>NC_136953.1:14128753-14421253 GCF_949987615.1 Pollachius pollachius
TTGATGGATGTTACAAAGTACGGCTTCATCTTTTTTTATCGGGCTTTCCGCAATGCATAATAATAACGGTCATTTGCGTTGCCTATTTGCATACTTTCAGTAATTATTCAATTTTTAGGTCACGCGTTCGAGCTGGAACGTTTCTTTTTTATTTTAATATAGGTCTTATACGTGCTTCAACCTGCCGTTACGAAACTTTCACAGAAGAAACCAATTTGTTGTATCACACATTCATGTGAGATTCTAGATCAGTTTTTCTCTATCTGTAATATTAATAATGCCCCTCACCCCTTTATTAAAGGGGTCTGCCCACTGTGGCTGGTCCTGAAAAATCACAACAGATAAGGAGGCTTCAGAAGTATTCCTGGTGACACGCCGGCACCCCTCGGAGAGATGATATTTTGAACAGTAGCGGATACCCATCGGCCATATGCTCGCTCGCTCACTTTCTCTCTCTCTCTCACTCTCTCTCTCTCGCTCTCTCTCTCTCTCTCTCTCCCCCCCTCTCACACACATTCATGCACACACACACACACACACGCACACGCACACACACACAGGATGGTGGGTAGCTTTACACCGCTAGATGGGTTCTGCAGCAAGACCAAAAAAATCATGTAATAACAACGAAACACATTGGATGTGTGCATCCTCATGGCCTCTGATGGCCACACATAAGAACACAGTCCTACCATTTAAATTCCATTTAAATTCTCTGCAGGATGAGCCCCTGTTCCAGTAAAGCATTAGGCGGACTAGTGGCCTTCATGTGTTTCTACCCCGCTCACGCACCCCATATGTTCCCTTGACAGAGCTGCTCCCATATCCTATATACATCAGTATGGGGCACAGGGCTGCAGGCTAGCTCTTCTAGGAATAGGCTGAGACGCTGAAGACAGAGGACCAGAGCCACACTCCCCCCCCCCCCCCCCCCCCCCCCCCCTTGAGATCCGACAGGACGGTGTTCATTCATCATGAAGGGCCTCAGAAACCCAACACAGCTAATGGGGCCCGCAGTGGCCCCAGCCCCACGATCAATACTGATGACTTTATCGAGCCCCCCCCCCCCCCGGGCCCCTCATTGGCAGATCCAGGAGCCGGGGGGGGCGTCAAAGGTCACACTGGGTGATGATGGTAAACTAAGAGGTTTACAGTAAGTAAGTAGTGAATAAAGGGGGATTCATGCGTATGGGTTACGTCAGTGATAAACAACTGAAGGGCTGCGTGCCCTAGGGGGCTGGGCGCGTACCCTGAGCAGGCCACAGGAAGTGCTTGTTACGATGTAGATTTGGCATTTCAAAATAAGGGTATGATTATGAATCATTTATATTCATTCGTTAATGTAGTAATAAGAATTTATCACCAACGATGTTCATTTTACCTAAGGTCATGGCATTCATGCTAACTAAGGTATTAATTTATACATTATTTAATAGAATTATGGTATAGGGTTAGTCCAAACCCTCCCCCCTATGCTTATGCTGTATTAAAATGCTTATTACTCCATTAACTAGAGCTTATTCATGGTGAATGAATACATTGCCTTGCCTTGCCTTGCCTTGCCTTGCCTATCCTTTTCCGAAAGTGTAACCACTCTGTTTTACCTAGAACGAGAAAAAAAATCAATACATTAAATATTCATATTATTTTTTATACATTATGTCTGTTAAATATTAAATATTATATACGTTGATGGTTGCTGATCAATAAAGATGAGATCAGCAGTAGAGCTTCTTTCGTTTTAAAATGCCTCTAGGTTCATAGCGAAATAATTGATAACGTGATAATTAGTTGCAGAGAAAACATTTGTGGTTTAGTGTCGATAATGGGGTATCTGAGCCGTACTGGTTGGTCTGCACAAAAGTACACAAAACTAGTTTACATCTAACTCAACTCAAGCAAGCAGCTCACATCCCTCCGTATGCCTGGTTGCTTTGATGTAGCTGTTAAAAAACGATTCCACCATCACAACAAATCAGAGGTTTCAGGAATCACCCTGCTGCTTATCTGACTTATCTACCTAAGTTTGGCATCACAATCATAATAAACATATTTCTGCAAATAAATAATGCATGGAACGTGTGTTAGAGAGCAGTGTTGTTCTTTTTATAATTAGAATTGCATTGTTTGGAATAGTAAAGATTTGTTGCGCAGAAAATAATCTTTTGCTGGTGGTTTAAAGGCAAGCGGCAGAATACAAATGTGTCTGCTATAATATTTCATTTTATGATAAGGATAACTGTGTTGTAAATTTAAATATTGAAGTTGTGCTGAAATATTTAAACATATAATGATTATATATTACTATAACTCATGAAAAAACATTTTCCTGGACTTGTTTTCATTTATGTGCCACACGTTGCCTCAGTGACATCAGAAGGGTGAAGGATTCTAAATCCTTCACCTAGGGCTCACTGCATCTCCTCCTTTACTTCCAAAGCAGTTCCCCCACAGGTACAGGGTTGGATCCCCCTGACCTCCCCAGCCTACTTGAAGCAAGTTCCCAAACCCAAACTGCGTAGGGACATGTTCCTAAAGTCACTGAAGTATATGAAGTCACTCGTAAAAGTAAAAGGTAGGTCAGGGCTGGAAACTAAGACCAGAATCCGAGACGGGGAACTACAAACGGATACTGAACTCAATCACCCACGATGCAATGCCGTTACTCATGCTCCGTGAGGCGTGTCCACGGGTTAATCATTTCCTCAATAAGCTCATGAAACCTAATTCCACCGGGCCGGGCTGTCCTATCAGGGAGCCAATGAAAAGAGGATGATGAAACGCTGCCTATTGACTGGACGCCTCTGTGATTCATCAAGACGGCCTGGCCTTATTATGTCATACTCCACTCCCTCTTATTGGAACAGCCTTAATTGAAGGATGAGGAAGTTATGGGAAATGGCAAGACTCATTACACCATCACCCGTCCTCTGGAATGCATTCGGTGGCCGCGGGTCATGGGAAGAAGTGCTGCCATTTTAGAAGGCCGCGTTTTTGAGAATAAGTAGTAACTTCCTCTTCCACTTTCTTCTGCCAACGCCTTCGCCGTCCCAGTGCGTTGGATCCGAGGATGGCATAAAAGATACTGCAACTTTGATCTAACCACGTTTTTCTCTCTCTCTCTCTCTCTCTCTCTCTCTCTCTCTCTCTCTCTCTCTCTCTCTCTCTCTCTCTCTCTCTCTCTCTCTCTCTCTCTCTCTCTCTCTTTCCTTCCTTCCTTCCTTCTGTCTTTTAAACTTTGTCCCTACCTCGCTCTACCCTTCTCTCTCTCTCTCGTTCTCTCTCTCTCTCGTTCTCTCTCTCTCTTTTAATTTCCCATTCGTCCTTTCTAACCCTTGTTATGGCAACAGCCTCTCCCTCCGCTCGCCCATTTCTCTATTGACAGAGAGCCCTAATGAAATGTCACCTGAGACAGCTGGCTCCAGGGATTGATGTTCTGCACTGGGTTTTTTGTTTCACACAAAAAAGAACGTCCCTTTCCAGCACTAGTTTCCCTGATTCATTCATTTTGCAACAACTTCGACCAAACTTTTCTGGAACGGAAATGAAAAGGTTGGAATTAGTTTTTCTGTTGTATGCGTATTAAGTGCTATTAACATATGGCCTGCTAAAGTATTAGCTTTAGTGCTTTTGATCTGCATTCAATTTACCTGACAGAATAGAATCAAATGGAGTCACTGTGCTTTACCCCTCAATTACCAAGGTTGTGTTCTTTGCATGCGTTTTATTGAGCACAGCAGGCAGGGCTGAGTTGCTCAACGGCACTTTTACCTTTTTTCTACCATACAAACTTTAGACCCTTGACGATGGTATAGTTTAACATACTTAGATTTTCTATAAAAGCCCTACTTGACAGACAAGAACCTGCATCAGAACCAAAACATTATCATTTAATAAAAAATATATAATTATTAATATTATTATTATTAATAATATATTTTTCTCCCTCTGTTATTATAATGATATAGTTAACACATTTCACTTGTGTTTGTCCCAGTTTCAATGATAGTTCAGCCTGTAAAGCAGAAGGAAAAATGAAACTTTAAATCCGGTTGCTATTTTCTGTTCTTGTGAGAGCGGCTCCTAAACACACAGCTTCAATCCTTCTCTAAGGTCCGAGGAGACATTGATCGGGCCCCTGCGCCCCCAGTGACCTCATTTTGGGTTGTAATGTGACACCCTGGGCCTCAGGGTTCGATAAAGACGTCTTATTACTGCAGTTATGTATTACTTCTTTATTGAATGAGTAAACCCCTAGATGATGGCAAAACCACGGTTGATATCGAGTTTGTATGCCGGGAAACAACATATACTGTCTTCCATTGGGTACAAATTGTAGGTACTTTAATTAATAAGTCAATGAAATAAATAATTGGATGAAATAATTGTATGATAATGTGTTAGGCCTAGTTATCGTGTTTCCTGTTTGGTACAGTTTTGATTAATACGAGTTGTCCGAATCACAGGATTGGTTATATTAAGATATATATTAAATTGGTTATATGGAGATATTAAAGGAGGAGCTCATTTCCTGGCTCAGGGATTTCACTAACAAGATGGCGGTTCATCATTGAAAGCCTTTCGAAACAAAAGAATGTCATGTGAATTGTACTGAAAAGTAGCACCTCCAAGCAGGTCATCACTTGTTTCTGATTGGTCAGTCTCCTAGGAAACCTCACATAATTTGGGTAATGTACCGCTGTCGTGTGTGATGCAATGTCCATGAGAACCTCAGATGAGGCGGATACTCGGGGATTGACGTGACAATGCCAATCGTCATGTCAATCACCACCTCTGAGCAGACCACAGCAGGTGTCTTGGTAGCGCTGAGGAGAGAGCTGTTTAGTTATCGCCTCTGGAGAGCTTGGTTCGATCGCTGCACTACCACAGTCGATGGTTTGTAAGGCTAGACTGCATCTGTTTTTGTCGTTTTTTGTAAAACATGTATGTTGTGGGCCATGAAGACTGCAGGTGTTGCATTTTCCTCAGGTAAACATGCTAAATCATTTAAAGTGCACGTCGATATGTTGCTTTGATCGCCTTCATGTTTCTCCAAACCTCTTTATCTTAATTCAATCTCTTTCAAGACGAGGAAAGTAGTGCTGGACCTCAGGTCTACAATGAACAATCTGGAGCCCAGATGAACTGTTCCCCTCATCCAGACATCCCTAGTTCTTTGTGAAGAGCCGGAAAAAGACTTCAACACAAAAACAGCATCACTTCCAAAAATACGTTCTAAAATACGTTCTCCCTTTTTTCGAATCTGGCGGAAACATCTAAGGACCTGCCTTCGGTTTCTGTTCCTGGCTTGGCCCTCACACAGAGGGGGAGAGATTGGAGGGGTGGGTGTACAAACATGGATGAATAATCAACGAGTCGTTTGGAAATCAATGAAAGGGGGATGTGGCTGTCCGGGCTGTCACGACAGTGAATTGGTTTCCAGGATTTATTCTGATTACAGGAGGGCAATAACGACCCATTTAACACCTGAATGGGGCCCCGGGTAATTAAGAGGTCTGCCTTGAAACAAAAGCAGGTGGGGGGGGTCATTAGTTTGGGATGATCGTGTTAATGAACGCCGACGTGTTTCACTTCCTGTTTGGCTCTGAGAAAATAACGTTACTCACGCAATATCTGCCTCGGCCAGTCGCCAGCTTATTGTACGATTTGGGGAAACGTCTGGACATGAGCAGCATGTAATTACACTGAAGCCTTGCGAGATTCATCTTTGAATCATGGGCTGCTTGATTTGTGTGTGTGTGTGTGTGTGTGTGTGTGTGTGTGATATCCAGACTCTTTGAGCTGTGTGTTGGTGGGAGTGTGTGTGTGTGTGTGTGTACATGTGTGTTTGTGCGTGTGTGTTTGTACGTTTTGTGTACATGTGTGCGTGTGTGTTTGTACGTTTTGTGTACATGTGTGTGTGTGTGTGTGTGTGTTTGTGCGTGTGTGTTTGTACGTTTTGTGTACATGTGTGCGTATGTGTGCATGGGGTACATGCGTGTGTGTGTGTGTGTGTGTGTGTACATGTGTGTTTGTGCGTTTTGTGTACATATGTGCGTATGTGTGCATGTGGGTACATGCGTGCGTGCGTTTGTGTGTGTGTGTGTGTGTGTGTGTGTGTGTGTGTGTGTGTGTGAGTGCATGCGCATGCGTACTTGTGTGTGAGCGTGACTCTCTGAGTCGCGGTCCCCGATCAAGGTCTACTTTATTCTGCCAGATCCCAAATACATCAGCGTATCGACCACGGCGCCCGCCCTGACCTAATCCCGGTGACAGCATGATGAATTAAGTGCTTGTGGCGGCAGTTGTTTTTCTTTTTTAATTGGTTTGTCTAAAAGTTTTATGAAATCAAGATAAAATTCAATCAGTCCCCAACGACAGAGAGAAAAAAAAAAAGAGAAAAGTGCCCATTCAGCTTCTTCACGGCGGCGGACATTTTGATTTATATCGCCGGTCGAGGGGGGGAAGGTGGAGGAGGAGGAGGAGGAGGTGGGCCGGAGAGTGCCGCAGCTCAAGGTTAAACGGCGCTCGCGGTGGTCCGTGCCGTGCCGAGCACATTCTTCATGTCCGTGGGAAAAACCCAACGCCCACACAAATGCCGGTGAAGGGCATGCTGGGAATGTGGGCCGGAGCTGCTCCCGCGGTACACCTGCTCTGGGTTTGAATGATTGGAGATAGGTTTCCGTTTCAGGTAGGTCGTTATGTGCTATGTTCAAGAGCATCGTTAAATGTCGTTATTAAGAAGCTGTGTTCAAGAGCATTGTTAAATGTCTTTATTAAGAAGCATCAGTGTCATTTTCACATCTGTGGATTGATGTTTTCAAACCTGTTTGCAGACTGTGCACACATCTATCTTCCTACCCACTGCTAAAGGAAAATACCCTCAATATAAAAATTATATAAAATAAAATAAACACATAATATACACCCCAAAACACTCAGTAATACACATCTACTAATCTATTAATGGCATCACAAGCATGGATGCCTGACCAATAACAACGTCTCTTTGAGTTCTAATGTATTTAACAACTGCAAAATAGATAGATCCAAACAACGTTTTTCTGAGATGGATAAGACAGGATTTAAAGGTTCTTCCTGGCGTGCCTGTTCTGCCCAGGTGTGGCAGGCTGTGATGAGGCTCTCTCGCCTCGGTGGCTACATCTCTGTGCGACTCTGTTGTTTCCTGCGGTGTGACAACGTGCGCTTATCTGTCGCCCGGCTGTCTGCTAATATGAGAGAAGCGTCCCCCCCTTCCCCTCCCGCCCCTAAATTCATATCCAGAGAAGCCATTTCCTTCGCCGGCATCCATGTTTGGTCTCCTCTCTGTCCGTCTAGGTATCGTGGTGTCCGCTTCCTCCTCTGTTATCTGTCAGGTCCAGTTAGAACCCCCCCACCCCCCCACCCCCAACTCACACACTCCCTCTCTTCCCCAGTGGTGATTATAATTCCTCCCCTGTCAGAATAAGAACAAAACCGAAATAGGAGAAAAGAAAGCGAGAGAGAGAGACAGAGAGACAGGAACAGAGAGGAAGAGAGACACACACAGAGAAAGACAGAGAGAGAGATAGAGAGGGACAGAGAGAACGAGAGACACAGAGGGAGACAGAGAGAGAGAGACAGAGAGAGAGACACACACAGTGAGAGGAAGAGAGAGCACCAGAGAGAGAGGGACAGAGACACAGAGAGAGAGAGGGACAGAGACAGACACAGAGAGGGAGAGAGGGGAT
Organism: Pollachius pollachius; assembly: GCF_949987615.1. NCBI lineage: Eukaryota > Metazoa > Chordata > Actinopteri > Gadiformes > Gadidae > Pollachius > Pollachius pollachius. The sequence continues at coordinate 14,136,484 of NC_136953.1, forward strand.
AAAATGCAGATATTGTGACAACCTTTTGGAAATGCCATTCCTAAAATCCTCCCAACCTTTTGGTTTAGCGGGCTTCTTGTGAGCACGGTGGCAGATGCCACGAGCCGCGGGCCCCGCCGGCTTAGCGCTGATCCCTCGTATCCAGATAACAAAAAACACCAAACAGAAAGAGAAGTTTTTCACCGCCTTTCATGAGGGAAGAATCTCCTGCTGTGACATAATGTATGCAGTTCCTCCGTCACTCTGAGCAGACGACAAAGGGGACTTAAGCTCGCCGTGCGACGGTAAATAATAGGGCGAGGACGTTGTTATTTTGGAGGAGTATAAAATAAACATGGCCTCGAAAGTGGGCAATAAAGTGGCGGCAGGGACACACCTGGAACACCAAAACAGTGAATTAGACGTCCGTCGATTTCCGGCGACATGGAGTCACGATCTTCTTTTGCATGCTTTTATTTTGTATTAATTTTTCGAAGCAGGGGCCCGGGAAGATGGTGCTGTCATGGCGATGGCGAAGGAGAGGGGGGTGCTAGATTAATTCAAGGAACGCTCTGCTGTGATGATCGTCCCGCCCCATGTTATCAAACCGACGCAGACTCTTGGAGGGAAAGGGGCCTTCCGTCGCAAAAAGCACCTCAAAAGGTTTTGGGTAGGGAGGGGGGTGTCTGAGATGAAAGTGTGACATTACGCCTCGTTCCAACGCGCTGGGTGATGTGCAGACAGAAGCAGGCTCATCCACCGCCGGCTTTATGGGCTGTATGAGATAAATTAGATCAGCCCCGGCTCAGCTGATAGGATCACTAAGGACCTGTATGTATAGCAGGAGGGAAGGGGTGTGTGTGTGTATGTGTGTGTGTGTGTGTGTGTGTGTGTGTGTGTGTGTGTGTGTGTGTGTGTGTGTGTGTGTGTGCGCGCGCGTGCGTCTTTGCGTGTAATTGCGCATCAATTTGTCCAGCAGAGTGAAACCTGTCTTTCAGGCCGTGCGGGGGATCTACAACCATGTCGATACGTCCATGCTATACGCACAGCGCACGAAAAACGCAATGATCTTCATCTCGTTTCCTGACATGATTACCCAGAATCCCGTCTCTCTGCCGTGGCTATAATCCCCCCCGAACCGGAACATGGGCCGGAATGCCCTGACGTGCCTGCTCACACACCAACACACACCTCCCTGTGGGGGACAATGAAACACGTGTGTAGCATAGCATGTGTAGCCTAGCGCGTGTAGCCTAGCCTCGTGTACCCTAGCACGTGTCGCATAGCGTCATGTTGCTTAGCTTCGTGTAGCGTAGAGCATAGTGTATTGCATGGCACAGTGTTTAGTCTGGCACGTGTAGCCTAGAATGTGTAGCCTAGCGCGTGTATCTTAGAGCGTGTAGCGTAGCATCGTGTAGCAGAGCGCGGGTAGCCTAGCGCATGTAGCACAACGTCCTGTACCGTAGCATCGTTTAACATAGCGCCTAGCATAGCGCGTAGCATAGCGTGTAGCATAGTGCCGCGTAGCGTAGCGTGTCGGGTTGGGGGGAGGACCTGACGGGACATAACGTTTCAGACGGGGGGGGGGGGGGCACTTCCTCTTGAGTTTCGCTCTTCTCTGCGGGGCTCCGAGGCCTCTCAAAGGCCTTTTAAAGGGGTCTTAAGGGGCTCTTAAAGGGGTCTTAAGGGGCTATAGCTCGACCAGATGAGGACGGGAAGGGACTCACCACCGCCGCTCAACGATGGGTTTCAATAAAGCACTGGTGTGTGTGTGTGTGTGTGTGTGTGTGGGGGGAGGGGGGGGGGGCTTAACAGTGCGGGCTCCTCAGGGCCTTTCAATAGAGAGAGAGGGGGGAAAGAGGGGGAGAGGGAGAGAGAGAGGGGGAAAGAGAGGGGGAGAGAGAGAGAGATGGGGAGGGGAGGAGAGAGAGAGGGGAGGAGAGAGAGAGAGGGAGAGAGATGGGGAGGGGAGGAGAGAGAGAGAGGGAGAGAGAGAGAGAGATAGGGAGGGGAGGAGAGAGAGGGTAGTCGTTAATCTATTGCTAATCACTTCCCAGTCTTGGAACCTTGGGATTTCACACTGGGGGGGGCATGGTTGACACATTTAAATGAAATGTCATTTTGCTGGATGCTACATGGCGAACAACCCTCTTGTGACATGATACACAGCAGAGAGGGAGATGGGGGGGGGGGGGGGGATCGTAAAGCTTGGTGTTGTGTTCTGTAATGAGAAACTGGTCACATGATGCGGGGGGGGGCAGGGGAAGGGAGGAGGGGGGAAGAGCTGAGCTACAGCATCTGTGGCAACAACAGGGTACCTTCATATATCTACTCCCATGCATGTGTATTATACAAAATTGCCAGGGAATACACACACACACACACACACACACACACACACACACACACACACACACACACACACACCTATAGCCATAAAGACATATACACACACACAGATTGCCGAATGCCTAACAGTTGCTCTAAAATGGTGGACGTTTTGTTGTTGAACACAAAAACTCCAGATAGTGCTTACTTCTACCAGGCTGTCGGACTCCCTTCAAATCCTGCAGTCGATTTACGGAAGAAATTCTGCGAGCGTCAATTACATTGCAACATCGCGGATAATGCATGTGCCCAATTTGCATAAATTTCCAATTTTGCTCTTTCTGCTCTCCCAACCCTTCCCTTAAACAAAAGTCTACACCACAATAAAGATGAAGTACTTGCTGAAAGATGGGTTAAGCTGAACCGATTTCACTTCTTGCTAATACCTAACCAATTACGCTTCGCTTTGGCACGTGGAACACATGGTAATCCATTCGTTGATTCCACCGTCGCCACATTCGTCAGGTGTCTGTGTGTGCATGTCTGAATATCGCACATTCTCCCTGCTTGTGCGTCCGTCCAGGTTGAATAACGGGCGAGGACTCGGTGCGAGGGAACTTCAGTAAGTGTCATTACCATTATGCTGCGCCGCCAAAGAAAGATTCAATGGGTTTCTATGACAACTTGCAGTTAGCAGTCCTATAACAAATCAAAAGCAGGATTAATCTCTCTGATAAAGATCCAACGCGTCAGGCACCTTTCCCTGGGATAGACTCAGTGGCTCCTTGACAGATGATTAATCAATGTAGACTAACGATAGAAACACCTCATTTTCCACAGGGGGGAAAGTGTCCATCTTTTTGTTCGCTAGCCTTGGTTCTAATGAATTCCTTCTCCAGAATCGGTTTTGCTCAGCGCTACTTTTCTTCTTTCCTTTTTTCGTCCACTCTTTGTTATTTAAGGGCGATTATTTGAGTGATACATCACCTTTCATCTTTTTCACATTTAGTCCTTACTCCGTAGTCATTAGTCCATCGAAAAGAATAGGTTTGAGGGACGCAACAGAGTGTATAACGGTGTAAGCGTTTGTAGCAAACTTTCAAACAAAATGGCTGACATTTAGTCAGGCCAACTCCAGTGCATTGGAAAATACAGCAGCAACCATCAGTGTATCGGCCTTATACTGCCTCAAAATTTAGCTGATCAATTATTAACTAAAACATAATTTCCTTATTTCTAAGCAAGATGGAACAACATTTGAACATCTCTTAAGAACGCCCTACCCTTAACCCTCACAGTAGAGTATCCTATCCACAAAACTATATTCATATTTAATTTGACTATCTAAAAAATACAGAAATGGTGCTCCACTAGGCCGATATGTGAAAAGTACGATCCTGTCTCAAACCAAATCCATATATGCCGATAAGGGGCACGGTGAGAACCGTGGGGCCCGGGAAGATGGTGCTGTCATGGCGATGGCGAGCCTGCTTCTGTCTGCACATCACCCAGCGCGTTGGAACGAGGCGTAATGTCACACTTTCATCTCAGACACCCCCCTCCCTACCCAAAACCTTTTGAGGTGCTTTTTGCGACGGAAGGCCCCTTTCCCTCCAAGAGTCTGCGTCGGTTTGATAACATGGGGCGGGACGATCATCACAGCAGAGTGTTCCTTGAATTAATCTAGCACCCCCCTCTCCTTCGCCATCGCCATGACAGCACCATCTTCCCGGGCCCCTGCTTCGAAAAATTAATACAAAATAAAAGCATGCAAAAGAAGATCGTGACTCCATGTCGCCGGAAATCGACGGACGTCTAATTCACTGTTTTGGTGTTCCAGGTGTGTCCCTGCCGCCACTTTATTGCCCACTTTCGAGGCCATGTTTATTTTATACTCCTCCAAAATAACAACGTCCTGAACATCTCTTAAGAACGCCCTACCCTTAACCCTCACAGTAGAGTATCCTATCCACAAAACTATATTCATATTTAATTTGACTATCTAAAAAATACAGAAATGGTGCTCCACTAGGCCGATATGTGAAAAGTACGATCCTGTCTCAAACCAAATCCATATATGCCGATAAGGGGCACGGTGAGAACCTAAAAACGTTGTTCCCTACTACTACTCAAGTTGCAGTCCTTCTGCTGGCATCCCGTAGTCGGCTTACCAGGAAAAAAGACCCAGCGGGAAAACCGAAAACCGAAAGATGAGTTTTTGGGCTTGCTTCCTAAAGTCGGCCTTCCAGGAACCGAGGAACCGGTTTCACCTCCGCCGATTGTAGCCCCCTCCTCCTCAAAAAACAACTCGGTTAAGGGGGGGTTCGTATTCCGACGTGCCAGGCAGGGCTCGATATAGAGCCCTATCCCGGCACGTTGGAACACGAACCCCCCCCCGAGCGGGCCGGTTGGGGGGGCGAGTCACCCGGCGGGAAATCCATACCGTGACCGATGCTGCAGAGAACACACACGACCCCGGTCCCGGGTGTCAGATAAATGGCTTCTCACAAACGGAAACCCCGCACGCCCGGGATCATGGATCCCCCCGGGGGGGGAGACATCCAGATCTGTTCAGTTACCTCATACCCCCCCCCCCCCCCCCCTCAGTCCCCGCTCTCAGACAGCCAAACAACAACATTTTACCTCAGAGAGAGCAAACTTTAGCTTTTGTTTTGTTGTTAGTCCCCCCCCCCCCACTCCCCCCGAGGCTGTAGTATTGAATCTGTAGTTCTGCTTTGCTAATGGGCGACGATGAGGATGGTGATGATGATGATGGTGACGATGGTAGTGTGCGTTCCTTGTAGCGTGTCCAATCACAGAATTTGTGAGGGCAGAATAAAATAAAGAAGTTTTCTTTTTGTTTTCTTTTTATATTTTCAAGTTTCGAGTACAATTGGGGTCGCATTGCGATAAAATATATATATTTAGATATTATGTAAGAAAATTGGAACAGATTAGCATATCAAAATAATCAAAAAGGCACCAGTGAACTCACAACCCAGCACACTACCCTGTGACTGTGAATGTGATTCAAATGACCTCGAAATTATGATTGAAACGAGCCACTGGTCTCGTGGGTGCGGGAGGTCCAATCCCATGCCATAAAGGCACTGGGTTCAACTCCAGACGTCTGCCAGTCTTCAGTTCATGTAGGCACCTCCATATCTCTCCCTTCTTCAACAGACACCCACCTGAGTTCACACGAGCGACTTTGAATAAAAGCATCAGTCAACAAATACTAAACGTACCGTTTGTGTCAGACGTAAACAGCCGTCCGCGATGGCAGACGTCTGAAGCCTATCTGCCCTCTCCTCTCTCCACCTGCTGGTCTCCTGAGGGTCATATTGTGCCTGAGCTCTCCCTCTGTGTCATAAAATATTTTCCTACTCCCGCCCCCTCTCGCTACCGGCAGAGGGGACGGCCGCCCGCATGAATACTGTAATAACAGGCCAATCTTTCTCCCTGCGAAGGTCAAGTCAGGCTACAAGAATCCAGTCAGGCCCTTGAATATTTCATTACTTCAAAATGAAAAATAATACGTCCAATTTAAACGTCGCCGCTGGTGGTTGGAGAAGTAGGTGCTTTATGAAGTGTATACAATATAAAAGCAGGGTGCGGTTTCCTAATCTCCGACAGGCCGTCGATAATGTTTACGATGTATTCTGCTTTTCTTATACTCTTGGGAAATTGCCGGGGTGCTAAATTATTTACTTGGGTGGTGGGGGGTTACCAATGTGTGTTTGTGTGTGTGTGTGTGTGTTTGTGTGTGTGTTTGAGAGAGTTTATGCAAAGTAGGTACACACACACGCGTGCGCACACACACACACACACACACACACACACACACACACACACACACACACACACACACACACACACACACACACACACACACACACACACACACACACACTCCCTCCTCTCTTTTCACATCTCCCTTCAGCAACATTAATTGGGCCCCAATTAATTTAAACGTTAGGGCTCCTACTCTTCCCCCCCCCCCCCCAGCTAACAAGAGCCAGCTACGCTTTCGTCACCCTGGGCTAACGTTAGCATCGATAAACGCCCCCCCCCCCCCCCTAATGGGATGCCAGGCCTCTGCAGTCCAGTGCGCTCACCTCCGTGCCATTCCGTCTTTTGTCCCTCTCCCATGTGCTCAAACGTTCATTATTCCAAAAGCCACCCGGCTAATTTGACTAATCAGCGGTAACGGGACTCGAGGCCAGATCGAGTGGCAAATGCCAATATCCTATCCCCCGCGGTGGGGGCAGGGTTAGGGGTGGGGGTGTGGATCAACATGCCACTACAGTAGCACTGATCCATCATGTTGTCAGCCATGGCACTAGTGTGGTGGGGGCTCGGTTTAGACAGTGAGAGGAGAGTGTTGGTGGGGGAGGAGAGGGGGAAGGGACGGGAGGGAAGGAGATAAGGAGGAGGAAGAGAGGGAGGGAGGAAAGGAGAGAAGAGGAGAGGGAGTGAGGAAACGAAATAAGGAGGAGGAAGAGATTGAGGTAGGGAGGGAGGGAAGAAGAGAAGGAGAGAGGAAGAGATGGGGGAGGAAATTAGATAAGGAGAAGGAAGAGAGGGAGGGACAGAGGAAGAGAGGGAGGGAGATAAGGAGGAGGAAGAGAGGGAGGGAGGAAAGGAGAGAGGAGAGGGAGTGAGGAAACAAAATAAAGAGGAGGAAGAGGGAGGGATAGAAAGAGGAAGAGAGGGAGGGAGGGAGGGAAGGAGATAAGAAGGAGGAAGAGATGAAAGGAGGGAAGGAGAGAAGGAGGATGAAGAGAGAGAGGGAGGAAGGGAAGGAGAGAGGAGAAAGGGAGGGAGGGGGAGAAGGAGAGAGGGCAGAGGGAGGGAGGGATGTAGGGTTGGAAAGATGGAGTGGCGGAGGCCTTGTGTGTGTCTTTACGTCCGCAGCCCTATACTATTAGCATTTAATAAGGGTGTAGGAAGACGCTAAGCCTTGGCCTGGCTAGCACAGCTCTTACGTCTAGCACCGACAAATCCAAAAATTGCAGTGTCAGAGGCGGCATTGATTAGGTGTAACACTTTGCGTCTGGCTACGAGAAAAAAATGAATAACAAAGAGAAAGGGCAAACGCGGCCATCGTTATATCCTTATAATCCATTTAAAAAACAGGGCTATCATAATACAGCCTTGAAAAGTCCCGATGATTGTTATTAAGAGACACTGGAGGCCAGCGGGGCCTTGAACCCAACTTTAATCACGCTGCGCACTTGTTGAACCGCGCCGTACCAGAGTGCCAGAGAGGAAAACACAAAGTGCATATTTCAATAGCGCATAAATTACAGGCCTCTTTCTCTAAAAAATGCACTCAATTCTATTCTGGCTTCCCACGCTCCACGAACACGGCGCTTACTGAGAGCTTTTAACTGATTGCATTATTTAAAAAGCCACCCCGACGCACAGAAGCAATTTGTCTGAATAGTGCCAGTAAAGTATAGCTTTCTGTGTTCAGTCGCGGCCACAAATGGTTTGTTTTTCATCATCGCCACCATCTCCATTCCCCCCCCGCTCGCTCTCTTTCCTTGTCAGTTGCATGATGCTACACCGCCTCCCCCCAACACACACACACACACACACACACACACACAACTACACACACACACACACATACACACAACTACACATTCTCTCAAACACACAAACACATACACACACACACGCTCAAACACACACACACACACGCTCAAACACACTCAAACACACACACACACACAAAGACACACACTCAAACACACACACACACACACACACACACACAAAGACACACTCAAACACACACAGACACAAACACAGACACGCCACAAACCATTAGTCTAGCACTCTCCGACACAATTGATCTTGCATTATGATAAAGTTAACCCCACCTAAATGCGTCACACAATTGGCAGTTCTTTTGCCCTTCGGCGGCTGTAATCACACCACACTCTGAACGATGGAAATATACCGAAGTTCAGGATAATATGCAATATTGGAGCCAGGTCAACTTTAAAGTTGCACATGCACAAATTGTTACCATATTCGCTAATGGTGGTGGGGGGGGGGGGGTATGCTATGGCATACATGGTGGTTGTCATGGTAACATGACAACAAGGCTGGCCTGGGAGTCGCTCCCACGGTCTCATTTGTACCCGAATCAAAGCATGAACGAAACCAGACGCACATCTCAGGCTTAAAGTCCTAGTGCAACACGCGTCACATTTACAGAAAACTCAAGAGATTCACCAGCTCCACAGCAAGCCAACATCCTGGTCCCCGGAAACAACAACTTGAACATCACAGACAGGAAGCACTCCGACATAACAAACCGGGCGAGAACTCGCCACTTGCCAAAGTTTGTCCGAAGGAGGTTGAGGAGAAGGATGGGCAAGGCGGCTGATTAAAATGCTGAAGCGGTGTAACCTTCAGAGCCGCGTGTTTTAAAGCTCCTCACTACTTCACCAGGAAAGGCAGGCAGCAAATTAAATCAAGGGCCCTGCCAGAGACAAGCTGTAAGAGAAGAGCTCAATACGGATGATTTATCTACTTAGACAAATGAAATCAATGTCAGCTTATTCCAGCAAAAGGCTTCTGGTGTCACCGGCGCAGAAACGTAATTTGTATCAAATTCAATTTTGTCAAACTTTTTTTTTTGCCCTCCCGCACATGTCCCAAGGGGGAAATGTGAAGGAGATACGGTGTAAAAGTGGGCACGCTTGCGTTTTTCTTTGTGGCAAGTGTTTGCCACGTGTTGTACGCGCATCCCTGCGCCGCCTCCCCCGTCCTTTGGGTGAGATCACGTTCAATTGTTCTTGAGTTGTTATTGTACACCTATAGTGCGTCCCTGGGCGTTGTCGGGTGGTTTACGGTTGCCGTAAACATGATGTATGCCGCTCTTCCTACACTCCAATCTCTCTAAAGAAATTGCGGCTTTAAGGCTGTGAAAGTGTTCTCCGTTTACACGTCAACAACAGGAAGCCACTGCTTTGGACGGAGGCAGGTTTGTGGCACACAGCCATGCCGGGAGAGTCAGTGATGTTCACCTGGTTTAAAGCACAATTCATTCACTCACCAGGAAAATAGGGAGGGAGGGAAGGAGAGAAGGAGGACGAAGAGAGAGAGGGAGGAAGGGAAGGAGAGAGGAGGGAGGGAAGGTGTTAAGGAGGAGAGGGAGGGCAGGGGGAGGGATGTATGCGGTTGGAAAGATGGAGGGAGTGGCAAAGGCCTTCTGTGTGTCTTTATGTCCGCAACCCTATAGTATTAGCGTTTAATTAGGGAGTAGGAAGATGCTATGCCTTAGCGGTTCACACTACGTGTGGACTCGCTATGTGTGAACGCCGAGAAACGGTCAAATCGGGAGCCAGGAAATAAGCCTTGCTCCTTTAACATCTCCAACAGATCCAGTGATTCACATGACTGTACATTTGAGTCACTGTTGTAAAATTAAAGGGAATACAATAAACAGGCATAACACTCAATTATACAACTAAATCAGGCAGGGAATCAGACTAATCTGTGAATGTCATTTATAATTTGCTCTTGTGTATGAGTCACCATCTCCCTCAGACCAGAGGGAAAGCCAAGGCTTTCATTCCTTATTTCCTGTCAATTACATCCCTGTATTCAATTAAAGCAACCAACACAAAATAAAACACACTTAAATGATAACAAAATATGGAATGTAAACAATTAATTACACAACACCTACAGGTTTTCACTGTGAATCCGACCTACAGTAAGTACACAGTGTTTCAGATTCAGCTCTGCTCACCGCCCTTGGTGTGTGCTCACGGTTCAGCAACACAACTTTGTGTTGAACGAGCAACACACAGTGTCTGTGAAACCTCATCAAACCCCGCATAAAATCAGCCAGGGCAAAACAGAGCAACATATCATAGTGAATAACCAGAGATAAATAAACGCAATAACACACGCACATTAACGGTGCACTTTGCAACGCAGTGTGTGTGTGTGTGTGTGTGTGTGTGTGTGTGTGTGTGTGTGTAAAAAAGGAGGGGCCCCCTATTAACGAGTAGGTTGATTAAACCGCCATCGAGTGCCTGTGCCGACCCTTGAAAACCGTGCAATCACGATGGCTTGGATCAACAGTGTGACTGTAAAACACAGCCTCCGGTGAAGTGGACCCAAATGTGTCCTTGGATCCATCCACTAAACCACAAGCCAGGTTGTTGCTGCCGTCACTCGCCCATTTAGTATTCCGATTTTGTAACACCAGGTAGCTTTAAGACCAGCCGTCAGCCTGCTTCCTGGCTGACTGTGATACGTTTACTGAAATCGTTTTTAACGTGTGCCTGTCAAAAAAAGCAGACAAGTAAAAAGCAGTTGAAATGAAGACGCCGGTTCCAATGTCCACCTCCAAAGAATTTCCTTCTTCTCTTTACTTTTCTTTCCACATTCTTTTTCTTTAAACCAGCTTTGCTAAATCACTCGAGCTGCTCGGCTTGCAACAGGGGCTGGTGAAACTACGTAACAATGACAAATGTGCTTCCTTTTTATTCTGCAATCGCCATCACCTCCAAATCCATAGTAATTATCTCTGTGAAAAAGTAGATCCGTATTAGCTCGGTAAGTGATTTATGAACTTGTCCCGGGCAGCTGGAGACAGAGAAACCAAAGAAGAAGAGGCCTTTGAATTATTACCTCTCACGATGTCAACGTGGATTTAGGAGCCATTGTTTTCTCCTCAAAGTATTTATATTTTGAAATATGCTTATTGTATTATCGCAAGCATGGCTGCATTCATTCGAGTTTGTATGGAAACCTGAGGTGCATACTTTGGTTCTAAAGTCCCAGTGCCATGGTATAGGTTATTAGAAAAGGTTTCTACATTCTTTGAATCATCCAGCTCAGAAGTTCAAACCAAGCCCCTATTTGCAGTTGAAAAATGTAAGCTATTTGAACTTTGAAGTCCCTTTCTTTCATCCTACAAAAAAAGTGTGATACTTTGAAATCACTACAAGCTAACAAAATGTTTGAAATTTTAGTTCCTATGGCCTATAAAACGTTGCACACTTTAACTCTTAAACCTTTATCCTTTCACCTTAATGGATTTAATGAACAAGAAAGAAGATACAGCTGGATGAATAGCATCCAAAAGAGCAGTTATTGCTGTTGTTTCATAACAACAGCAATAACCCTTTTAAACACTTATAAAGTATTAAGAATTGGGGGCTCAGTGTGTTTCCATAGTTTGTGAATATGTAGAGGCTCTGACAGGCATGTGATCAGAACCATCCATGGACCCTTGGTCCATGAAGAAACACACAAAGGGATAATCAAAAGAAAATGGAGGCCGGCTGCAAAGAGCTCTAACCTGAAATTATGGGCATGAACACCCAGGAGTCTGTTTATTGTGACATTTCAGTAAATTGCATCACATTTCAAAGCCTTACGTCATTGAGCAGACACCTCATTTGTCATTAATGTGGAAGCCCATTGTCCGGTGCAATATTCATACGAAGGACCTTCAATAACAAGCAGGTAAGGTTTGTGAGGCTCCTTCCAGCAGGGAAATAGGAATATGAATACGTTATTTCACATGAGGCTAACAACACGCAATCGGTATTGAAACCACGGAAATTAAGTGCTGCACAACCAAGTTCATAAATAACAACTGGGGAAAGTGCTAGTTACTTAAACAGGGTTTTGTTTTTGTAGTACTAGTTGCATTTGACAAAGCCAATCGCTACAGGCCACCTCGGTGTCTCTCATTGGGCTCCTCCAGACAATGACACAGGTCGTTGCGGTTGGAAATATGGTTTATCGCCGGTTTATGGATACCGATACGTGACCTGTTGGTCCGTGTGGCCATGCAGGAGAGCTCCTCTCTGTGTGTGAGTGGTTTTAACCTGTGCCCACTGATTACTCAACGAGCAACAGGTGTGCAGCTTCACCCAGCCCCAGAGTCCAATCAGACTCGAGCCAGGTGAGGCTGCTTGAAACAGCCACCATCCACACACACTCCCCCTCATAGCAAAATACATAGAAGTCAGTGCATTGCAACACGTAAGGACATAAGAAAAACAAATGTAGGTTTACAGCACTAAACAACAACTCATTTACCACACCAGGAACCCCTGGGTATCCATGACAGTTTGTCCCAGGAGTTACGGATCAGAATACGCATTAGGCAGCTTCTAAAGAACGTTGTGGGGCGACTTTGATCTCGTTTAGAGTTTAATCTGGTGAGTAATCTCAGAGTCCCTGCATGTTTGCTAATTAGCTCAAGGGATTAATAGCTCCAGATTAAATCCAGTGTATCGGTTAACCCACCCTCCCCCAAGCCCTGGGAGTGGTGGTGTAAACGTTTGCAGATGCATTGTGGGAATTGTTGTTTTTGTAATGGATGATGACAGCGGTATTTCCTGAAAAAAAAAAAAGAGTCAATCTTCTCAAGTAACCTGCAATATGTCTCTCTCTCTGTGACCTTTGCACCTGTACAGGGCGATCAAGCTTCAGAACTATGAGGAGGAACAGCAGTGCTGGCCAGCTTCTTGGGAAACTAGTCAGAAGAATAGAAAGTGGCAGTAATGACCAGCTGTCTGCCTTCTGGGTAAGACCTATTTTATTCAGTGCATCGGTAAGACAAGTATCCCAAGGTCTGTGTTTTCATTTGTGCTATTTAAACCGAAAATTGTAATGCCGTTTGCGATCCGTGGTCACCTTGGAGACGGAATGAGAGACAAAATGGCTCATGGTTGACGGAAACGATGGAAAGTTTTTGTCAAACAGACTGAAGCTGTGATCTTCCTTTTCCTTTGACACCGGTGACAGGGAGAGTCGTTAGAGAACATCCACATCAATAATCAACAGATGATGAATGCGTGTGTGGTATAATTGGGGAAACAATGGGTTACCAGTAATGCAAAAAGGTGAGTGAAGGAGAGGAATCGTTCCTGTTTATTGTTCTGTGAACAGCAGGGCGCTCGCTTACGCATTATCTGTGTTCACGCAGAACATGATTGATATACCGCGAAGTCTATTAAAACACTTTAATTGTGCTTTGCATACCATGCTGTTTTAATGATCCAATATGCATCGCCGTCGGAAACGGAAAAGATAGAACAACAATAACAATCACGCTAATCACAACGGCGCTATTGACGAGGACGATTATTATCGTAATTATGAAAACGAAAACGTTTGATACATCATTACGGGAGGACCGCAAACCGTCTCTTCACGATGGCTCAAACAAGGAGCTCAGCCGATCGTCTTTAGTTACTGTGAATCCTCAAATCGCAAAGAAATAAGCTTTGTTGGAAAACCGCATGGAATTGTCATCTGGGATAGAAATGTTGGGTTTTAATCGCCCTCGGTAATGGAATGGTTCCCATCAAACGGCAGTGGGTCGGCAGTAAGACAAGAGATGCCAGCAGATGGAGTTGGTTGAGTGTCACTTTACTTAGGTATGTTCCTCATACACCTTGTCTCTGTCTTAAAGCCGTCTGTAGTAAATGGACTGTATTTTTTATTTTATATTTTTTACCCAGTAAAAAGCAACTCTTTACAATCTTGACATTCACCCATTCATACACACATTCACACACCGATGGCGGGGTCAACTATGCCAGCTCGTCAGGAGCAGTTGGGGTGAGGTGTCTTGCTCAGGGATGCTCAGCTAGGGGGAGCAGGGGATCAAACTAGCAACCTTCAGGTTACCAGCCAACCCTCTCTGCCTCCTGAGCCACATGCCGCCCGTGTATCTATAGTAAACAGGGATAGCATACGCCTGCATGGTATGTAACTGTTATACTAACCGCAATACTATGACAGTTCCTGGAAACGGGATTCAACCTGTGCTGCCGCAAATCCTCCATATTTGGGGGAGAAGCTAAGTTCATCCCTTTCCTCTGTCACATCACCCTCAGAGTGCTCAGGAGTGTGAGTTTACAGTCCAGTGGACAGAGTGCTTCTGTTGAAGGTCCAGGGAGCTGTTCAGAGTGGCAGAACCTCTCTGGATGGCCGACATGTAAACACCAGCACTCTGCGCCCCGATAAACCCAAAGAAAACAAGACCAGCAAAGGCAGAGGGGAAACGGGGTGAATACGCAAGCTGATAGTGAGGGAGATAGTCACATATGAAACTCTAAACCAGGACACTGCAGAGAGTGCAAACATCCAAATACATTTCATTACCGTCATCAAGGTCTGGACGTTCACGGCGAGAAATAAAACACGCCAGTTTTTTTTTCAAATGAACTCCACTTTAGTTTCCGACGGCAAAGTTCAGAGACATGCTGCCGACACATTGTCGAATACACACTTGTGTGTGCGTGTGTGTTCTTCCCTTACTTTGTTGAGCGAGCCAGTCAATTTCTACAGCCAGGAGTTGCAGAGATGTAACATGTGATTTAGGATTCCTTCAAGTGTAAACAAATGAGAGAGAGAGAGAGAGAGAGAGAGAGAGAGAGAGAGAGAGAGAGAGAGAGAGAGAGAGAGAGAGAGAGAGAGAGAGAGAGAGAGAGAGAGAGAGAGAGAGAGAGAGAGAGAGAGAGAGAGAGAGAGAGAGAGAGAGAGAGAGAGAGAGAGCTCATTGGGTCACTGTATAATTGTGCAATGGCTCTTCCTGCATAATTAAAGTTTCTTTGGAAATAATTAGGCACCATTAAATGTGTAATAGGCAGGTAATGGATAATCTGGTTGTTTTGGCATCCTGGAATCTCCATTCAATACTCATTCCATATTTAATTGCTATTTACTTAAGATTGTTAATCGCAATAACCTTCCAGGGTGTTCAAAGCCCAATTTGCTGCCAAACTAAAGGCAAATTCATTATATATTCATTATTTATCATTACTGGTTAAAGCCTCCTAGTTATTGATTTGTGTGTGTGTGCGTGTGTGTGTGCGCGTGTGTGTGTGGGGCTATGCCAGCCGTATTGCATATATTTAGGGGGTTCCACATTGCATTTGTTCATTTGCCCCAGTGGTCTCGTTGGTCCTATAGGAACGGGGTCCTCTGTTGGTTTGACATTTCTCCTCCGATAACGATGTTGTACATCACATCAGACAGGGAGTGTGCGAAGGCTTCCAAACGATCCACCGATGTCCACTGAATCAGCAACAGAGCTGAGTTACTGCCAACACGGCCTAGTTAGCTTGACGATATATATATATATATATATATATATATATACAGAATTACAAAAGTAATATTTGAGAAAATACATTGAAACAGTAGCATAGGCTGAGCGGTATCCCTGGAGAGACTAGTGTGGGAAGCGAGGCGGGAGATGTATGGTAGCACTTAACTGACAAAATAGCGAAAAACAAACGGTATGTATTTAGTCGCCAGGGTCGCCCCCCGTTTGACGGCAGAATACCTGTCAAACCGCCATACACTGCCGGCTGTTATACTTGAAGGAAACCGATGGTATTGTCGTACATTGTTCTGTGGTACATCCTGTGTTGTATCTCATTGTATTGTTCTCGTTCCTGTCGTCGTTCTGTACGTCTCCGGGTGTTTGAGGAGCATCTCCGGGGTACCATAACTTCTGAATGTGCGGTGTAATTAAGTTGCTGTCAAAAGTGTGTTCCTTGAATGGACCTTGCCGGTGTCGTTTTGATTTATGGCTCTCGGTTGAGATTCCCCATGTATGTCAGAAAGTTTTGTGCTTAGATGGAGCTATAGGGGGCTGGTAGCTTGTGCTGGCAGCCCTCTTACCTTAGATATCCTACCTCATTACAGTAGTTTAAAGACTTTATCATCAAGCGGGATGAACCCACCTATAATACACCACAACTTAAAAGGATTTGAAAAGTGTGTGTGCGTGTACGCGTGTGTGTATGTGTATTTGTGCGTGACATGAACGTTGCACTATGTGGGATTCTCAATAACTCACACTGTGTAGTTTCATTGCAAATTCAAACTTAATATTCAAACCACCTCCCTTTATACTTTGCACACTCTTGCCAAGCCACACACCTGGGTGACGCCTTATATTACAGTGTCCTGTTTTACAGTGTACTTAGACAAGCAGTGTAACAATCTGTAACAGTATGCACTTTATACTTGATAATGTCAGGGACCAGCCTGTAAGTAATGGACGTCTCATACATGTCATTTGATTGCTTATTACACAGAACTTACTCGCGTAATGACATTGTAACGGATCACTGTAAAGAAACCCAAACCTGAAATGCAGGGTATATTTAGAAGAGAGGAGAAGGTTTGATCAAATGTTGCTGCTTGTCTTCACTGGTGCCAGAGAAGTGCCTGAACCAGTCAAACCAGTGCCCCGGCAACACAAATGGTCCACTGCAGGGGGAGAGAGACACAGACGGAGAGAGGGAGAGAGAGGGAGAGAGAGAGAGGGAGAGAGAGAGGGAGAGGGAGAGAGCGTAGCGAGCCTTGTGCGTGGGAGTGTAAAATCAACTGATGTCTCTCAAAGCCAAAGATGGAGGATCCAAAGGAAAAGCAGTGAAGTGGCACTGCACAGCTGACAGTTTCCTGTTAGAGACTCCAGCTCCAAGATCCACCAGCACCTCACACTGCTCTCCTGGAGGGAGCGGGGCGAGGGAATGAATAGAAATGAGAGAGAGAGAGAGAGAGAGAGAGAGAGAGAGAGAGAGAGAGAGAGAGAGAGAGAGAGAGAGAGAGAGAGAGAGAGAGAGAGAATAGGAAATGAAAGAGGTTGAGGGAAGGAAGGAGGGAAGGAGATAGAGGTTGAGGGAAGAAAGGAGGGAAGGAGATAGAGGTTGAGGGAAGAAAGGAGGGAGGGAGATAGTGGTTGAAGGAGAGGGTGAGCGAGAGAGAGTTTAGAGAGGGAGAGAATGAATAGAAAGTAGGAGAGAGGACAGAATACTAGAAAAAAGGAATCACAGAGAGAGAGTTAGAGAGAGAATAGAGAGCATTTAGAGAGGGAGAGAATGAATCGAAAAAAGTATTGAGAGAGAGGACTCAGCCAGAGGAGAGACGCAAAGCAGAGAGTGTGGGAGAAAGTGAGAGCATGGAATGAGGAGGTGTGGGAGATGTTAAGGTACAGATTACCAGCTTCTGCTCTCATGTAGTTCAAGGAAAGTTCATTTGGCCGATCTCATTTGAATCCTGTTCATCCGTTTAGCCCTGCGTCTCTCTAGGGGCCTTCGCCGAGCCTGACTCCATCGTCTGTTCTCCACCCAGTAAGGCCAGCAGGGAGAAGGCAGCTGGGAGAGGAACCAGCACAGCTAAACGCTTCACACACAAACCGATTGCATCAATTATTAATGCCTTGTTTAATTTGGACTGAGGGGAAGTTGGGGTGGAATTACCCATAGACAGTATATATATTGTACATATACGTATACATAGACATCTATACGGATATACATAGAAGTATAGCCGTATATACGTAGACGTATATACACATACATGCCTTGTTAAAGGGGACATATCATACCACCAGGTGTGAGTGTGATTAGCCATTACAAGCCGTTTTCAAAATGTGCAGCATTGTGACATCACAGGTGAGTGTGTCCACCTAGATGTATGACGGATAGATGAGCAACGTTTGCTACAGTCCACTGGGGAGGCTGGTAGACTGATCTATCCAGCACAGATCTAGGTGGACACGCCCACCTGTGATGTCACAATGCAGCACATTTTGCTTGAAATGGCTAATCACACTCACACCTGGTGGCATGAGGCGTCCCCTTTAAGGGACGCCAGGAATGCACACTGATGACTCAACGGGCAACAGGTGTGCAGCCTCCCCCAGCCCCAGAGTCCAGTCAGACTCGGCCAGGTGAGGCTGATTGAACTAGCTATAAACCACACCAACTGCCACACTGTGTTACAGACAGTCTATGTTAAGTCAGTTGAACCACGACACTCTCGGATTTCACTTGTGGCTACAGCGTAATATATGATGTAGCATGTCCCGTTACAGCAACGACTGTGTTAGTAGAGAGGTTAGCAAGTAAATGTGATGTTACTTGTGGCAATTTCATTTCGAATGATACGTTGTGATGTGACTTCACGTAACGTGACTAAAATATGAACCAGTCCGTGAATTCCTTGATTCCTGCCCAAGTCACGTCGGATAGATTTTCACGGGCAGAACTCCCATGTTCCCACACTACGTCACACGTCATCAAACTACGTCTCTTGGAATTGGTTTGATGGAGCGATCCCTCGCGGGAGAAATGACACATAATACCTCTCAAAGTACGACATGTCATCTGTATAATCAGTGGTTACGAGCATATGCTCGAGTGGAAAATGGGTTGTCGCGATTCGGTGTTGTGTAACAACAAGATAAAACCAAACACGGGAGTCAGCCAAAAAACGCACAACCAAAGCATTACATAGGCAAGGCAAGGCTACTTTATTTATATAGCACTTTTCATCCACAAGGCAGACTCAAAGTGCTTCACATATAAACATTGTCATACAATGAAATAAAATAATAGTTAAGTAAAAGAAAACATATGCAAAGAAATGCTCAAAAATACAAAGAAACAAAACCGAACCTAAAGGGACCAAAAGCTGGCCTCCTTGAGTGGGAAGGGAAACAGACAGGCAGAATTGGCCTTATGTAGCCGCAGGCAAGACCTGCACAGGTGTACCTCGTCCTCTGACGACCCTCTCAGCTCCGCACCCTCTCAGCCCACTGACTTCCTGCCCCACCTAGACCACAGGGAAACCAGCAGAGAGAAAGGTGTGTGTGTGTGTGTGTTTGTGTGTTTCTTTTACTATTCTTGTCTACCTTCTCATGGTGCTAAACACTAAGAGATGAGCTCCAGGAGTGTTGCGACATGAATCCTGATACAAACAAACTTGTAAGTCGAGCAAATAATGTTTGAACGCTCGGGGCGACCTAAAAACTCACAACAATCTAAACTCCGTCAGCGAGCTAACAAGACTTTCTTCCCGTTTGTATGTAGCATTTCACAGCCGGCTGCCTGCACAACCCCGGTGTGTTCTCCGCGGCATGCAATTCACGGGCTGCCCATAAAGGCCCTCCAACCATAGGTTTGGACACCGACAAAATAAAATAAAAACGTAGACGACAAATGAACGGGCGGTCCAATACGCTGAGGTCCTGGTGGGGGGCAGTGGTGGTGGTGGTGGCGGGGGCAGGTGGGGGGGGCGTTTGGTTTTTTTGGGACTGTTGTGCCTGGAACGCAGCTGGGGTGCCCCTCCCCTCTCCCGGCGAAGCAGGCACAGGCCCGATGGGTGCCTCAGAGCAGCACTTTGGTGTGCTGGAGGAGGCAGTGGAGCGACCGCAGAATTCATCAGGCTTTAATGAGGGGATGGCCGCATTGTATCAAACGCCGGGCGGGGGGTCCGCCGGACCCCCACTCTCTGCTCATTAAAAGCCTTTTAACAGACTCTGAGGGGGACCCCCACCTCCCCCGCCTCCTTCAGCAGCGACCGACCAGCAGAGGCTCGGCTTAACGCCTCCTCAGCTTGTCAGGGGAAATTATTTCTGTTTAAGGACAAACTTGTCGTTGAGGCGGCTGAAACATTGATGAGGGCAGAAGCTGCGCTCGGTCACAGCTGGCTGGTGTGTCCTGGAGGACGTGGTTCTTTAAGTGGAAGAGGAATCTGAAAACGCACACAAAATAAGAAAGTGATTTTTAGCAATTGAATGTTGAAACAAGGTTTTTCATACGTTTGTTGTTGTAAACAGAGTTGCAGAGTGTTAATTCGCCCTAATTGAACATTATGGCGTTTTAAAATGTTTTGCAAAGCATCGTATTGTGCATGTATTTAAGTGCTCTCCTAGTCGTACGTCTGACTGTGTGAAATGGTGTCAACGTGTTTGACTCTACATGACTTTGCACCTCAACAGGAACTCCTGACTCCCCTAATAACAATGCAAATAATCCACATTATTATGCCACGGTTAGGCGTGGCATAATAACGTGGCATAATAACGTGATCATGTACATTAAAGGCCCCCCCACCTCTCGTAGTGTTCCCATGAATATATAATTCACTGTGTTCAATCATCGCTGCGTTTTCATAAAAGGGCAGCTCGCTTATAAAAAATACAAAATGGTCGCCACTGGGTCTCCAACTCCTGATTATTTTGATTGTCGATGAATCATTTAGTCCATAAAATGTCATTCCTAATGGCAAATGTCCATCACAAGTCAGCAGCCAAGTATATGCCAGTATCTCCCTGCCAACAGGCAACCCAAGCCAAGAAACTCAAAAGCATTGAGTTCATAATCTGAGTTAAGCGACACAATGTCCTCATTTCTGAAACTATTTGAAGATCATTTGGGTATATTTGCTTGAGGAATGACCAAAGAAAAGACAAATAGATAGATTCATTCTCTGTTGATGAATCAATAATAACTGTAGAGTTGTCCCTATTTGACACCACTGCGAAGCCGAGTGAGCAAATGATTAAACAGGAATATGATGGTACAACATGCACGTCCTCATGAAGAATATTATGTTTTATGATATGCAGAGGACTAGGCGTGGAGTTTTACCTTTGAATATGTATCAGGTCGAATGCCTAACTGCATTAGTCATAAGGGATTCATAACATATAATGTTCTTATACAATCTATTTATAACTAAACTAGACAGCAATTGAATCATCTGCCACCATTTATGCTTGTGACTGATGTGCAACCATAGATTAATCAACACAGTAATAGATGCACAGTACTGACAGATCTGTATCTGAATAACAGTATTATAAAGCATCTTGAAAAATCACTGCATGGAAATTAGGATCCTGTTTTTCTCCCCGCTCCCAAGGAAGTTAGAAAAAACTCCAGATAATAAGCTTAGGAGCTTACTGTGTGTGTGTGTGTGTGTGTGTGTGTGTGTGTGTGTGTGTGTGTGTGTGTGTGTGTGTGTGTGTGTGTGTGTGTGTGTGTGTGTGTGTCAATTTATGTCCCCATAAAACAGTATATGTCTGCCCCAGAAAACCTGACGGGATGCATGTACACACCTGCTATTCTAAACACCAAGGTACACTTAATCCGCTAATGCTAATGCTAAAATGCTAATTGCAAGGCCTTTGGTCTTACACACAGAGCCTTAGGATTCCTAAAAGGCACAATATAAATATAAATACAATTTCTTATAAATATAATTATTATGCATCTAAAGAGTAACATTTCTGGTCACATAGTGTCACGGGTAGATAGCAGAAACTGACAACCGAAGCCGCGACTAGAAACTAGTTTTCCTCCATGCATCATGGTATTCATTTCCGCATGAAAAAGACGAAAGCAACAGAAAAAGTTTGCGCCAGAGAGGGAGGAAAAACTGGAATGACGGAGACTCTGGAAGGGACAGCGATTTCTCTTCAGAACGACCGTGATGCCGAGCTGTCCGCATGCACATACATCATCCGGCGACAAAACATGCATCACAGGACCAAACGGAAAAAGACCAGGAGCGAGGCAGAATAAAAAGGGTTTGCGTAGCGCTACGGATAAAGAACGCCTCGAAAAGAGCAGCACGGAAACTCCAACCTTCATCCATCATCCGTCAATATCGTTGTATCGTCGTTGTTGATCGTGGACCAGAGGCCGCGTCGTTATGTAAGAAATACAACCAGCTGGAAGAAATCTTCCGAAAAGGAACTTCCGATTTGTCTTGTAGACATTCGATTTTGGTAGATGGACGCAACACAGAGGGTCCGGGGCAGGTCGGAGAGAATCCCCGAAGAAGCGTCTCGAAGAATTAGGCCATCCCGAATGTTTGCGGACGTTTTTGTTTGCTTTGTCATGCTTCCCCCGGCCCCGCTTACACAAAGAACGACCCTAAACGACCCTTCTGCCAAACCCTTCCATGAGGAACCCTACCTCCAACCCCCACCCACCCCAGCCCCCAACCAACCACCACCCAAGCCCCACCTGGCTGCCTCCGAAGCGACTCCACGCGTTCTGTTGACCCGTGTTCTATCTTTCGCTAAACCGCCAATATGAATAAATAAGCAAACACACGCTGCTCACCCCCGCAGACCCCCCTCCAGCCCGCCCACCCACCCACCCACCGCCCCCTCATCCCGGCATACAGTTCTGAACTCAATTTCACACTTGGCTGCCTCCTCCTCCGACGGTTTGGACAGGTTGACGCCAACAGGAGAAAGAGAGGAGACAATGCAGTTTTTTCACTTTTTTCTTCTTTTCTTCCAGAATGGGATTAGTCAGAGGAGTGAGAGGATACCTGTGTGTGCGTGTGTGTGTGTGTGTGTGTGTGTGTGTGTGTGTGTGTGTGTGTGAATGTTGATGCATATGCCAGTGCACCTGTTGATGTCAAGAAACTCTACAGCAGGCAGGTAGGCAGTGGCGGGGGGGAGCAAGAGGAATATAATTTATCCCCAAAGACAGGAAGTGTAGAAAAAAAGAAATATATAAGCAGAGAGAGAGAGAGAGAGAGAGAGAGAGAGAGAGAGAGAGAGAGAGAGAGAGAGAGAGAGAGAGAGAGAGAGAGAGAGAGAGAGAGAGAGAGAGAGAGAGAGGTGTGTGTTCGGGTACATGGAGTAAGGAAAAGGAATCGAGAAGGAAACAGAGAGTTATAGGAGATAATGGAATGCGAGGATATCTGGAGAAGCGTTCACAGCTCATGCTGTGGCTGGTCTCCCTGCAGCACCCTAATGAGTCTGTAGAGATGTGTGGCTTTAAAAACATCCTCATGAATATCGAGAAACATTCACACAAAAACACGACCGAAACAACTTGTTTTGCGGTCAGTTCTCGTCCGAGCACCGGGACAACCTATTAAGTAAACAAAAAACAAACAGTAACGGACAAAATGGGGAACCGAATCTTTCACAGACATGTTTCACTCTGACAGGATTTCACTGCAGAACTCTCCCTCTCTCTCTCTCTCTACCTATTTCCCTCTCCCTCTCCTCTCTCATGGTAGCTTCATGGTATTCCATACTTTGGGATGGAACAGCAAAACAGGGCTTTGGATGAGCACGACTCACGATTCCGCCTCACCCTATATATCGTTCCACTTTCTCCCTTCGGAGGTCTTGGGCTGCTGCTGTTTAATTCCTCCCTTCACCTGGAGCCAGAGCGACTTTGAAAAGTCTGCCAAGGACGGCAGGCTAAAGCAAGGATGGGAATAAAAATAAAATCCCAAATCAAGAAAGAGCACAGGGCCACCTTGATAACAACATTTTCCTGGAATTATTCTAAAGGCAGGCACACTTGCACGCGCACAAGCTCACACACACACACACATGCACACACACACACACAAACCCTGCGTTCAGATTCAGCGAATGGCCTTCTTATCGCAAAGGCTTGGGAGTAATAGGTTCAGGCATATCAAATAAACTTTGTACTGAATTCACACATAAGCAGGTATGACATTCTAATGGGTTTCTTCATTAGATGTTTCCGGTTCGGGGTTGGTTGGTTGGTGGGGGGGGGGGGGGGGCTAATGCGTTTTGAAATGAACGTGACATTTTCAACTCGGAAGCCCTTTGGTGTCTTGACTCGGTCTCCTTCTATTCAGTGGATCTGGGCTGACTGAACGAACACAACAGCACGGGCGTGGTGATGAGGATGAGGATGGTGATGAAGACAGATCCATGACTCCACCTCGCTCCTCTGTTATAAAACATCACTGAGCGCACACCTTTTTAAACTTCGCTTTTAACAACTGACTCGCATCACTTTGGTCCCTCTTCCTGCCTCTCTGAAATGTTCATGCTTTGAATGATTTATGTCTTATTATTTCTTATTATTGAGTCTTTGAGTATTAAGAAAAGGGTTGTATAAATGACATACAACATATCTGTAGTATTATATGATGCAACATTTGTATGGTGCAAGGAAATGGCCATTAAAAACGACATTACATTTACATTTACATTTAGGGCATTTAGCAGACGCTTTTATCCAAAGCGACTTACAATAAGTGCATTTGTTACAATAAGTACATTTGTCATAAGAAGTGAAACAATATATCGCTGTCGGTACAGTAAAGATGTTCATAGAACCAAGTGCAAGTATTACAATCGCTAGGCTTACCCATTTCCCGTGTAAAGCGATGATAGCAGCTACTGTAGATGCTACACAATTAAGTACCTTGAATAAGTGCAATGTACAAGTGTACATTAATACAATGTACATTAATACAATGCACAACTGAATTAAATAAACTAAAATAGTAAATAATGAAGCATATTATCGTCCTGACTAGATAATGCTAGCTCTGTACCTTAAGCTGATTATCATAGTGGCTAGCTAAAGCTAGCTTTGTACTTCAATTCTAATGAAACACCTGTACAAGCTGTAGCAAGAACGTTACTAGGGCGTCATTTTATCGTCCTGGTAGCTTGAGGTCTTTTTGTATAGTGATGCTCCACAACACCAGAGGGATGAGCTTGTGAATAACAGAGACTACTTCCAAAAGAACATCTGAACAATGTGACATTATTGATTATCCATTTCACTTTTCACATTGTACTGCCACACTTTAGTACACTTTACTAAAAAATCCAAGTCCATTGTATTTCTGTGTCTGCATGCAGGCCTGTAGGCCGACTATGTAAACCTATTACCACTGCGTAACACGACAGAACTATCAAAGATGTCAGAAGTCTCGTAAAACCCACTCATGAATATTAAAACCCTGTTTAATCTTCATCCAAATTAATAAATACTATTTTATACAATGAGAATTAGGGAAACATTACATGCATTGGGATCTTTAACCACCTCTATCTTCAATAATCCTGAATATTTAATGATGGCTAGACAGAGAGTATTAATAAGTACGCGGGGGACGGGGCGGGGGGCGCATGAAAAATTATGGCAGAAAATAGGAGCGATTAACATGGAGAGATATGGTAACTACGGAAACCGCGACTGCTTCTACCGGGAAGGAGGGAGGAGGGGGGGGTGGGGGGGGGGCGTTAATTGTCCCCGTTAACCCCGGTCTATAAGGACGGGGATAGCGTTCCTCCATCGAGAATTACCGGCGCTGCGTTGTCTGTCATCGCCGCTTCCCACTGAAGGGGTAAAGAAAAGGGGAGAAAAAAACAAAACAACGACTCCCCACAAGTTTCACGGATCCGCAGAGAGCTGCGTTCAGGCTGCGCGATCGCTTCCGACGCGCATCGCCATGGAAACGCTCCCATGGCGCAGACGTTTCCAGAAACAGACTCTACACACACATCACTCGCACAGGCTTTCAAGGACGATTTGAACCCTTGTTTTTAAAAAAAAAAAAAAAAAAAAAAACAGGAGCAGGAGCAGATAGGATTTAACTTTTACCTTTCTTTTTATTCTTTTGGGGGGTAAGTGACGCCATTTACTCTGGGTGGATACATCACGCACTTTTAACGGTGTTGACGCTTTTATAAATAATTTGGGCGGGTGGGGGTAGGGGGGAAAGCAATAACCTGCCAAAGACCTCGAACTGAAAACTTGGGCATGATTTTTATTTTCCGGCTTTTTCAACACAAGCAAGATTTCACTGACTTAACTGGCCCAGGAATCCAGTGAAGTTTCAATGTATTTAAAGCCATAATGAGCAATTTCTTTAGGCTGATGTACATTAAAGGTAGGGTAGCTAGGCAATTTGGAGCAACCAGCCAGAGTAGCGAGAAGTTGATAGTATCCAACCAAAAAAAAAAAGTTAAGGAAAAACACCCATCCCCTCAGACCTCCCTCAAAGCCACTCCCCCAAAACATGTGACCAGCTCGCTATCTTTAACAATAGGTCTGCCTAGCCTTGTGGAAGACTCCAGTCATGCGCAATGAGAAGAATGCCCAGGCAGCAGGATAGGTAGCCATATCATTTCATTAGGGCCCAATCCAATGATTGGACAGCCCTGCGACCTGTAATAAGCAGATATAAAGCAGTTATAAACAGATACAAACAGTATCAACAATAACAAAATACTAACAGCAAATAATAAAGCGATACCACTTTTTTGTCAGAGCATTTGATTTATTGATTGCTGTAGGGGATGTAAAGAATAAAAAAAAAATTGCCTTCCCTACCTTTTAAAAACTATTTTTTCCGCTTCTTACTCTTATAAGAGCAATAGCTATTTGTTTTCCCCACAAGTCGAACTACTGCCCTCTCTATCCACCTGTGTAATGAGTCTGGTGCGTGAACGATATCGCCGTGATTAAAGAGCCATCCTGGGCATTACGACAACTCGGACACATAGGACAAACAAGGAAAACACACCACAACAACACAAGACACGCCCAGTGACACAACATTGGCCACCGCTAGAGAAGCCAACCAATAGGACTCAGGGGGAGGGGGGGGGGAGGGGGGGAGTCTTACTTTGACCCACCCCAACAAGTGCCAAAACCCGGGAGTATTTCTGCTCCGGTTTGACGTGCAACTTGATAGCACGGCGTTTAAAAAATGACAAACGATCGATCACACCTGTGTTACCCGTCATTAGCGAGGTAAAGTAACGAGGCCCACGGCAGCGTCTTTCAAATCCGCGCGGTGCTATCAACACCCCCCCCCCCCCCCAGAGACGTCTAATGGCTGAACCCGGAGCCAGCTCTAGCGTGAATAGGAAGGCTGACTAGTCATGATGGATCGCGGTGGTTTATTTGCCTTTAAATGAAGACTCATCGGCTCCGGTGTGACCTTTCGGTTGAACAAAAAAGGAACTCATCGATTCATCTTCGCCGTGAGCGAGCGAGTGGGAAAGCGCTCCCTTTCAGCGCCGGCCTCTTCAGCATCCGTCTCTCGCTGATTAGCCCGGTTCTGCTGGAGATTATGCGAAATAAGACGGGATTTCTCTGTTGATTAATGTGAAGAAGAGTCGGTTCAACTGCGTGATGATGAATGCCGCCCAGACCGGGGGGTTCATACTATTAAGTCTGAGCCAAACAAATACTTCATTTCCTGGGCGCATTATCACACACGCGAGGAAACTAATTTGACACTTTTTCTGTGTGCTCTTCCGTAAATTTTTATTAAATGCCCGTCGAATAGACATCTTTTTTCAACAGAAGCATTTGGCGATGACACTTGACTATGAAATAGGGGAAAGGGCCCTGAATAGCATGACTAATTTCAAATAAATCATACCGATAACATTGGATTGTGTCACAATAAATGTGCCCAAAAAAAAAGACATGCAAGTTTAATTTGAATAACATTCATATCATGCACCAGACTTCACAAAATTACACTTTCAAAATGCCCCTCGTTTTATAAATCCAATATATTTTCACGATTGAAACCAAAGAACACAATGTCACACAGAGAGTGGCACGGCATTAACCTTTAACATTAAAGGTCCCACATTATGCCACCAGGTGTGAGTGTGATTAGCCGTTACAAGCCGTCTGAAAATCTGCCTCTTCCTGTGTTTAAGTGACTCAGAAGTGGGCGTTTCCACTTGGATGTGTGCTGGATGGAACATTCTACCAGCCCACCCAGTGGACTGTAGTAAACGTTTCTCATCTATCCATCATACATCTAGGGGGACACGCCCACTTGTGATGTCACTAAAACACAGGAATAGACATATTTTCAGCTTATAACAGCTAATCACACTCACATTGTGATGTCACTAAAACACAGTTTTCAACCAGTGGGGCAGCCAGCCAACACAACTCTCCCCTTTCAGGTGATATCTATAAACTGTAGGTGACATAACAAAGTTGACGAAAAGGCCAGAGTCATTCCATGGCGTCTCTCATTGTGTGCGTGATGTCGACTGCATCACTGAAGGACAAACGGCAGGACTCAAACCGGAACACAATGACAACAGCGGTCGTGTTGCCATCTCCCAGCCATCGATAACGACTATTGATCCATCGCTGCCGGTTAATCTAGGCGCTCACTCCAACCCACCAAGGACAGGGTCGCTACGAAGACCTAGGAATACTAAAGGAAACGCAGATGTGTTTTCACAGTTGTGTCGCTTCTTGTGTTTTACAAATGTAGTTATTTTGCCGCGGACAAGGACCTTTCAGTGGAGGTACGACAACAGACCAGGGGGGGTGACTGGGGTCCAGGTGAGATGGCGTGTCAGTACGCTAAGCTGAAACGGTATGCAATTCAGCTTCTCTAATGAAGACAAACTTGTAGAGACAAACTGAAATACAGTTGGGGTCTAACCCTCGGTGTTGCACAATAAGGTTGTGAGTTAAAGTGGCGGTTAATACAAAAGTGACCACGCAGAAAAAAAAGGTTTGGGAAATAAACAAAAATGTAACGGGGGCTTTCAGAAGGATTTCAGGCATGTGTGTTGACAAGAGCACCAGTAACACCTCATAAGAGGAGTGCAACATGCATAACTCACTCAGACAGCCTTAAGACTGGCATTAATATTGATTAAGGTGCCGTCGTAGCAACGTCTTTAGACAGTTTCTGTCTTTCTTGTCTCTTTCAGCAGACGATAACTTCACCCTAGAAGGAGTGCGTCTCTTTTGCCTTTTCTTAGTTTGGTTCTATCAAACACACACACACACACACACACACACACACACACACACACACACACACACACACACACACGCGCAAACACACACATGGGGAACTTCAGGAGCAGATCACACACACACATACACATACACATACACACACACACACACCGAATGTTTAAATCGGGAGCAGACACACGGCGAACTTCGGGTGCCGATCTATCTCACACACACACACACACACACACACACACACACACACACACACACACACACACACACACACACACACACACACACACACACACACACACACACACACACGCACACACACTGAACCTGGGGAGCGGATCACGCACACCCCCCGGGGGAGCTCCTTGACAGAAACTCATCAGGCCCTCCTGCGCCGCTCCAGACGTTCCCGACGTTCCCTCTGACAATTACTTATGTAATACACCCGCTCGCCAGATGGCGGGGTGCGGAGGGCGCGCCTGGCACGACCTGTTTTTTCTCTTTTTTCTCCCACCGGTGTGACAGTTTTATCACAACTTTGACGAAAGTAATTTACTCGGCTCTGCCGCTCTCCACGGCTCCGTCGACGACGGCGGCTGGGGCAGGGAGGGGGAATATATCTCCCAAATAAAAATAAATAAATGGCATCCCAGCCGGGTTCTGACAGTTCAATGTCCTCCCTGCCCCCCCTCCCCCAAGCGCCCCCCGCCTTTAGCACCGCGACGGAGCCCCCCCCCCCCCCCCCCCCCCCCCCCGCTCGTTCAGTGGCGCCGTAAAAAAAAAAGAAAAAAGTGTGGTTCCAGGGACGATGGGGCTGATCTACGGCCTGTCTGGGGGACACTTTGCTGGGCCGTCTGACTGCTGCCACTGGGGGGGTTGGGGGGGGGGGGGGGGGGGGAGGCAGCTGGGGCCATAACTGTGCAGCTGTTTGTTTTTTTTAACCCGAGTCCCCAACTTCCCGGCAGAGAAACTGCGTGTGATGGTGAGCGAATGACGAACTGGGGACTGGAAGTAGTTTGTGGGTTTTTGCATGTGTACAACGCCATTTTGGGAGCAGTGGCGTGTCTGTGTGTGCATGATCTATGGAATTGGAGGATGTTCTTGTTTTTTATTCAGCTCAGTGCAGGCCCCGTTGTAGAATGTGTGTTTTTTTAGAACAGGCCGGTGTCTTGGCCGGTATCGCTGGTCGCGTCTTCATGGAGACCACTCATCAAAATGACTTCGCACTCGACGCCTCACTTCCACAGGTCCTCAAAAGTACACTCACCAAGTGCGATGTCGAACCGATGTACGGCGGGGGAGAAGTTTGAAGGACTGACGGATGTACAGAAACTCCCCTGATTATAATGAACCTAACAAATGATAGTGCTTGGCAGTTGGTTCTACGAACATCCTTACTGTACCGACAGCGATATATATTGTATCTCTTTCTTCTGACAAATGTACTAACTGTAAGTCACTTTGGATAAAAGCGTCTGCTAAATGCCCTTAATGTAAATGTAGTTAGATCAAGCTTGAGACTAAACCTTTTTGGTCTATTAGACATGGTTTGAAAGCAGCATTACAAGTGTCCTCTTCCATACTATGGACATTTTGAGGCCCATGCATTAAACACTGACACTTTCTGTTGTGTATTATTAGTTGATCCTTTTCCATTTTTCAATCTGGAAACGGTTATTAATGCATTGTGTCGCTACCACAATGCATCCTGGCATTCAAGCCAACAACAATAACCCTGTATGTAAACAACGATAAGATTACCGGTGAAAAAACACCAAAAGAAATACCAGCTTATTCTCTCAGTAAATCTATTACAAAACGGAGGGAATCCAACCAGCCGACTGCGGTTCTGCGGCACTTTGCCGGCACCATCCATCACGAAGGGACCACTGCAGACATAAAAACTAAAGGCAAAGACAATAACATCAACACCGTGTACAGAATGACCTTTCTCAAGACGTATGCGCACAGAATAGAAGTAGAGGAGGAAAAACGGCCGAAACATGTCAGAATGTCCCTCCGATTTCCCCCCCGTTATCTGAGAAATAAAAGGAAAGGAAGGAAAGGTTGTTACGTCTCAAGAGGAACTGCATATGCTGATTCTGAACTGAATGGCCTAGAAAGGGAAGTTTGGCTTTAATGCAATTCTGCGGATGGGTTGGGTTGTGGGGGGGGGGGGGTATTTGATGTGATCATAGTTTGATTGTGTGCAGAGGTCATCCATCCTACCATGTCTGCTCTCATCCGTCAGGAGTATTTTGTGCTTTATTGCCCCTGCTGGTGTGTCTGTGTGTACCAGAATACCAATGGAGGCTTGGTACTCTGAATGCAGCATTTTGAATGCATGTCCCCGGCTACAAGACTCCAGAGGTGGAGGCAAGCGGGTGGAGGCAGGAAGTTAGAGGAAGAGTTTTTCTTTTGCTCTCTCCCAAAATACATAATGTCCTCCACTGGGGTGGAATACCAACTGTTCAGATCCAACACAATCAGGGACTTCTGAAGGGGGTGCTCTCTCTTTTCCTTTTTTAGACAACCTCGTACTACTCTCGCATAATTGCCTCTTCCCTATATACACCATAGCTATGTATGTATGTGTTCTTTAAGCATGTCACACGAGACACGCAGTCAGACAGCGTGTCTTCTTGCTCGAGGCACGGCGGATTGGAGGAATCAAAGGAGCTGCTGTTGTATTAGGAGCCCCGATGATGGAGAATATAAAAGTTCCAAGTCGTTCAGCGTCTTTTTATTTTGATTCAAGGAGGCCGCCCTGAACTTGATGAAAATGAAATGTGCGCGATGAATCATTGCTCAGGGAAATCAATTCATTTAGTCTCACAGAGGTGCTAAGTTATTTATCGCCTGTCAGCGTGCGCTGTTGGTTCAATTTAATTTCTCGCTGAGTGGATAAGGTACAGCCCCCGACAAATGACACTGCTCATCAAAACAGAGCGTGCTCTTTTTTTAAAAGGATATCTTTTGACATACATCTGATTCTTTTTCTGGGAACGCCGCTGAGAACAATACCCTTTGGGAACAATTACTGTGGGAAGTTCGAGAACTATCACT
This sequence comes from Pollachius pollachius, assembly GCF_949987615.1. Lineage (NCBI taxonomy): Eukaryota > Metazoa > Chordata > Actinopteri > Gadiformes > Gadidae > Pollachius > Pollachius pollachius. Next base: position 14,168,220 of record NC_136953.1, read on the forward strand.
TATGGTTTTCTCTCTCTCGCTCTCTCTCTCGTACTTCATCTTTCCCTTTACTGCAGCATGCTATTTCTGCCACTACCATTGATGCTAGTTTGACTATAACCCAGAGAACGTGGGTGTTCTTGTTTTAAGGAAACGCATACCCTTTTTTATATAAATAGCATAGAATGCATAACAATAGCCAAGGAATAGTAGTGGAGGCTAAAAGTACATCGCATTACAATGTAATGAAAACGTGTACGACAAAGGCAAGAGTAGATTTGGCAATCGCCGCAAAACATGCTGCTCAACAGAAAATAAATAGAAAACGGAGTGTGAAACCATGAGGAAACATCTGGCTAGTTTCAACACACAGCTTGATTTATCCCTTCATTTATCTACATCAAGTCTTTGAGCCTCGACACGACGGCGGATAAAGAACCCTATATACTCTGCATTATGTCTACGTTAGCCGTACGGAAGTGGGGGAAACTGCGTCTCCATAAAGTTTGGAAGTTATAGCATAGCCTGCAGGGCCCTGTTATCCGCTCATCTGAAATGATAAGTCACATCCTAATGCGGCAGCGAATGACACGTGATGGATAAGTCATCAATCGCATTCGACACCGCAACCACTTTGCTGGCGTTTTCTCCTTGAAATGGTGAATCCATGAATAATTACACAGGATACCTGCGTGTTGGAGATCCATACGGCGTGGATGTTTTAGACGCCCGCGAGAAGAGAAAAGCTTTTAAGCACCTCGACACGTCTGGGACAGCTGGGGTGATTATTGTGTGTGTCGCCGTCTCCCCTGGGGGGTTGCGGTTTTGCCGCGTGCCGAGGTACTTCGCTTGTGTTTAAAGGGCAGCCCCACCCTAAGCTGCTTTCTGACGGGTTTGTTCGAGAAGACTCCCTCTCCAAAACACACGCTATCACACGCATGAGGTCAGATTGGCCGATGATGTGGTAATCGGTCACTGGTTACCTGGCGATTAAGCGTTGATGGGACACACCTGTCCACGTGTGAGTACAACTGAATTCAAGGACTGAATGAAGGAAGCCCTTCATTAACATTTAATTAAGCTAATTAAGCATTAACCCCCAATTAGCAGGTGACCCGGTAACCCTATCAGTCAATCAGGGGTGATGTGCTCAACAGCCTGTGTTTAACCCGGAGAAGGCCAACCCAGCCCCAAGTGGTGCTTGGGTTCGCCTTTTACTTCACAGTGGACCACGTTCAGATAAATAACAAGGCAGCCTCCCAATAAATGACCCACATACTTAGCGTCAGACGAGCGCCTATTCATTCTCGTCATCGAAAAGGAGGTAGAGGAAGCAGAAATTAATTTAAAAGCTACCCTGGCGGAGGAAATTGGCAGCTACTTCCAAGTGATGTATAGGTGAGAACCGCCAGGCCCATTACCCTGATGGTGTTTCCTTCGTGGCGCTGGGACGCGCTCTCATTGTCGGATGCCAGCATCCAGCCACACAGCCGTCGGCCTGTCTCCAAGCAAAGTTCAGCCGCACAACGTTGTCAAAGGAGCGTATTGGTCCTCTTATGTGGAGGATTTCCAGATGTACACGCTATGGTTGATAAGCCCTTTAACCAGTTGCCATTTAGTATGACACACACACACACAGGAGACACACACACACACACACACACACACACACACACACACACACACACACACACACACACACACACACACACACACACACACACACACACACACACACACACACAGCCTCTGCACCGCTTCTTGCTTGTGGATGAAGCCTACACTTGTTTTATTATTGATCGCTCGTCGTGCGGGATCCAAGGGACATTGCAAAGTCGTACAGATACGGCCAGGGCAAACTGATTATACTGTGATAACACTGTATAATCAGAACTTGTAAAATGCTTCTGTTGAGGGGAGGAGGGATCATAAAGCGATAGACCGTCAGCATACAAACAACATCTGCGGTCGCCGCCAAGGCTCCAGTTCACTTATCCTGGTAGAGTAATGTCGCCATCTAGTGGACGTAGAGGTACTTGCCCTAAACATTGAGCTACCAACGAGGGTTAAACGGGAATTAAAGTGTTTGTGAAGAACAATGAATGTAAAAGCCGTGTTATAGTGAATATATATTTCTCACATTTTAATGATCCAACATGTTGCCACCTGACCGTATACATTTTCATCACTTTACAAAAAAACCTTAAAAAAGCCTATGTTGTTGTAAGTCGCTTTAGATAAAAGCGTCTGCTAAATGTAAATGTAAATGTTGAAATAAAATCACCAAAACTTAAAAGACAAATGTTTGGTAATGGAAAAAACCTTTTGGAGGTCCTGCCCCATAAACAAGTGTAATTCCATACACACAAACACAAGACAGACGGATGATGCAGCCCCAGATAAGACAGACAAAATACACCTGGTGTCCCATCCAGGATCAACACCAGCATAAAAACAGCAGCTGGAGTCAAACTCAAAAGCCACCCGTTAAAAGCGCCCATGTTCCGGGCCTTACAAAGGCCTCTTCCCAGTACTGGCCTTCATGAGCGCCTTGATGGCTCGGGCTCTCATCTCAAGCTCCAGGAGTTCGAGCTGCTGCAGAGACGGCTGGCACACCTCAGAACCCCCCCCGGCCGCGCCCCCGCCGGGCACACCCAGAGGCGCTGCCAATGACGCCGGCGGTGAGGGTCGCGGGTTCGATTCCGGGGCGTCCTCGCCGCCCCCTGCGCTCGCCAGGATCTCGCTGACGCTTTTGTCGATGTCCACCTCCAGCTGTCCCCTGGCGGGGGGGCGGGCGGGCTCCTCCGGGGACGGCGGGTCCGTCGCCATGACGACGCCAGCATCCGGGTCGGCGGGCAGCCCCTCCCCCCGGGTCTCCGGTGCGTCCCCGGCGGGGCCCTTGGCGCGGGGCCCCTCCTCCACCTTGGGCCCCTCGATGTCGCTGTCGCAGGTGTCGGCGTTGATGCTCAGCACGTCGCTCTCTTCCTCGACGACGGCACCGCCGCCACTTTCGTCTGGAGGGGAGAAACGCGTTGAGGATGACACAGACAGAAGAAGAACGCTTACTAGAGGTACCAGGCTGACGAGACTCACATCGTTCTGTTGGGAAAACGGAGCAGGCTTTTTCAGGGGCTACTCCGGTGAGGACCCCTCTCATTTGCAAGTCATCCATCGTCATACCGGTCATTGGTTAAACCTACGCCAATATTCACCTATTCACTTTCTGAGTCGGTTTACATCCCAACCTATTGTGATTTACTGTGCGCGTTATTAGGACGTTCAAACGCCCTTAACCAACGTCATACAAAGCCTGCGCCGGGCTAACACACTCGGCCAGCTAGCTTGCTTGCTTGTGTGTTTAGTCGCTATTACGTGACCCAGTTGAATCCTTCCACGTCCAATCACACATCTGTAGGGTCCCCAGCTGGTCTGGTCTCATCACCTGGCTTGGGCTCCTCTGTCTTGTCCGCGTCTTTGATGGAGGAGGTGGAGTCCACGTTGTTATCTTGCCTGGAGGGGCAACAGGAAAAACAGGGAGGGAAAATGAGTGAAAGGTGTACCGACACACACACGTTTGCATTCACAGCCAACATCGAGATCGGAGAGCCTAGATTGTTCTTCTGATTCTACATGTGGTACGACACACTTCGCACCCGAAACGATGACGGACCAACAAAAGTTATGCGTTGAAAAAGCGCTGTGTGTTTGATTTGGTTCAAAGTTGACAATATGTTGATTCTATGCATGATTTCATGCAACCTTGCAGTGAAGTGGGAATAATTGACTAACCACAGATTGAGGTGGGAATTGAATGGGATTGAATATGAAATGCGAGCAGGACTCACTGGCTGGTCGAAGATGCTTCTGCGCCCATGTCCTCCTCCCCAGAGGTCAGCTCATCCCCTGAGGAGAACAGACAGTGTGAAATTGGTCCGAGTCACTGAAGCAATTCAAGTGTGTACACACCAAACCGAACCCGAGGGGAGGGGGGGGGGGGGGGGGGGGGGGGGTAGACGATGTGTGTGGAGCTGAAAGCCCCGGCTCACCTGCCAGAATCTGACGCAGGTTCTTCTGAGAAAGCTGCTCCAGCTGTTCCCAGCACAGCTTCTTGATCTCCTCTAGAGGACAACTCTGAAAGAGATGGACATAACAAAAAATATATATACATTTAAAGTTGAGCGGGGGGTTGACTTGAAATCGGAAGGCTGCTAGTTTCAATCCCTGGCTCCTCCTAGCTCAGTGTCAAGGTGTCCTTGAGCAAGGCACTTCACCCTTACTGCTCCCGACGAGCTGGCTGTCGCTTTCCATGGTTGACTCCGCCGTCGGTGTGTGCGGGTGTGTATAAATGGTTTGAATGTGTGTCTCAATGTTTTGAACTCGCGTTGGATAAAAGCATCTGCTAAAGGCCCGACATGTAAATTGTGAATGACCGTTGCTCCACAACAAGGGCACCAGACAAAGCACACCACATCACCTTAAGCTCATCAGGTAACATCTTCTGCAGCTTCTTCTCCCCCAAAACCTGGAAGCACTGCTCCAGCATGGCCTGCCTGTCCGCCGCGTACGCACCGATGGGCTGGAAGGGGAGGGTCAGGTCCAGGCCCCCTTCCTCCATGTCGCTGCCGATTCGGTCCAGCTCCGCGTCGGCCATCTCGTCCCTAGAGTCCTGCGGGGACAAATCATGAGTGTTAGGAGCGGAGCGGGGTCTGTACGCGTCCCACGACGACAGCTCTGCTAAAAGGGTTAGATATATATATACAGTATATATCATAACTTGTGTCAACCGTTTTGAGGTTGTTTGACTTGTTGTCGGAGGGTGCGGGGCGGCATGTGGCTCAGGAGGTGGAGCGGACTGGCTGGTAACCAGAAGGCTGCAAGTTTGATCCCCGTCTCCTCCGAGCGGAGTGTTGAGGTGTCCCTGAGCAAGACGCCTCAACCTGACCGCTCCTGATGACCTGGCTTTCGCCCTGCATAGTTGACTCCGCCGACGGTGTGTGAATGTCAGGCCATATTGTACAGCGCTTTGAGTGGTCACTGGTTAGAAAAGCGGTGCGTAAATGCAGTCCGTTAATGTAGTTCAATATGGTCTACGTTTACCAGCCGTTCCTGAACCGTGATCTTACAGGGTTCATGTTTTTGATCATCTCTCACCTCCACGCTGGACTCCGTGCAGACGCGCCTCCTGTTGGTGTTCTGCTCCTCTGTCGGCGCATGCTTCCTCTTCTTCTCCTTGCTGGCGGATTTACTTTTGAGCATTTTTATTAAAAGACCGGTCGGATTAACTCTTCTGGAAGTGTTGTTGTGCAACTTCCAACCATAACAAATGAATGGGACTGTTGTCTTCCGGGGTTGTTCTACGATGTTTTCTTTAGGCGGAAGAGACGCCTCTATCGCCCCCTGTCGACGCGGAGTGGTTTCAGTTCCATGCAATTAAGTTGTGCACATTGCACCCATTTGGGGAAAAACAGGCCCATGGTATGGATTAGTAGAAGTAATGTTTTTTTAATAAGCCTTTTATGTGCAATTTAACAATTTGAAAAATTAATGCAGTCATTGGTAACCAGGCTAACAAATACAACATAAAAAAATATCTATTTTACCAGTCCCGAAAGAACCTTTTAAATGCCATTTCTCTCAGCCCTCACAAAAATCCATTTAACACTGCTTCTCTTGAACCTTCTCAACTAAAGTAAATTCACACACTTTCTCCCACACACAGAGGACCAACCAAAGAAACTTGACCAACGAGCTCACAGAACCAGCCTTTTCTTAAACTCCTTTTATATTATGATTCACCACCTCTGCTATTCCCAGCTTTCTCCCTTGTTTCAACCATGTCGGCCCATTCCCTCATTGGTTTCAGCAGGGGCCCTCAGAGAGAACACTCTCGCGCTGTAAATAACCCTAATTGGCTGTCCCATCTCCTCGTGCATCGACCGAGGGAGGCACGGGCCAAATGCGACGCTTTGCCTTCCCTGCCCGCGCCGGGCGCCATGGCGACAGCTGTCTGCGAGCGTAATGCGGGTTGTTATCCGCGCGTCGTTCGCCAAACTGCGCCGTGCTCTTTTAGTGTCGCCAGGAGGGAGACGCCCATCAATCACAGACGACGCGTCACGTCGCGTTCCCGCGGCCGCATCTGCTCGATGGCACCGGCCCAGATTACCTCATTAAGAGGCCCCTGGTAGAGGCAGAGGCCGGAGGGAGAGACAGCCGACAGACAGACACGGGGCACGGACGTACATAGTGATGGAAGGAACCAGTGTTGGACTGTGGGAATGAGAGGAGCCCAGAAACGTGCTTTTGTATATGCACATGTGTCTGTGTCTTAACGTGCTTTATTCAAATATTGTGAATACTGTTTGCGTTATCATGACATTATTTTGAGAGAGTTTGACCGATGAACCTAACCCAACCAGCTGGCTGTCAACTCGAGTGGTTGACTCGGTGTGTGAACATGTGTATGATACGTTGTAAGTCGCTTCGGATAAAAGCATCTGCTAAATGCCCTCAAAGCCAAAAAAGTGTCTTTTTTTTGTATTTAAGGTTTGTTGTTTTCGTACCATCTTGGTTATCTATATATTAACCGCAGAATATCACGCTAAACCTTTGGCATTTACTTCCTCAGGGTTGACCTATTCTATTCCCTCCTCCTCACTAAACATTTGAAAACTTCAACAAACGCTACAATTCTTTTCTTTTTAAATGTCACTTTAAGGTGCGGCGTGTCAGATTTGGTGGTATTCAGCCATGAGGCTTCAGACCGCCAGCACCTGAATACCCCTTCATAATACTTACAAGTGAATAGAATGTACCGCATCCATATACACCCTGATACATCCCTTACATTACGTAGGAGCTTCAGCTCAACACTGGTGGCTCTGCTTCAGGGAGAAAGCGAGCAAGGACATCATTGGCACTGTGCATACGAATCGGAGCCTACAGCAATACAGGGGAAGGAAGGGGGGAAGGGAAGGGGAACGCTGTCTTTGTCGATGTTAATTCACTGTACACTCTGGTGAGACACGTCCCTGCTCTATACCCACTCCACGGTGAGCGTGAGTATACACGGGCCGCCTCCGGTGAATAGAGGAGAGTTATACCATGGGAGGTCTTCTATTATCTACCTGCTCATTACAACTCAATCCCTTCGACCGACCGAGCGCGTGTAGGGAGGGATGACGGATTTCACCAATTACTCGATAAGTAAGCGCTGATTAGATGTCAGGGGTTTGAGGCAACGAGTAACAGAGGTGTGAGACAGTGGATTCAGACACCGTGTCCCTGCCATCATCATCATCATCATCATTACTGTTCACCTGGAATCCTCTGGGGGTGAGACACGGTCTTTAATGAGCTCGCTGGCCACAGAGTCACAGATTGGCCCGGATATCGCTGGTAATACACGGCCAGGAATAACAAGATGTGATGATGATTCACGGAGAACGGCATTTTAAAAAGCACTATTTCCATCCATGGGAGGTGATAGCCATACCCTCAATTGGGTACAGGAATATAACCTTACTTGTCCAATTAGCAGGCCGCCTAGCGCAGCTGTGTCCAATTTCGCTGGCTATACCGCTACAGAAAGTGCTTTTTTATTTTTTGTCCTTTCTGTCATTATCAAAATACCCCAAGCTGCCCCACCAGCCAAAGTGGCCGTTTTGTTTGACACGTTTTAAAAATAACCGAATGGAACGATAACCGACAAAGTTTTTCTGATGTGTGAAGATGTGTCACCTGTCCCTCAATGGCACAGAATTGCCACTTTGGGGACCGTTGACGTGCTATTTAAAGGAGTAAGGAAACACAGTTTGGGCCTGACTGCCGCTTCTGACATGACATTCTGGGGGTCCTCTGCTGTCATCCACTCTGCCCAAAGCGTCTTTCTTGCTGTGAGGCGTAATCAGTCTGGCCTGACGTCCAAGCCCTTTTCAATGCAGATGCGTGATATTCCTAGTGTCATTAAAAACAAGCATCAAGACTTTGTTGTGAGGTCTGCAGAGTTCTCTTTCACAAAGTTTCAAAAGTCTTATTTCGAGAAAAGGCCTTCCTTCAACTTAAAGTTGTCATGTTTTACATTTCAAGTGGCTCGTAGTTAAAATTAACCTGGACATACCTGTAGTCACTGCTAATCAATAGTAATTTCATTATTGTTATCAATAAAATCGTATCCTTTTAGCTGATATATATTTATATATATATATTTAAGTAATGACTGTAAAGTTGTTGCATATAACAGATTTTATTTTTTAGAAAGATGGCGCAAGTGTCCAGTTTTCAGTTCTATTGAACAGAATCCTTATTTACGCTTCCGGTTTGATGTGGAGTTGCCTCCGGGCAGACACAAGACCCTCATTAGACACATCGCCTTTGTTCGTGCTACACAACATCAATAGAGAGAGGGGCATGGCATCAATAGGTAGAGGCTGGCTCTGTGACAAATCTCTCCTAAGGTACTGCTGCAGATTCCCACTGCGATTTACTCCTGATTGATCCGCCTTTCTCTGGATGTATCCTTTAGTGCCTCGTTTGCACCAGGTTTTCCTTCTCTTTCTCCCATTTATCTCATATTGATGTTTCTTTGTCTTTTTTCTTTCCGTTATATCGGCTGAAGTAGCATTAGCTGCGTCCGATAGATTTCTTTCCAGAGCGAGGAAGCAGAATGTGATTTATGCACTAAAAAAGGATCTGGGCTTTAAGTGGGAGCGACGGTGAATTCATGTCCTCCAATGAAGCGACCGTCCCTCTACCTTTATCGTATTTTCCACCAACATGCAATGTTATGTTGTTATGTTATGTTATGTTAATGCGGGCCACATCTGTATCAGCCCAAGTCACATTGAAGGAGCCTGTAGTTTACAGCTGGCTACAGACTTACAATGGGCGGTCTGGTGTATGAGCAATTGTTTGAGGAGACCCTGAGCAGTGGCTGGTGACCTTGAGAGGTCCAAAACCTCCATATAGACTCAAGTGACTGGCGGTGACGAAAGCCAGCTGTATGTGTGTCAGTGTGGGTAGCCGGTTCACCGGGGGATCAAGACAGAAGAAAGGTTGGTTACTGTATTCCTATTCTTTGTGTAGTGTACATCTGTGTGAGGATGATGAGGAGGACGAGGTTAAACTGGTCAAAGCTGTTGAATGCTCTGCTCCCTCACGGCTTTGTGTTTGTGCGTGTGTGCGTGCGTGCGTGCGTGTCAGCCCAGTGTGAGTCAGCGGGTTAGGGTAATGTAACAAAACAAATGAGGATCTGCTCTAGGAAGATTTTAAGGCTCGGTGCGCAAACAGCGTTTTAATTATAATTTATTCAATGCATTTATAATACAAAGGTGCACTTCATTGAGTGCCGAGGAGCACTCCCAACAGGACGCGTCAGAGATCGCCGCAGTGTGCGCCCGCAACGAGATAAGAATGATGAGAAACTTGCACTCCGATTCTATCGTGTCTCCCTTTTGTCGGACGGTGTTGTTCACAGGCGGCGTCTCCCACAAACACAGCAGAGACAGACAGACAGACAGACAGACAGACAGACAGACAGACAGACAGACAGACAGACAGACAGACAGACAGACAGACAGACAGACAGACAGACAGAGCTTTAGAGTAAAAGTTATCAGCTGCCTCCCCGAGACGAACACACACTCATTATCTCCGAGTGCCGAATGAGCTGTCATTCGCTCCTCAAACCCTGTCTCTCCCCCAGATACGCTCTCTCCCAGAACAAACGCGTACTGCTACAATTTAGAACGCCGCCCGCCCCTTTCAACAGGAAAACAACAAAACCAGGAAGTATGTTGATTGTGTTCTTCGGATCGGTGTTCGGTGTTGGGTCACTGAACTCTGCTTGGGTGAACGTGTGGCTGAAGAACCGAGTCTGTCTTTAGTCTGGAGCCTTATCATTCGTTAGGGTTGGTTCTTCATGACACCATTTATATTTACATTCAGGGCAGTTAGCAGACGCTTTTATCTAAAGCTACTTACATTAAGGTAGTTTGTCAGAAGAAAGAGAAACAATATATGGCTGTCAGTAGAGTAAGGATGTCCATAGAAACAAGTGCCAAGCACTTACAATCACTAGGTTAACCCATTCCCTGTATACAACAAAGATAGCTAGGATAAGATGCTACATGATGCTGAGTACTATTTTTAAGTGCAAGGATGTACAACATATAATAAGAGCGCACATGAAGTGCCTGGACATACAACATACAATTGCATAAGAGAGGTATAAGGGTGTGGAGGTGTGGGTCCTCTCGGATTTGCGTCGAGGCCCGAGAGCAAAACATTTACAATCTTTCCAGTCTTTTTTCCCAGCGGGTGCTGCTGTATAATTCAGAGGAAAACTTTGAACAAGGCCAGGAAATAGCAGATCTAAGTCTGGAATATATTCAGGCTCCGAGTGTGCTGTGTGAATTCCATTCTCAGTATCACACTTTGGCTTCGTCGCTTAACATACGGCGAGTAGGCCCCTGAAGTCTCCGAGCGAGGGGCGAGATGCGATCTTTTCACACACACACACCTCGTCCCCGAATCAAAGCGAAGAGAGATCGCCTGGAGAATATCCATCATCTGTAACCTGCGCACACACACTGCATCCCAGCAAATAAAATATTCCTATTTTGACAGCTAGTGTGTGTGTGTGTGTGTTTTCTTGGTTGGGTGTGTGTGTGTGTGTGTGTATGAGTGTTTTCTTCTGTCTGTTCTTGTGTGTGCGGGTGTGTGTGTGTTCTTGTGTGTGTGTGTGTGTGTGTGTGTGTGTGTGTGTGTGTGTGTGTGTGAGTGATTTCACATCCACCAGTCAAGTGATGTCAGTCACATTAACATTCTGACTGTCACTGTAGCACAAGCGTGTGTCTCTCCGGTGGCAGGCAGGCCTGTCTCTCCCCATCGTCAGCCATGAGCCTTCAACATGTTCCAGTAAATAACATCAAGGGCTGGCTTGCCAACGCTTTTTGCCAGGTGTTTTTTTTATTAGTAATATTTTTTTCAAACCCTGGTTGCTAGGATGCAAGAAAATATAATGAAAAGTACAACGGTGTGCTTGTGTGCGTGCGTGTGTGTGTTTGTGGAAAAGAGGTATGGAGACATCACGTATGGAGACCTGTCCACTCCACCATCTCACCCCTAGGGTCTGCAGAGGTGAATGGGGATCCTTCTTTGGAGACAGAGAGGACTTCTCTCGCTCTCTCACGCCCTTGTATCCTTCCCCCCTTCTCTCTCTCTCTCTCTCTCTTTCTCTCTCCTTCCTTCCGTCTTTTAAACTTTGTCCCTACCTCGCTCTACCCTTCTCTCTCTCTTGTTCTCTCTCTCTTTTAGGAGGAGAGGAGCTCTCCTCCTCTCCTTCTCCTTTCTCTTCGTCCCCCTCCCTCCCTCCCTTTTGTCTCTCGCTTACCTACTCACCATTCCATCTCGCTTTGCCTTCCTCTCTCTCTCTCATTCTCTGTGTCGCCCTTGTATCCCTCCCGCCATGCTCTCAGTGAGAGGGGGAGAAGAGTTAGAGATAGAGGTGTTCTGGGTGGATATGAGGTGAGTGCAGGACCGGGGGGGGGGGGGGGGGGGGGGGGGGGGGTGAGGTATGAGGGAATTCCACTTGGCCGCGATCCCCCTCCCTCGCTATTGAAGGCTGGAGATTGCCCAGCTAATCTGACAGGCCTCTTAGCCCCGGAGAGCTAACCCTCACCCCCCCAGAACCGTCCAGATACTCGGGGGGGGATGAGGTCACGGTTATCCTCGGGCTTTGAGGCGGTGCTGCTAGCCACCTGGACGATGCTGTCTGTGGACGCCGTTGGAGTTCACTTTGTTTCCGGCCGGGAGTGTGCGTTATTGTGTAGTTGGGATGTTTGGAAGAGAACTGAGAGACAAGAATAGTCCACCGAGGAATGGGTAAATAGGTATAGTGAGATATGTACCCCCCCCACACTCACTTTCTATGGATAAAAACAACAGTGTCACATGTATGTTTTTTTTTAAATGACGGCGATAGATATCGACAGTGTTATGTTTTTTTCATGTTTCACATTTCATAAATTTAAATAAATGTTTTATTTCATAAATATCGATAGGGTTGCCCCTTAGGTTTAATTTGATAAAAAAACAACAGTGCTAACCTTTTTTTTTTTTTCATGATGACCAAAGAAAAACGACAGTGTTAAGTTTCATTTGATAAAAAACAACAGTGCTAACATTTTTTTTTTTTTTCATGATGACCAATAAAAATAGACATTGTTTCTTTACAATTAGGGCATTTAGCAGGTGCTTTTGTCCAAAGCGACTTACATCGATTAATACTTACATTAACACACCGACAGCAGAGTGAACAATGGAAGACGACAGCTAGCTTGTCAGGAGCTGTTTTGCTCAGGGACATATCAACACTCAGCTAGGAGTATTAACTGATAAAAAAAAAGCAACAGTGTTACCCCTTATGTTTTTTCCATGTTGACCTATGAAAAACGACAGTTTTTCATAGGTCAACATGGAAAAAACTCATTTCATAACTTTAAATAAATGTTTTATTTCATAAATATCGATAGGGTTGCCCCTTAAGTTTTTTTTTTAAGTTACCTCTTATGTTTTATTCTGTGAATATCGACAGTGCTGTATGTTTTATAATTTAAATGTATTCTTTTTATTTGATAAAAACACCCCTTATGTTCTTTCTCAGGACAACCAACTAAAAAACGACAGTGTTTTATTTGATAAAAATCAACATGGCAATTTCAAACTTCGACCAAATGAATGTCAGTGTGGGGATGGAGTGCTTGTTTAACTGATCCTGACTTCAAGTCCTGCCCATACAATCAGATTCAAATGATAATGACTTGTTGGAATATTGTCATATTATAAACTTTAACCAATTTGTACCCACTGTCTAGGTGTCGCAGCGGACAGAGGTGTTGGTTATCTGTTCTGCAGACGTGGGTTCAAGCCCTTGCAACCACACTTTCAGGTAATATGACATTTCATATGTAAATTTGATATTTTACGTAACGTAGTACGGTAGTGGATAGCGCATTGGGTTAGCTGTTCTGGTGTCCTGGGTTGAATTCCTGACATCCTCACTGGATTGAAGGGAGTGGAATCTTATTCTCTTAAACAAGAGGTGCCTCAGTGGGGGAGCTGTTTCCTATCTGTTCTAGGGGCATGGATTTGTTTCCTGCCATGGGCAGTTCATGGGAACAACTGTCTGGTGAAGGGATCCATTCTCTCACACATTCATTTTAAATAACTGTCTGGGAGTAAGTCCCAGACAGTCATTCCCACTCACCCATTCATTCCGAATCACTGTCTGGGCAAATTAATTATTGTGAATTAATTCATTCACAGCAATCAATTCACACACATCCATTCACCATACATTCATTCCCACAAAACCTGCCAAGGCAGGATTCGAACCCATGTCTCCAGGACAGATATTTAACAGCTCTAGCACCTGCACCACCGAGGCACCAGCTAGGAAACGGTGAGAGGTTATAATTGACTTTACAGTTCACTTGACATTGTTTATTGTAAAATATTTTGATTCCATGGAGAGCATTCTCGGCGTGACTTGAACCCACGCCATACAATCAGATTCAAATGATAATGAATTGTTGAAACATTGTCATATTATAAACTTCAACCAATTTGTACTCACTGTCTAGGTGTCGCAGCGGATAGAGGTGTTGGTTATCGTCACACATCGTTCAAGCCCTTGCAACCACACTTTCAGGTAAAATGACATTTGATATTTTACGTAACGTAGTAGTAGGATAGCTCACCAGCTAGGAAATGGTGAGAGGTTATAATTGACTTGACATTGTAAAATATTTTGATTCCAAGGAGAGCATTCTTGGCGTGACTTGAACCCACGTCTAGCACATGTCTCAAGAGTTGATCACCAACAGCTCTATCGTCTTCCCTACTGAGCCGCTGGGAGAACATCAATCACAGTTTATAATTGACTTTACAATTCACATGGCATTGTTTCAAATGAGCCAAAAGTGCGTTATCGGTGGGACTCGAACCCAGGTCTGCAGTGCTTAAAGACTTCAGTACACTCCACTGGACCACATACGTCCTGCCTTTGAGAGCACAGGATCTTGTTTCTTATCATATCCTCTTGTTCTTCAGCCTATTCTAACTACAAGTATAACTTCCGAGCATTCTACTCTGTGCGTCTCGGTGGTGCAATGGAGAAGGTCGAAGGATTGAAAATTCAATCCTGAGATTTGGCCACTTGGGTTCAAATCCTGGCCTAGGTGTCCCAATTTTAGAATTGTTTACCCTTTTACCAAATAAGATGTGGGTGGGTTCAAGCCCTTGCAACCACACTTTCAGGTAAAATGACATTTGATATTTTACGTAACGTAGTGGATAGACATGGGCAGTTCATGGAAACAACTGTCTAGTGAAGGGATCCATTGTCTCACACATTCATTTCGAATGGCTGTCTGGGAGAATTGATTGGCTGGGAATGAGTTCACTAATCCCCAGCCATCCATTGTCCCAGACAGTCATTCCCACTCACCCATTCATTCCAAATCACTGTCTGGGCAAATTAATTATTGTGAATTAAGTCATTCACAGCAATCAATTCACACAGACAGTTATTCACACACGTCCATTCACCATACATTCATTCCCACAAAACCTGCCAAGGCAGGAATCGAACCCATGTCTCCAGAACAGATAGTTAACAGCTCTATCACCTGCACCACCGAGGCACCAGCTCGTAATTGGTGAGAGGTTATAATTGACTTTACAAGTCACATGGCATTGTTTCAAATGAGCGTTATTGGTGGGACTTGAACCTCAGCACACCCCACTGGACCAAATACATCCTGTCTTTTAGAGCACAGGAACATGTTTTTCATGATCTTCTTTTTCATGATGACGGACAAAAAACATCAAATATTTTATTTGATGACTGATGAAAGACCACAGTGTTACCCCTTATGTTTTATTCGATGACTAATGCAAAAATAGACAGTGTTACCCCTTATTTTTTATTCATGATTTTTTCATGAACATCGATAAAACACGACAGTGTAACCCCTTATGTTTTTTTACATGACGACCAAAGAAAAACGACAGTTTTACCCCTTTTTTTTTTTTCATGACGTCCGATAGAAAACAACAGTTTTCATGACGACTGAAAAACGACAGTGTTACCCATTATGCTTTTTTTCATGAAGACCAATAACAATTAGTGTTAATTGACCTTACAAATCCCATAGTATAGAAATAATAGATTTCCCTTAATGTAAACACTTCATAATGCTTGTTGATGTAGGGGCTGGAACCCTTGCCTACAGACTGTTAACCAAATGCCAGTACCACTGCACTATCAAGACACATGTAGCACATTTCTCTGAGAATATACTTTGCCCCATTCTTTGCGGGGATCCGAACCTGAGCTGTTTAGAGTGTTAACCTCCGAACTTACCAATGCACCATCAATACACCGTATAAAGTCATCACCATGGTTATACTTGACTATGTAACTCACATGAAATGGAAATCAGTCACCCATCAGAGCACATCCACTGGACGGTCTCCAGGGGGTTAGCTCACAGCTCTCTCCACGTCCCACAGAGATCTGGAATTTCATTTGGTCTGAGGTTATATATGACATGCTATCATGTCTCCATAGACATGATAGCATTATGTTTAAAATTAAAATGATTGTGTTATCCGCAGAAATTATACCCCAGTCTCCACAGGGTTAGGCAGAGTGCACTCCACTGCACCACTGAGACGATGACAATAAACAATAATCAATCATCAATAAAGAGGATATACATGACATTAAAATGTATTTCGTTCTTTCTTTCTTTCTTTCTTTCTTCATTTGTTCATTTGGCACCTCAAGGCAGAAGATTAGGAGGGGTGCTGGCGAATCTTCCTTTATTTATTATTTTATATATAAAAAAAAAAAGGAACATGCATTTGTGGGATGAGCAGCAGCACTGAGTATGTCGGTTGCGCCCATGAAAAATTAGCCAAATCTTTTCTGCCATTGCCAAACAGGTTATTTTGCTGTTGCTATTGACATTTGTTTTGAGCTTCTGGTACGCCCAGGTGCTGCCAATCAGGTGTCTGATTGGCACCTGGTTGGGCAACTTTAAGCTGGTGTTCCGCAAAACCAAGTTGCGGCATTATTTGGAGTGAGCCCTAGTACCCTCTCCAAACTGAAGGCCAAGTTCCATATAACGGGGGTTGTCAAAGACAGGCCGCGAAGCGGGTGTCCCAAGAAGACCGTTTCATCACCCTGTCAGCACTTAGGTGCCGTAGGCTGTCTTCTACAGATTTGCAGTCAAGGTTTGCAGGACGATATGGCCGACGGCTCTCTGCCCAGACAATCTGGAACAGACTACACGCAGCCAATCTCCGGTCTCATAGGGCTGCCAGGAGTCCTGCCATGACTGCCCTTCAGCGTCAGGCCCGTTTGCGCTGGTGTCGGCAACACGTGCACTGGAACCTGAACATGTGGAGGAACGTTATGTTCAGTGATGAGTCCAGATTCTGCCTACGGCAGTTGGATAGTAGGGTCAAAGTGTGGAGAAGACGCGGAGAACGCTATGCTTATTGCTGCACCGATAGAATAACATCTTTTGATGGAGGCAGTGTGATGTGCGGCATCTCCCTCACTGGAAAAACGAGGCTTGTCATCATTGGAGACATGCAATCTCAATGCAGAGAGATATAGAGATGAGATTCTGCAACCAGTGGCCATCCCATATCTCCACAGTCTGGGAGCGAACTCTATCCTCCAAGATGATAACGCTTGCCCCCACAGGGTGGGGTTTATCAGAGAGTACCTCCAGAATGTGGGGGTGGAGAGGGTGGAATGGCCTGCTAGCAGTCCTGACCTCATTGAAAACTTGTGGGATCAGCTTGGGCGTGCTGTTTGTGCCAGAGTGACCAACACAACCACGTTGGCTGACTTGCGACAAATGCTGGTTGAAGAATGGGATGCCATCCCACAGCAGTGTGTGACCAGGCTGGTGACCAGCATGAGGAGGAGATGCCAGGCTGTTGTGGCTGTGTATGGTTCTTCCACACGCTATTGAGACTCCTGTTTGTGAAATGAATAAATTGTTAAATTGCCAATATGTCTTGTTTCTTCAAACTTCAATCATCCAATCCACCAAACACCAAACGAGTCAATGGCAGAATAAGCTGTTTGGCATTGGCAGGGAAGATTTGGCAAATTTTTCATGGGCGCAACCCACATACTCAGCTCTTCTGCTCATCCCACAAGCGCATGTTCCTTACATATGGGCACCATTTGAAAGGGAACTATACAGGCTTTCCAACAGTATAAGATTGATTGCCAAAAAGCATTGTTACCAGAGAGAAATAATCAACCAAACACAAATTTCCTTACTTTTTGTGCTAAGTTTATATTATATATATTTTATTTTTCATGAAGACCAATATAAAACGACAGTGTTACCCCTTAAGTTTTTAAGATAAGAAAACACCAGTGTCACCCCTTCAGTTTTTTTCCATGATGACCATTAAAAACAACAGTGTTACCCCTTATGTTTTTAAGATAAGAAAACACCAGTGTCACCCCTTCAGTTTTTTTCCATGATGACCATTAAAAAACAACAGTGTTACCCCTTATGTTTTTAAGATAAGAAAACACCAGTGTTGCCCCTTTAGTTTGAATTGATAGAAAACGACAGGGTTACCCCTTATGTTTTTTTCATAAAATAACGACAGTGTCACCCCTCACGTTTTTTTTGAGAAATAACGACAGTCTTACCCCTTTATGTTTTAATTGATAAAAAACGACAGTGTTACCCCTTATGTTTTTAAGATAAAAAAACACCAGTGTTGCCCCTTAAGTTTGAATTGATAGAAAACGACAGGGTTACCCCTTATGTTTTTTTTCATTGCGACCGATGAAAAACAACAGCGTTAGCCATTACGTTTGCTTCCATGACGACCGATAAACTACAGTGCCTTAGCTTAACTCACAGCTCTCTCCAATTCCCCAGGGAGATTGTAAAATGAATATTAACAGAGTGCACCCCACTACACAATGATCAATAATCAATAATCAATAAAGAGGATATCCATGACATTACAATGTATCCAGTGTTTTTCTTCCTGTCTTTATTTTTTCATTTGTTACCTCAAGTCAGAAAATTAGGAAGGGTGCTGGCAAATTATTTCTTCCTTTGAGGGCGACCAGAGCCCACCACAAGATGGCGCTCCCTCGTCGACTGCTGTTATGACCCAGCCTTTAACCAGCCCTGCTGGCAGAGGTTGAGTGAAATGCGAATACTTCTATATTTCTTTTACAGGAACCATTATGAAAAATGTGACAAATCCCAAGTTGCTGGATTACTGTGCGAGGTGGAAAATATTTACTGCATCCAATAAGCATGATTGACAGACGTCAGCTCTCCCACATTATTGTCGAACCCTCGCTCAAATGTCAGAAATAATATCAACAACCACGGGATGACAATATATTCTGCTGTTGATTTCTCATGCCACTAATAGTTCTCTCTAGCTCTCTCTCTCTCTCTCTCTCTCTCTCTCTCTCTCGCTCTCTCTCTCTCTCTCTCTCGCTCTCTCTCTCTCTCTCTCTCTCTCTCTCTCTCTCTCTCTCTCTCTGATGCACCGCATCTTTGGAAACATAAATAAATCAAAACGAAATTCTTATGTTTGTTAATTGACGACAGGTCATTTATCGGGTGCACTTTAAAAAATGAAATGTAAAAAAAAAATAAACGGCTTTCGCTCACATCAGTTTATGATCACCCCCTGTCCCGGATGATTATTAAACATGCAGTTTATCGCTTTAAAACGTCTGCGGGCAGTGCTATCTAAATAGGGGGAAATAAATGCAATCCCTGCACTGCATGACCGCTTTCTAAGAAGCCATCGGTGTCTATTTGATCTGCTCCGTAGATGGCAGTGTTTCATCGCTTAAAAGGGAGAGGGAGAGAGGCAGGGAGAGAGAGAGAGAGAGAGAGAGAGAGAGAGAGAGAGAGAGAGAGAGAGAGAGAGAGAGAGAGAGAGAGAGAGAGAGAGAGAGAGAGAGAGAGAGAGAGAGAGAGAGAGAGAGAGAGAGAGAGAGAGAGAGAGAGAGAGAGAGAGAGAGACTTGCTGCGGTGGACACCAACAACAACAAAAAAAAACCTAGAATAAGCTGTGAAGCTTTATCTAGTTGGGTGCAGGTTATGTCATATCCTGTGAGTGAGATGTATATTCTGGGGTATCTTCTTCTATCGAGGTGTCCTCCTCGCTAGCTGAACTGAGGAAGTCTCACTCTCCGTCCAGTAACGGAAAGATACTACGGAAGGCCAAAAGGGTCTAAATTATGCCTAATTTAGACGTACGTTGATATGAATCGGCGTGTAGTTGAGGATTGAGTGTTTAAAAAAACTGTGTTTTAATGCACTTATTTCGCAGATTAAACGGCGAAACACAAAACAACACCGTAATGACTGCTGAAAGCTGTATTTTACCTCTAGTTATATCACTGCACGTCTTAAATTAGGCTTCAACCCTTTCACCCTTTAAGAAACGGTTGTTGTCTTTCATGGTGTGAATGTGTGTGTGCGCACATTGTGTGAGTGTGATGCTTATTCGGATGCAACCATCTGGTTAACTAGGATGATATCATGCAGCATAATACTGAGCATCATAATTCTCCACAATATTATATATATATAATAAGTACAGGACTCTTATTACAGTCCTGCACCACCCTTATTAAAGATCTGATCTTAAACCATCCATAAGCAGGTTCGTACAGAAAATGATACCATAATACTGTCGAACCAGTGATATTATTCATATTCAGCTACTTGTACAATCTTGCTCTGTTTTTTAGGATGGATCAATTCATACTCCTCCGGGTTCCCTCTCAGATTGAACATCGATGAGAAATCACCGCGTTGAAACCAGAAACACTCACCCTTCGAACAAGTGAATCCATACCAGCGAACCCTGACCACAAATACCCCCTCTCTATCAAAAGTGATACTGAAGACAGCATTCCCCCCCCCCCACCCTACTACCCGCGGCCCCCGTGCTGTGTTAATACCTCTGGAGGGCGTAGATCTTGAAGCAGCTTCTGGGGGTGTCACAACAACCACCGTCATAACACTACCCAACAGTGAGGCGCCCGGCTAGCTGGGGCTCAGGCGTGCGGCCGGGAGATATACCGTCAATCAGAGACGCGCCCAAGGTCTGACCCCTTCTCCGCCGGCGGTGGGCACGCAGACAAACACACAGGTACAACCACCCACACACAGAGACACACATGCACGCACACAGGTGGAACAACTCATATACACAGTCACGCGCGCACACATGTACACACAAGCACAAATGCACGCACACAAGCAGGTGCAAACACACACACG
Organism: Pollachius pollachius; assembly: GCF_949987615.1. Lineage (NCBI taxonomy): Eukaryota > Metazoa > Chordata > Actinopteri > Gadiformes > Gadidae > Pollachius > Pollachius pollachius. Next base: position 14,188,571 of record NC_136953.1, read on the forward strand.
CACACAGTCACGCACACACACAGCTGCAACAACACACACACACAGATACACACACACAGTCACGCTCGGACGGACACACAGAAAGACACATACACACACAAAAACCCACGCAGGTGCAACCACACACAACCAAACACACACACACACACAATCACATCCACACTCACATGCACACACAAAGACACTCACACACACACCGACAGCATGTGGCGCAAGGCAATAAAGTTGAAAAAGTTTCCATCTCGCATGGATTGGACCAGGGGCTAGTTGCATCCAAAACACCCCCGGACTCGGGGTTGTTTTGGAGGGGGGGGGTACGATCCGAGCGGAGAGTACAAAACACGATGCATCACCGACACATTAAGTATTGATGTACAGCGGGCCGGGCAGCGGGCGTCTGTGTGTAGTTCTCTCTGATCGTTCATCATAGGATTGTACCTGTCACTGCCCCCCTCCCCCACTCACCCCCTCACATTTCACACCTGTACTCTCCTTACAAACGAGGTCCCTGGACGGGGGCTGTCTGTCCGCTGAAACATTACGGGAGTGATCGGAACGGCCGCGAGCAAAACCGACGCGTTAACGAAGACGGCGAAGGTCTGTCACGAGACGGCGCCCGGACAGACGGACAGACGGGGTGGCAGAGTCCGGGACGGAGACGCATCGCCAAGGTGAGGATCACAGACGGTCTTCGGGATGCCAGTACGTTATTTCCGTTTATATATACATATAGATTGGTCTGTGTGATGAATCACCGCCGGGCGGGAACGACCATGGTGTGTTGACTGCGTTTCTAGTGGTGTATTTTCGGGGGTGAACGAAATTGAACTCTAGTTTAAAGACGACGACGAGGTGTTGAGTCATCAGCCTCCGTCTTACGTTCAATTTAACTTTCCCTTTTTTCCCCCCCTTGTGTTTTTGTACTAGGAAAACATCGGAAATGCAGTGAGAATGAAATGAGAGTTCATGCCCCGCGGCAATTAATCACATCGATAAGAATTATGGACAAAAACACGCTTTTTATGCTCAGGATGTTCCTTGCCCTGCTAGGGAAAGCTAGTTTAAAAGTCTGCCTCTCCGACCCAGTGGGTCCGTGTATAGCCAGCGGACCGGCCCCTAACTTTACCAAATAAAACACAGTTTACAGTGTGCCATTTCACCGAGGTCGGGGGTGCAGCGGTCCCCCGGCGCCCCCCCCCCCCTGACAGCCAGACCCTCGCCACCCACAGCGTCCCTGTGTCCCCCCTGACCCACAGACCCCCCTCACTCCCAGACCTGCTCATTAGTCGGAGCAAAGGTCAGAGCGAGCCATCTGTCCCAAGGTTAGGGGCCAGAGGAGAGCCTGACACTTTTACCCTCCCGCTGTTTCTCTCTCGCTGTGTCACGTCTCTCTCTCTCTCTTTCACCGTCTCTCTCTCTCTTTTATCGTCTCTCTCTCTCTCTTACCCTCTCTATCTGTCACCTTCTCTATTTCAATGTCTCTCTCTCTCTCTCTCTCTCTTTCACCATCCCTCTCTCTCTCTCTCGCTATGTCACCGTCCCTCTCTCTCTTTCACTGTCTCGCCCTCTTTCACTCACTCTCGATCACTGTCTCTCCCTCTCTTTCATTGTCTCTCCCTCCCTTCCACTGACTCTTTCACTGACTCCTTCGCTCTCTTCTCTATGTCTCTCTCTCTCCCTCTCACCATATATCTCTCATATCCATTGCCTCCCTCTCTGCCCCAGACCATATCACTTCCCCTCATGCTCCATCCTTCTCTATCAAACTTTTTTCGATTTATCACACTGCATTTTTTTATACGTCTCCTTCCCTTCCATCCACCCGGTCTCTCGATCTCTCTCTAGTGAGCCATCTCTTCCCCTCTCCTTTACACTCTCACATTCTCTCTCTCTCTCTCTCTCTCTCTCGCTGCAATCCTCCTGCCACCTCTCTCTCTCTCTCCGTTTTATATTCTCTCTGTCTCTGCCTCCCGCTCCGAAAGTGAAAACCTCTCCTTAGCTTTCTTTTAAAAACTTCAACTCATGTCAACTTCCAGGCTCTCTCTCTCGATGTATTGTACTGTATGTAGAGAGAGAGGCAGAAGGCTCGGATCGACTACAAATAGGACCAGGAATCGGGCGCTATTTGTAGGCAGTGGGAGTCGGTGGAAGAGCTAAAAGGGCCGCTGTGAATTCAGGTGCAAGGTAGTTTTTTGTGCTTTGTGGCGCGGCATGAAGAGCCAGGTATAAGAGCTGTGTCTGTGCTCGTGTGTTCAGGTAGCAGGCGGCTCTGTGCGTAGGCCCTAAGTATATCCTCCTCCCTGTGGAAGCTGCTTTTTAAAAAAGGAGCGATATATATATACAGAGCGTCTCCACCGACCTACCGAGGAGGAACGCTCGCTGCTGGCAACGAAGCTGGGGTTTAGCGTACGGAACGTCGTCCCGCAAAATAACAGACGACGAAAAAGAGTTGGCGAGGAGGAAGAGTAAGGTGCTGAAGCATAACTATAAGGAGCTGACGTGGGACAAAATGTACAAGGCAGAGGAATGAGAGAGAGATGCGTACAGACAAAGGTTAAAGAGAGAGAGAGAGAGAGATGGGTAGAGTGGGGTAAGGACAAAGGTTAGAGAGAGTGTGAGAGATTGGTAGAGTGGGCTAAGGACAAAGGTGAGAGAGAGAGAGAGAGAGAGAGAGAGAGAGAGGTGTGAGAGAGAGATAGATAGAGCAGGATGGGGACAAAGGTTAAAGAGAGAGCAGGAGGGAGGGAGAGAGAGAGAGAGAGAGAGAAGGGGAAGGAGAAGGGGAGAGAGAGAGAGAGAGAGAGAGAGAGAGATGTAAAGTAAGGGACAAAGGTTAAAGGAGGGAGAGAAAGAGATGGAATGGGAGAGAGACAGAGAGGGAGTAAGAGGGAGAGAGAGAGACAGAGAGAGGAGAGAGAAAGAGTGAGAAAAAGAGAAAGAGAAAGACAGAGAGAGGGAGAGAGAGAGAGAGAGAGAGAGGGAGAGAGAGAGAGACCGTCTTTGCGACCCTGCCGCCGTCGCCTGAAGCTCACTCCCCTTGCCACGACGTTCCCCTCACGTGTCAGTGCGGCCGGAATGAGGACGGGGCCGTAACCACGGCCGCTCGTAAATCACTGACGCGAGGCTTTTCAGGGTTGCGGAAATTTTTGGAGCGATAAATGAATGTCATCACTTAATCACTGCTCACCTTCCCGTCTCCACAGGTGAACTTCCCTCGTTGACCGCACCCTGCCCCCCCCCCCAACCCCCCGCCCAGAATGTAATCGCGATGGAAACCGAAGCCCCCATCTTCAAGAGCCTAGTGGTAGAAATGTTGGAGAACCTTTCCTTAAATGTGTCAAGGTTTTGTGTTTTGAGGAAAAAAACATTGCTCATAATAATTTAGGATGTAAAAAATACTCTCATAATTAATAAAGTAAAAAGTACTCGATATTCTCTCATGTGTATATTATGAAGTACATTTTAAAACAACCCTAATAGCTATTCCAATCCCGTAAAGAGAATCTCAGGTTACATTTAAAGTAGGTCATACATCCAATTATTTTCCCGTGATGCAGAGTGCATAATTCACTGCCTAATTGATCACATAGTCACAGAAAAAAGAAAAAAAAAACAGTCATACTACTCTCCCTATAGAAATAACAATTCCTGTGATCATTCCCCATTCTGACCACTAGGGGTAAGTGAAGGGACACGTGGAAACTGATGCTCCGTGGGAACACAGAATGACTCGCAACGACTGTACTCCAGATAGGGTATAGCAAAATAAACAACCCAACGACCTGCCTACTCTATTTTCCTCGTGATTATCTGATTCCTGGAGAGGCAAATACGGCCCTGCTTCTTGCGCAAAGGGCGCAAACATTAGCAATGTCACGTTTCACGCCAGCCCCGCAGACACACACACACACACACACACACACACACACACACACACACACACACACACACACACACACACACACACACACACACACGGTGGTGGAGAAAGCAACGCTATTAAGAAGACATGGCACATGGTAGGCCAACATCGCCCGAAGGCACGGCGTATAGCGATTTCTCACTCTGCTTCGGGTGACGGGCTAAACTCGTAGGGAAGGTCCCCCTTTTTTTTTTGCCCTTGTGAAAATCGTCTGGAGAACGCAGGAGCGAAAAATGGGAAAAGAAATGAAACATTGCACTAGAATTACCTTCTGCCACGTCTCGATTGAACGTCATCATCGCGTTTTCTCTCTCGCTACCTTCTCTCGGTTCCGTTCTCCCCGAACACGCACACAGCCTCGCTTTGTCGCTCGGCTCTGCAGAGCTGGCAGGCGGTGTCTGGTTCTGATTCGAGGTGAACTTTTGGTGGCTGGCGTGAACTTAACGCCTCGGTTCTCCGTTTCTCCACATCAACAGCAGGTTTGATTTGACGCGTTGTGTTTACGATCAATGCTCGGAACGCCTATAAGGGGAGGAGTGAATTGTAACAGGTAATGCATGTATTACTTACAATAAAACGTAACTCAGAAAATAACACACACGCACACACACACACAGACACACACACACACACAAACCACTGATGGAATGGAGGTGTCAACGAGTGTGTGTGTGTGTGTGTCTGGCCCATACTGACCTTTGAAACCGCAGTGACCACCCACACATCCGACCAATCAAACGCAATCACCCAATTAACCTGATCATCAATCTACACAAAATACATGGCGCACACAAATAAAACAGGAACGTTAACACAAAGCACTCCTAAATATGACCTCGGCCCATAACACCAGGGCAGGGTCCATATCTTTTTACCAGCCGAGTGGCTATTAAAAATGTCATTTGTGTGGGGTTTACTGACCAGTTTGCTGCCGGTCAGTGATCAGCTTCTCGGGCAAAAATCAGCTGACGCTATTGTATTTGTAACCACAGTTTCCCGATGTCCGACATTATTCCACAACCCAACGACACGGCCCTAACTGTAGGAGGTTTATGAGCCCCTTGTTGTAGGACTCGGTAAATCCCCCTCTCTTTTTTTTACCTTAAAACCCCCTCACTACCTGGCAGGCAGGGCGGCCATCTTGGGGAATTTATGTTGCGGTGTGTGTCAAAGCGTATAGGGGATGGGGGGGGGGGGGGGGGGGGGGGCACTCTCACCTCTGTACACACTCCTCCACAGAAGCCCACGAGGACTTCTGTGGAGTGCAGAGCGTGAGGAGGGGGGAGGAAACGCTACCGTCTCCCCCTCCCTCCCTCCCTCCCTCCCTCCCTCCCTCCTTGGGAGGGAGGGAGGGAGGGAGGGAACGTCCTCCAAACATAAAAACAACTGAAAACACAGAAACAAAAAAAGGGCGGCTTTCGGGGTCACGGTTGTGCCCCCCCTCCCCCCCCCCCCCCCACACTGTGTCTTGAGTGGGGGGGGCGGGGGGAGGGTGTGCCAATCAGGGCCCCTTGGACTCAGACCCACTCCATAACCGCTGGGCCCCGGCTGCAATTTGCCTGCGAATCAGAGGCCCCGTGAGGAGCACTTACCCTCTTCTGAGACTCCCCCCCCTCCCTCCCCCCCTTCTCCCCCCCCCAGGCGTCTCTGCCGTTATTAAATCCTCTAAAACCGGTTCCATTCAGGTTCAGGATTTGGATTTCTTTCGGCATAAATGATGGTTATTCTTACCGGTTTGACCGTTTGAACCTGGTTGCCGCTGCGTGGGTGTGTGTGTGTGTGTGTGTGTGTGTGTGTGTGTGTGTGTGTGTGTGTGTGTGTGTGTGGGGGGGGGGGGGGGGGGTTTGGTAGCACTCGACAGGGAACACTTTGTGACGACTGATGGTGGAGGAGATGTCTTCAGAAGGTGCTGTGTGTTCCCCTCCGCTAGATTGGTTTCAAACGTGCGTCCTAACACGCAGATACGTCACTGACGAGTAAGAGGAGTAGGGGAGACATCAAATTGAACCTTGTCTAATATTCCAATGCCAAACGATGCTTCTAATGCTTGATTCGTTTTTTTCCCCTTTTCATTTTTCAGCTTTGCTTTATAGTGTAACTGCAGGTGAAGAGTATTAGGGATAGGCAGCTGACTGGGTGTCCGTTTTCATCCCCTACGTGTTAAATAATGCAGAAGACTTGTAGTACAACCCAATCCCACAGTCATACAGTGCAGGTTCTACTGTGTGATGATGAGTGATGGACTGACCCTGTTCTGTGGACATTCAAACACACTCTCGACCCAAACGTGTATATTCGCAGTTAGACGTTGACCGATATGAGTTATTATGGGTCGCTATGTTGCACATCCAACACATGAATGTTGCAAATGGAATTCGGTGAACCTTAAAGAGCAGAATTGACTTATGATAATGTCTGTGTCCCAGAAAAACGTATTACTTTTACAACACAATAATCAATCACTTGATCAAATCCCCCAATAATAGAAATAGTAGGAATCTCAGTTTGAATATCATCACCCTCTGATTTTTGAGATGATGACACACACACACACACACACTTTGATGTACAGGATATATATTTGTACCATCAAACGCTCTTCCTAGCCTTTCTCCTCCATGTTTCCAGGTATTCGGTGAGAGCTGGAAGATCAAGACACACAGAACAAGGCAGCACACAGAGCTAAAAAAGGGCTGATGTATGAACAGTGAGGCTGACAGCTGAGCCGAGGAAACAACAGGTTTATTTGTGACTCTCGGTGAACGAACACACCGGAGACGGATGCAATGCCTCTGTGTGTCTGCCATCCGCAGGTTTGGGGCGCTATGCTGGCATCAAAATGTCCTCTTCCCTGCCATCCACAACCCACAAACCACAGTGCTTTTCCCTACTTTATTTTTTGTTTTGCAGAAAACCACCAGCTCCCGTAAAAGACTCAAGACTCCCTTGTTCAGAGTTCACCTAGACTCTGATTAACCTCCCCCCTTACGCACCTATTTTATGTTCTACGTCCTGGGACTTAATGTATGCACTTATTGTATGTTGTACACCCTGGCACTTAATGTACACACTTATTGTATGTTGTACATCCTGGCACTTAAAAATAGTACTTGTGCAGCATCTTTTCCCATTTATCTTTGTTGTATACGGGGTATGGGTTAACCTAACAATTGTTAGTGCTTGGCACTTGGTTCTATGAAAACCCTTAATGTAGTGACGGAGATATATTGTTTGATGATTCTCCATTCTTCTTCTGATGAATGGACTTATTGTTAGTCCCTTTGGATAAAAGTCTGGTCTGCTAAATGCCCTTAGTATTAATGTAAATGTAAATGCTGAAAACGTAGGCAGAGAGCAAAACCCTTTTGTATTGATTTGGGTATTATGCTAGTTTGCTGTCCAAGTTCAACGAGCTGTACACAACACATCATTATTAAACAGAATGTTAGGAATGAACTCATTCAGAATGCAGTGTCCAGCCGTGTTAAAAGTCTGAACTTTGAAACACGGCGATGACATCTGCTTCTCCGGCAGCATAACACCATAAACCATCAATCCCAGTGTGAGCTTCACAAAGCGCGGAGGTGATGAATCTCCATGCCCTGGCGCAGCCTACGAGGGCAACAGTGAGCAACAAACAAAAGTGTTATCCAATATATAAAAAGAGGAGTGGGGGGGGAACAGGAATAAATACCTGCACTACCAACGGGTGTACTCTCTGTGTCGGCGGGTAGCGGAAGTGAGCGAGCATTACAGAGCAGAGCGCTTTCCCTTGTACGTTACAGGGCACTGTTCTGTGTCCTAGTGGGATGGCTGTGGATTCGCTATGGATTCTGAACCCTTATAGTCTGACGTCCACGGAGACACAGAGGGCAGGGTCAACGCATCATACACTGGGACTAACATCAGCCCCCCGTCCACACACACACCAAGGAGAGAGAGAGAGAGAGAGAGAGAGAGAGAGAGAGAGAGAGAGAGAGAGAGAGATATAGAGAGAGCCTATAACATCATACTTGGCCGTGACAGTATTGCTAACCTAGCAGAACGGAGACACCAGGAGCAAGCGGTGTATCAGTGAACACTCCGACAGTGAAGGAAGTCTCACTTTCATCTCCTTCTCCAAAAGAACTCAAGACATTTTGGAATAAATATATATATATATATATATATATATTCCAAAATGTCTTGAGTTCTTTTACATTTTGGAATAAATATATATATATTCAAAAAGATCTTGATTCAATAAATAAATACAATTATCTCTTAGAGAAGCGGGATGAGTTGAACCAGGCAAGTAAACGTTTTGACATCGCTGTCAGAAGGATGGGTGTGTGTCTCTGTGTGTGTGTGTGTGTGTGTGTGTCCCAGTGGTGGAAAAAGGCCATCATCTCATCATCATCATCTCCATATCTGTCCCTCGGTCATCAATGAGGCTTGCACCTGCCACCTGTCAATCAAACCCCGAGCGTGCCCAGCGGGAGAAATTAGTGACCCTAATTAAGACGTGTTGCCATATGTCCCTGTAATGATGACACCTGTGTGTGTGTGTATGTCCCCGTAATGATGACACCTGTGTGTGTGTGTGTGTGTGTCAGTGTGTGTGTGTGTGTTAGTGTGTGTGTGTGTGTGTGTGTGTGTGTGTGTGTGTGTGTGTGTGTGTGTGTGTGTGTGTGTGTGCTCGCCATAACCCTCTCACCCTCCAGCTCCCACTTCTCGGAAAAACAGATTGCAACCCCAGAAAAGGGCAGGCTGGATGGGAGGGGGGCTAACTCGGAATCTCATCGCCGTGGTGACGCGGAGATGGGAAGGAAATATGGCCATAATGGAAGTGTCGCCCCCTGCCTCGGAATGTCTTCCCAGAGAGAGAGAGAGAGAGAGACTGTCACCGGGATATCTCAGCGCCCCCCCTCCCCCCCCCCCCGCCAAATATTGATGGAATTCTTTTATGGTGACATTTTGTTATTTTTTTTATTTTTTTACAAGCCAAGAGATTTAGGTTGGTGGGACACGCAATCATTGGCAACTCCAGAGCTTGCCTCTGTGCCACGTGGTGTACAGGTGTGTGTGTGCACGTGTGTGTGTGTGTGTGTGTGTGTGTGTGTGTGTGTGTGTGTGTGTGTGTGTGTGTGTGTGTGTGTGTGTGTGTGTGTGTGTGTGAGCGTGTGCGTGTGACAGATAGTCTATCCAGTCTTGTTTCATTTAGATTTTTATTTCATTTGATTTCCTCGCTCCGTGTGAAACCTCCTGACATCAAATTGATATTTGCACGTGCCTCGCTAATGGATGGAGTGCCTTCACGTCGAGGCATAAGGTCAGCCTGATGAACGAGCACTTTAGATTAGTTTTTACTTTTCATTACAATCCATCCGCCCGAGGAGAATGTTAATGGACAACTCCCGCCGTACCATTGTCTTTAGGGGACGTCCCCTCTATAGAGGTGGAACACTTATATCCAAGGCTCAATATCTCCGAAGCTCTGACGCGACCGTGAACGCTTCCTCGTGCGTCGGCTGGAAACACCTTGACCGCCTACACACCGGTCGCCCGCTGCGGCCCGAAACCCTCGACCGACGGACGCGTTCCAACACTTTGGAGGGCCCCCCGTTGAAACCTTTGGAATGCAGCCTTTTCAAAGAGGCTTCGTGCGACAAACAAACGCAGGCGTTGCTCGTTGCGCTGATTACAGGTCTCCTCCATTGGTGTACCAGGGCACGGTAGCAGAATCACACTCACTAGTACAGTACAGTGCGCTGACCAGCGCCCTGGTAATCACTGACATGAGCGACACCGGTGTTAGTCCTGTGATGACAGTCCTTTGAAAAGAGTTCACATAGGTTCCCCCCCCCATCCCCCCTCCCCCCTCTTAGGCAACTATTGTACGTTGTACGTCCTGGCACTTAAAAAATAGTACTTAGCATTGTGTAGCATCTTATCCTCGCTACCTCTGCTGTGTACGGGGAATGGGTTAACCTAACAATTGTCAGTGCCGGGCACTTGCATCTATGAGCAAATTTACTGTACCGACAGCGACATATTGTTGTTCCTCTTTCTTCTGACAAATGTACTTATGCAAGTCGCTTTGGATGAAAGCGTCTTCTGAATGCCCTGAATGTAAAGGGGAACAAAAGGGCTCAGCGCAGCTGGGGTCTCAGGGCGCTGTGGTTTGACTGGCACCCTGTGGAGAGGACCTAGTCGGCCGGCCCCCCTCCGGGGCCAGGACAGGGCCCGCCGTCAAGAGGGTCCGGAGCGGTGTGTGTGTGCGCCCCGGCATCAGGACTCCAGGGTTGCACGTTCAAGCAGGCGCACGGAGACAGAGGGTCAAACGGTCCTGCTACCCTTCTCACTTTAAGGGTCTGTGCTTTACTGAGAAACATCCCGAGCTGGTGTGAGTGTGAGAGGTACGAAGTGCAAGAGAAACGCACTGAGGGCCAAACATGAGACGCCAGGCTATTCAAATAGCTCCAGGGTGAAGTGTGTATCTAGCTGCGACCAGTGGCTCGTCCCTGGGGTGAACGGCGCCACTGCTACTCACACACCCGACGTCTGGCCGGTCTCAAGACAGCTGCGACAAGAGCGCAGTACAATGGACTGAAGGAGTGTTTCTGAAAGGCATTATCGTGTGGATCAACCCCTCACAGACTGAGACGTTTGGGTCTGCAGAAAGCAAGAGGCGTGACTGAGGGACGAGAGAGAGAGAGAGAGAGAGAGAGAGAGAGCGGGGGGGGGGTAGAAAGGGAAGGAAGGTAGAGAGGTAGAGAGACAGACAGGCAGAGATAGAGTGAGAGCGAATATAAAACACATTGTTCCTCTAAGTGAAGAGGAGTCTCTCCACTCTCCCAGAAGGGGGTTAGCCATTTTTCTCTTTCCCACGCGTTCACTCTCGACGTTCCCATCCCTCCTTACCCCGTCACCTCATCTCCTTAAATTCTCCCCCTCGCCCTCCCCCCTCCCCCCCCCCCCGTCTCGTTGCCCTTCTCCATCCTCAGAAGGCCCTCCCCCTCCTCCTCCGAGGAGATGATTGTGTGCCCCCCCCCGCCAGTGAAGTGGGCCGGAACGCAGTAATCAGAGAGAGGGGCGTTCAAAAGCCCAGACGCCGGCGGCAGCGTTGGCGGCGCGCTAGACGGGACAAATATCGTATACGTGACTGCAGTACTTTTCGGGTGTGTGTGCGTCTGTGTGTGGTAATATCTGTGAGATTGTGTGCATGTGCTTGTGCGTGTGTTAGTGTGCATCTGCGTGCAAGCGTACATTATCTGCGCATGTGTGTTTCTGTTATAGTGTGCGTATGTGTGTGTGAGTGTGCATGTGTGTGTGTGTATGTGTGTGTGCGTGCGTGTGCATGCGTATGTGAGATGTCTGTGCACGTGTGTTTGTGTTAGAGAGCTTGTGCATGCGTGTGTGTGAATGTGTGTCTGTACATGCGTGTTTGCGGTAGAGCGTGTGCGAATGTGTGTGTGTGTGTGTACTTGAATCAGATCGTGTGCGTGCATGCGTATCTTATCACCTGTGTGTTGATGTGTGTGCGTACGCACCCATGAGTGTGTGTTTACTTTGAACAGCACATCCAGAGGCCATTGTGTGTTCTCTCCCACCATCCTTATTCCTCTGACAGGTGAGTGGAGCAGGGTTGGCCCTGTGAGTGCTAGAGATACAGCCGCTCTGTCTCCTGCCCCAGCCCTCTCTGTGTGAGAGCCCGTGTGCCAGATGAATTGCAATTTACTCACGTGAATTACACGCGTGATGAGATGTCTTTAGGTGAAGGCGAACAACAGAGAGCACCGACGGAGCGGTTATCCAATCCGGGAGAAAAAACCTTTGATATTTGGTGGGAAATGGAAAGTTTTTTTTTTTCCTGATTCAAGAAGGTTGTGTTTAGAATGAGGTTAACAAGGGAGCTCGCTTGAGAATCAAACGAGGCACTTACGATTATTTTTGAATGGCTTCTGAAACTTTTTTCCCAAGGTCAATTTTTCTCCATTTCTTCTTCTGGCTCAATAATATTCCAATACTAATACGTTCTGATGCAATCTATGTGTGGAGGCTTATGCTTTAGTACCACAAATATAAAAAAACAACAAAGAAATGAACGATGCTAAAAGTAAAAGCGCAACCTTTTCCGTCTCAGAGTTTCATTCAAACAACCCCTTCCTCTGGCTAAGATTGCGTCCCAGATATCTTATCCCCCTGAATCGGGTTGGGGGGGGGGGGTGTGTACGACGGTGATGATGACATCAGAGGACACGGTAATCAGGTGGTCTCGCGCAACAGAGACGCCAGATTGCTCCGGCGTTTGTTAATATCATAAAGCATTTTGACGCACCGCTCAAACGATATTACTTTATAATAAGCACGCGCACACAGAGTCAGACCAACACACACACCGGCAGAGTGTGTGCAAATTGAAAGTGAAGCCGGGGAAAGTCATCATGTTCATTCTTTTTTAAATGTACGTTAACAAAATGCCTTCGCTCCGGATCCCGAGCTGCTCGTCTTGCTGCTGCCACTCTGCGTTAGATCAGCAGAAGGAGCGCAGAACGCGAGCGTTCAGACGGTTCTGACTCACCCAGCTGATTGACACCCTGCTGAAGGTACACACCACACACACACACGGTGGGGACGGGAATGATGGGCAGGCCCTTACCGTACGATATGACGACCTCTGAGTGCTGATCCGATGTGTACCGCGTACACTGCAACTATTGCGACGCTACAGTTTTTCAGGAGGATTTTATCTTTTGTGTGTCTTTGACTTGCGACGAGAAAAAATTAGGCACCAGGCATGAATGTGTTTAAAACTCACACTTTGGTTAAAATAAATCTAGTGCATATTGGTGTCTCTCTCGGGAAGTGCTGTGGAACAATGCTAGCACTTGCGTTGCCAGGGTAAGCTCTAAAGGCGGCGTCGACCCTAGCGCCTGCGTCTGAGTAGGCTCAGCTTTAGTCTTCTCCTTCCCAGTTCTGTTTGGCACTCACAGCTCAGACAGCTGGTGACCCTCGACCCCAGCACGGCCATCACTTCAACCTCCTTCAGTCTCAGGCCTGCTCTCTTATTCAGAACTGGCCGTTGTTCAGGAAAGTAAGGGGGTTCATTTTCTTTAATTCAATCCGATACTGTTGAAGAATTAATAACCGAAACTGGGTAGAAAATCGCCCTGTTGTTATTTTTTATCTGCCCCGATATTATGTTGTGGAACGCCTCTTGAACTGACTTGGGAGGACACACACCTCTACAGCAGTAGCAGCACACACAAGACACATGGAGTGAGCCTTTAAGCCCCCCAAAACCTGGCTCATCTCCCCCCCCCCCCCCCCCCAGAGCCTGTGAGCTGTGGGGCAGAGCAAGGCTGAGCCTCCTTGGTCTGGAACGGACTCTGCTCTTTGACTGGAGCTGCTGAAAGCTGCTATTGATCAATGGGCCTAACCTCTTATTGGCACAACAGCCAGGGGTGCACACAGACAATGCTGCTTCTCACAAGATGGTGCATGCAGGCAAACGTGAACCCACGCACACACACATATACCCACGCACACGCACAAATGCACGTACCAACGGGACATATGCAAGCACACATACAAAACGCACTTAGCCTTGCATGCACTCACACACTTACAGACTTAAGCATGCAGCCCATGTAGCCCTGCTTGCATGCAGCCACACTCAGGCATGGGTATACACGCGCGCACAAACACACACACACACACACAGAATAATAAGCATATATAAAGACAGTGTTGCAGATGCACGCACCCACCCACACACAGAATCACTCAGTTCCGCGCGGATCCACTTCCTTTCATCGCATCTGCTGTAATCACTCAATTAAAGCCATGCTCGAAACCGTTGTGAAACGTGGAATGAAGCGGAGATGTTTGTCATAAAAAGTCGGGGCATATCCACAGCAACACTAAACACAAAAAAATGTATTAATTCAATTCAAAGTTTTTTTGTTCTCTATGTTTTGTTTCAAACCCTGTGCTGTCACTCTGCCCTGTCTCCCTCCCATAATCACACTGCATGGCGGCGGCGGCACAAACGCTGCAACAACTCAGAAACCGGCTGAACACAAACCCGTAAATAAGTATGAATAACTGTGTGTTCTGCCCCGCGTTCCTAACGACAACCTGCTTTCATTGCGTGATAAGTCACTCATCCCTCTTCTAATCCGGTGTATGTGTCACCGGGCGTCAGGTTGGGAAATCTTCAGTGTAATCCTGGCACGTCGGAGAACACAAAAACAGGGATCGGTGAAAACTATTTTTCTTTTTCTTCCGTCTCCCACCTCCTCCTTCTCCCAGCTGCTGCGGTATTCTGAAGGTCAGCCATTTTGTGTGTGTGCGTGTGTTTGTGTGTCCTTAAGTTATTATGCGTGTGTGCTTTTCCCCCTGATGCAGCAAAATAAACATTTGCATCTCTCGCTCAACTCTTCGTCTCTCTCTCTCCGTCTCTCTCTCTCTTTTTTCTGCCGACTGCACTTATCTTCCCGAGTGTGTGGGGTGCTGATACCGTAGCTCACCCCCCCCCCCCCCTCTCTTTCCCTCTCTCTTAGTCTCTTTCTAACTCTCTCACTATCTTTCTGGCTCCCCCTCCGTTCTATCTCACTCTCTCCCTTCTTTTCTCTCAAACACTCTCTCTCTCCCTCCCACTCTCTCTCTCCCGCTTCTCTTTTGCTATTGCTCTCTCTCTCTCCCACTCTCTCTTTCTCACTCTCTCCCCACTCTTTTGCTCTAACTCTCTCTCCGCCCCCCCCCCCCTCTCTTTCTCCCCCCTCCCCCTCCCTCCCTGACCCCTGCATCTGCTTGGCTTTCTCCTCCTGCGACAGGGAGGTCATCCCTCATTTGATTCCAAAACTCCCCCCTTAAAAGAAATGCATGTGTGTACAAAAAAAATGTCCACATGTTGATGAATTGTAGCGGCATCGGCGAAAGAGCTTAGCAACAGGGCAACAGGCGCAGGGACGACATCACCGGGCGCCGCGGCGCGCTAAAGCTAACCCCTTCACGTGTGCGGCCCTGAGTGGCCCGATCAGTAACGGGAGGCGTGTCCTCCCCCGCGCACCGCCACGCTCACATCGGCATGCAGATTTGGACAGATGTGCGTGGTGTGCACTAATAACCTCCTCGCACGCACGCACACACACAGACAGAAACGGAAGCACGAGCACACACAGAGAGGTTCACAGACACACACACACAAACAAAAGCACAGATGCACACACACAAAAGCACATGCACACACAGAGACGTACACACAAACACAAAGACACACCCACACATACACACACACACTTTTCTCCGACCGTAACCTCTGAGGTGGGGGGGCACGGTGCTGGTGTGGGAGGGTTGATTAAATAACGTTCAGGTTTTAAAAGAATAAACTAAACCCGGCCCCTTCTCTCTCTCTGGGGTTCGCTCTGCGCCGCGGCGGCGTAGCTTCCACGCTATCGCGGCGGGGCTAGCGAGCTCATCACCCTGTTGATAGACGCGCGCGCCGCCGCCGGCACGCCGGGATAACGATCGCCGCGCAAACACACGGACGGACGGCAAACAAAGTGTTCACTGTTCTCTCTCTCTCTCTCCCTCTCTCTCTCCCACTCTCTCTCCCTCTCTCTCTCCCCCTCTCCCTCTCTCCCCCTCTCTCTCTCCCCCTCTCCCTCTCCCCCTCTCTCTCCCCCTCTCCCTCTCTTTCTCTCTCTCCCCCTCTCCCTCTCTCTCTCCCTCTCCCTCTCTCTCTCCCCCCCTCTCCCTCTCCCCCTCTCCCTCTCTCTCTCTCTCTCTCTCTCTCTCTCTCTCTCCCTCTCTCTCTCTCTCCCCCTCTCTCTCTCCCCCTCTCCCTCTCTCTCTCTCTCTCTCTCTCTCTCTCTCCCTCTCCCTCTCCCTCTCTCTCTCTCTCCCCCTCTCTCTCTCCCCCTCTCCCTCTCTCTCTCTCTCTCTCTCCCCCTCTCCCTCTCTCTCTCTCTCTCTCTCTCTCTCCCTCTCTAGCAGGCTGCCTCCCCTCACTAGCAGGAATTCAATAAAAAAAGATGGCGGTGGGGCTGCAAACTTAAACATCTGCTCCCGGTCACCCCCCCAACACCTGCACCTCCTCCACCCAAACAAGGCCCGGCCCCCCGCTGGCACCGGGTCACAGCTCCCCACCCACCACCGTCAGAATGAGTAATGCGGCGGTGTGTGTGTGTGTGTGTGTGTGTGTGTGTGTGTGTGTATTCGTTCGTGTGTTTGTGTGTCTTTCTTTGTTTTTGTGAATTTCTGTGTTTGTGCGTGTATTCGTTTGTGTGTGCGTGTGTGTTTGTGTGTGTATTTGTACACGTGTGTGTGTGTGTGTGTGTGTGTGTGTGTGTATGTCGAGCACCGGGCCCCATTCGGTGGAGGTGACATGCTGAGGGGCAAAGCATGCTGGGAGCTTTGTCATCTGCAGGGTTTCTTTTTTTGTGTGGGGAACTTGTGGGCAGCGCACACACACACACACAGACACACACAAAGCCACACACACACACACACACAAACACACACACACACACACACAAACACACACCAGAGCCCTGACAGGTTAGGGTTGGCATGGCGATGCGGTGGGGGGTGGGGGGGTTAGCCGAGCCCTGTTGTGATGTCAGATAAACAGCGAGGGGGGGGGGGGGGGGGGGGGGAGAGCGGGGGAGATAAATCTGCGCCGCAGCAGAAGAATCAGAAGAGAAAGAGTCTGGGCCTTGAACTCGCCTTCACCTCTCTCTCCCTCTCGGTCTGTCCCTCCCTCTCTCCCCCTCTGTCTCTCTCCCTCCATCCCTCTCAACCTCCTTCTCGCTCTCTCTCCCTCCCTCCCTCTCTCCCTCCTTCTCGCTCTCTCTCCCTCCCTCCCTCTCTCCCTCCTTCTCGCTCTCTCTCCCTCCCTCCCTCTCCCTCCTTCCCTCTCTCCCTCCTTCTCGCTCTCTCTCCCTCCCTCCCTCTCCCTCCTTCTCGCTCTCTCTCCCTCCCTCCCTCCTTCTCGCTCTCCCTCCCTCCCTCCCTCTTCTCGCTCTCTCCCTCCCTCCCTCTCCCTCCTTCTCGCTCTCTCCCTCCCTCCCTCCTTCTCGCTCTCTCTCCCTCCCTCCCTCTCTCCCTCCTTCTCGCTCTCTCTCCCTCCCTCCCTCTCTCCCTCCTTCCCTCTCTCCCTCCTTCTCGCTCTCTCTCCCTCCCTCCCTCTCTCCCTCCTTCCCTCTCTCCCTCCCTCCCTCTCTCCCTCCTTCTCGCTCTCTCTCCCTCCCTCCCTCTCTCCCTCCTTCCCTCTCTCCCTCCCTCCCTCTCTCCCTCCTTCTCGCTCTCTCTCCCTCCCTCCCTCTCTCCCTCCTTCCCTCTCTCCCTCCCTCCCTCCCCTCAAAGCCATTCCACTGCGTATCCGACATCATTTCATCATTGTGTTATGGGTTCTGTCCCGGGAACAGAAGACTCTGAGCTCTGCGCCCCTGGCTGGTTTTAGGGTCGCTACGTTCTCGTCTCACTGCACTGGTAATATAATATAGAAAACATTCTTATCAAAACAACTTCATATTTTTACAACTCATTTTTATCCTCTTGTAGTGAGGTCAGAGGTCAATCAGGTCAGAACCGGGTCAACTGGCGGACCCAAGGCATTAGCCTCACCAGGGTCGGGGTTCCAATCCCACCTCTAAGAATGTCAGTCTTAAAAGACTGTATAAATAAAAGTATCCAGCAAGTAAGCCCAGCTTAAATATAAGCGTATATTAAGAGTTATTTAAATATAATATTCTATAAATACGTTAATCGCATTTCCTCCGAACAAGCGCACGTCCACGTTCCAACTGTCATTTTACGGCAAGCATTTTCCTGCAACGATCCCAAAATATATATTTCTTTTATACATTTCTGTAAGTCGTTGAGGTGTTTGAGCAATAAACCGTCAAGCAGAAAGTTAACTTACAGCCAACCACAGAGCATCAACCGCCGTGCAGCGAGCGAAAGGCAACGCACCTTCACCGCCTCAGTAGGAGACGTGAGGACAGCTGAAGGACGGTACGGGCTCCAGCCAAGACATAACACTAATAACGCAACGGGACGGCTCGTACAGGAACACTGCGGTGAAAAACACTTTTCAGAGACAAGCTCGACAAAAGAGCTGTTAGAAACAAACCCTGCTTTATCTCGGTCAAATTAAACTAGTTTGTCAGATACCCCCAAGGACGGTTCGGCCGTCGGTATGAATACACGTCTGTTGTTTGCAGTCATGCCCGCCGGCTTTAAAACGTCCCTCAGCTTTCACTCGGTTTATCAGAAGAATTAAGCTGGAAACAAACACTTACTTTTGTTTTTTATTTTACTCGACTTCGTGTGATTTTTAATATGAACAATTGTCGTTATGGGAGAGAACAATGGTTAATTTAAATAGGGAAAATAAATAGTTGATTTATCTATTTAATATAGGTACGTTTTTTCGATCTCCAACTATCTATTTACCAAGTCTGTGCTTCACGGTCAGGTTGTTGAAGATTTTGTGTTTCTTATTTTAATTAGCAAAGAAAAATCGCCAACAGCCTAAAGTGAGGCACAGACTTTGTAATTAAATCGATATAGATAAAACTTTATAAATCCCCTGGAGGGGAAATTCCCCTGCTGTAACAAAGGAATTGTGTCACTATTTAGCTATTTACAAAGTCTGTGCTTCACGTTTAGGCTGTTGACAATTTTGTTTGGATGTGATCCATATGTTACTTTTGGTTGTATTTAGTTCTTTATTTAATCTCATTCATTTTGGTTTTTCACATGTTCTTCTGGGATCATCTATTTAATGTGACATAAGGCGACCAAAATAAGAGTATTTTTCCCCGAATCGTACGACTGTGTGACAATCTCCCCGATATGGTGCAATATTTATGCTAATTAATAAAACTCAACGTCAAAGAGGTGTGTGAGAAAGTTAAGCGAAGCATTAAACTGAGTTCACCATCTTCTGTTAACCAGCGGATGCCATTCAGATTCATTCCAAATGAAGGATTTGAAATACACTGTTTGCTTTTCTACATATCACCAAAGTTTCAACTTCTGAGACCGAGCTTAAGATTGGAAGACTGTGTGACGGATCGAGGACTGCTCCTGTTAGGGAGAGGGGGAGAGGGAGAGAGGGGGGGAAGAGAGAGAGAGAGAGAGAGAGAAAGGGAGAGAGAGAAAGAGAGAGAGAGAGAGAGAGACAGACAGATGGACAGACAGAGAGACAGAGAGGGGGGGGGAGAGAGAGAGAATGGGAGGGAGAAGGAGAGAGAGAAAGAGACAGACAGACGGACAGACAGAGAGAGACAGAGAGGGGGGGAGAGAGAGAGAATGGGAGGGAGAGGGAGAGAGAAAGAGACAGACAGACGGACAGACAGAGAGAGACAGAGAGGGGAGGGAGAGAGAGAGAGACAGAAACAGAAAGAGAGAGCGAGAGATTGAGAGAGAAAGACAGACACCAGACCGACAGAGACAGAGTGAGCAGGAGAGAGAGAGCGATGGAGAACAGTGATGGAGCAGTACTGATTCCATCATTCGACTCACGTCTGAGTCCCCCAGAGAGAAAGTGGGTTTGTTCTCCGCCACACCGACGGGCCGGCCGACAGGCCTCACATTTCAGACGTAATATCGCTATTGTCGTACAATGAGAGGTTTCAAAACGATGTTTCCGCCCTCCCACTCTGCGACTCGGCTAACAAGGACCCGAATCACATTTCTTTCTGTGCTTACTGCGAACTAATAATCCTGTTTAACCTGCAAATAAATCCAGGGAGGAGCGTCGGAGGCACTTTGCCTGCCGTTTTACGTGGTTCTTAATATTCAGGGGAAGGTAATGGGGGAACGATATTGCGGACCCCCCACCTACAGCCCAATTCACCCAGCCATTTAAGGCTGGACGGTTCTCAGAGTGCACACACACACACGGTAAATGTTCAATTGAAATCGCTTTCTTAGAACCACAGGGAGGAATTGCTTTGGAGTTTAATGGAGACTCGTTCAGAACCATTAGCTGCGTCTCCTTGTCTTTGTGATTGGTTGATCAGGAGAAAGGAACTCACAAAAACACAACACACACATGCAAACATACATCCATGTAGGTAAACACACTCGCACACAAATACACAAACACGCACATATGTAGAGAAACAGACAACCACACACTCACCACACACAAACGCACAAAGCTCTCTCAAGGTGAATTTACTTTATTAATCTATCCTAAAAGTGCTCAAGGTTTTAAGAAGAAAATGGGTTTCTTCCGAAGCAAGGGGCACTTACAAAGAGTACACTTATAAAAAAACCTTCAGCTTGACAGCGGAAATGACCGGAACATCTCCACACATCCAATTTGGTGGTTTAGCATGCCTCCTGCTGGGTCTCATTCTCAGGAAATAAAGACAGGACGAGAACCAAGCAAGTAACACTCCTAAAGTTACTGGGTTTCCATCCTTCCCCATTCCCCCAAGCTAAAGGGACCCTGGGGCAAGGCACACGCTATGCTCCTTAATCTCCTGTATATCTCTATTCGTCGTCGGTCGCATTTAGATGAAACTGTCTGCAATATGACTCAAAGAGAAAATAGCCAACAAACCAGCAGAGACAGAAACTGAGAAACAGAGATAGGATTAACGCAACCGAACGGCATGCAGCCAATAGAAAGTAAACAAGGCTTTGATGGGTGAATCACAACGGTGAGTGATTGATGAGTATTTTTGGAATGCAATGAATCGGGATGAGACAAGAGACACTATCGTGCGATTCAGTTTTGCCCTTGTATGTGTTCGATGTCATTGTTGCTGAATTTTCCTTCAGCCAGCCGTACTTCAACTCTCAGAGTGGAGCAAATGGACTGAACTCGGCCTCAGCAAAGTGCCGACCCTGCATCTGAACAGCGGCAGGATTAGAAGCCGGTGCGTTATACACACTCATATGTCATATCATGTATTAAATCCCTTTAGCGTCGACACTGAACAGGTCCATCAGGTCAGTCGTTCACCCTTCAGATGGGCTTTTGTTCGCCCAACAGAATACTCCATGGCTCGCTCTCATGCCCCCACATGGACATGTAAACCTCTTCACCTCAACATGAACCTGTGGACGCTGGAGAACTCCAGCGGAACACATAAGAGTTACACACCAACACGGTGAGCGTTTGCTTTCAGAAACATTGTGGAAAAACTCAACGACAGTGTGATACTTGTGAAAAATATTTAATCATCCTCATCTTGGCATGAAGCAATATTCGGTACGGAGTGAATACATGTTTCCACGATGGACGTAGCATGGCAGTAGTGTTCTTAAGGCTAGCTTTCAAGCTTTTGTGAATTGCGTTTACTGTTCTTCTGTGAATCGTTATATCGTTAACGTGGAAACCGCGATTCTCGGCACAAGTGAGTAAGAAAGCAAAGGACAATGTAAATATACATTTCTAATTTTCCTGAGAACAAAGGTTATCCAACAGGTGCACACACAACTGTTGTACACTTTAATATCAGCGCAACGCACAAACACGTATACACAACAATGGTTCGGCTTTTCATTCCCGTTACTTAAGAGAGAAGGGTGTCTCTTTTGTGGTCATGTGATCCCGTTGTTGGGAGATTTCAAACAATCGTCGTCACATGGTAGGGGAGAATAACCATTCCCGTTTTAGCCAATCAGGTAGAGGCGCCATCAGGGAGGAAAATTCGGTTGGGGCTCACATTCAAGCCAATGCTAGTGAGCAGAGCCTTAGCGGTACTCGGTAACCCAGATAGGAGTTTGGGCGGAGAACAAGCAGTCCCAAGATGGGTGCTAAGGCAACAACGGTGGTATTGGTAACGCTGTGAACGAGCCCTTTGGATCTCCCGGCGAATAAGGCCCCTAGGTTGAGGCAATCTGCTCCTACATCAGATTGTTTCTTTGGGTGTTCTAATTGCACAGGGCTAATTAGGGCTTGGTGATTAGCGAGGCGTCGCAGAGCTTTCACTGACCCTTGAAAGCGGGAGCCGGTGCAATCACGATCAAATGAAAAACATTGCTGCAGAAAAAAGGACACATACACGCAGGTCTCTGACATAGACATCGTCTGAAATGTTACCAATCAAAGCTAATCAGCAAGCATATCATATAATTCTCTCTCTCTTGCACTTTCTCTCTCTTCATATATAAATATACAGTATATATACATACATATATATATGAATATTTTCTAGCATTTTAAACAATAGTTGAATGGTTGAATGGGAGGGATACGTGTTAAGTGCTACGATGTCTCGACAGACAGGGCCGTCTGTCTGTCCTGCTCAGACGGGCTTCACTGACCGCAGGACAATCTCGTCAGAGAGGTCCACCGGCTGCTCGTAGGTTTTGAGGGCTTCCTGGTCGCTGTGCTGGTACTTGGCGAAGTTAACAAAGACCTGGGTAGGTTGAGGTCAAGAGAGGGGGAGGGAGGAGGAGGGTGGGGGAGGGAGGGAGAGAGAGAGAGAGAAGGGGAGAGAGAGAAGTGGTTGGTAAATGTAAAAAGTTCATATTCCAAAAGGCGGACAAAAACGTCCGCCTTTTGGATTCCAAGGATGTTGGTCCTCTGAAGCTGCACTTCAGAACCCGGTGATGGAAGGAAAGAAAGAATACAAGCCAGAGAGAAATGGGGGGGGGGGGGGAGAGAGGGGAGATGCTAGAATCCTCCATTTTACTTCATTTTATTCATCTTTTTCTGGCGTGCGTCTCGGTTCTTAAACGGAAAAAAACATAAAAAAAATCCTGCTCTTTTATCGTCTACAAGGAGAATAAACAAAATTACAGAACATGGCGTCGTGAAAACTCTTTTTGCCCCCTCCAAAGAGAGCATTGAGGTTGAACCGAGGGCCGCAGTGAAATGCTGAAAAGCACCAGGTTGTTTTTTCCTCTCTCCTCTCGTTTTCATCATCCATCTCCATGAAAACCAGGGAATAATAAAAGCTTGAGTGACCCACTGTTATTTCCCCCCGCCTCGTCCATTAGCCGGCGACTATAAAGTACGCTTTTCCCAAACACACTGGCATCATAAAACCAATGAAAAATAAGAAGCACATCGCCAGTCATTCACGTTTAGACGAGTTTATGTTTTTTGTGTTTCGGAGAGGCATTAAACAAGCCGTCTTCCCCCGGAACATTCTAGAAAATGTATTGTGTATTAAGTTTCACATCATTGGCTCTGTGACCCTTTTAACGTTTATTGTTCCAGATAAAGTATGCGGGCGGACTTTGAGTGAGGGAGGGGGGGTTAATTTATAAGGTCTTAACTCTTTAAGAAGCAACACAGCTTTTATTGAAGCAGCCAACAGTGGAACATGGAGTTGATGATTTTGATACAGGGGCATAATGTCCTGGCATGGAGGAAGGGACACTTTGTCGGCTAAACTCTTGTTTTTAATTTTTCCCAGATTTTCTTTGATAGGTTTGCATCCCCTCGGCAACTTCTCTTGTAAATGCAAGTTAATAAACGGTAAATGTTAATGTTGGCCAAATCCTCTGATGATGACGATGAAAAGTACATTAGAGAAGTGCGTTGTAACTTTTAATTTGAAAGCGTGTAGCTTTAAAAAGTTTGATGTCGGCGCATCGATTAAACTTCGTCAAGGTTAGAGTTGTCAAACCATCGCATCGGGTAGGGGGTGAAAAAAAAGCATTACAACTTAAAGCACAGCAATGACACCAGTGGAGTTGAACCTCTTACATGCGGCCATTTTGTTAACGTACAGAAGTCTGAATCGATGGAAAACATTGCCCCCTCTCCCCTCTAGTGACACCTCCCCAGTGACAGGGCGCCTGATCCTCAAACGACATGTGAGTCCCTCGGCCTGGCTGTTGGAATGTTTGGTCGGGTAAATGGGTGACTGGTTTGTTTAAGAGCGTGGTTGTTCCCTGCTGTAAGAGAAAGATTGATGGTTAGTTCTTCCTTTAGAATTGTATTTGCTATACTGTGCAGCCTCACGTGACCTCTCACAGTCTAAGCGAACCGGTCAAACATACGTCGAATCGATGGAAAAATGCCAGCAGGCACTTAGAAAACTTTTTTCTTTCGGTTCAGGAGCAGTGAGGTTGATTGTCGACAAAACCTCAGAAAACCTTTTGTAATTTTTTCAAAGAGACAAAAGCTTTCAGCATTTTCAAACCACCGACGTGCGTCCGCCGCGAACAGGAGCACCGCACTTACACATCGACTTATCGCGTTGATAACAATAATCCCGTTCTCCCATTTTGTTTTCCGTGGGGAAGAGCAGAAAAACGCAGACCAAAGGCCTGGCTACGGTGCAACGCCGACGCAACGCGAGGGGGTTTACGGACCCGTTACGTCCTCGCGTCCAACGCGAGGGCCTGACGCGCGCCTCCATAAAATGGCGACGCAGCAGCAAGGGCTGTGATCGGTCCGCTCACTCAAACCCAACTAACTAACCGCAGTGCCAAAAAAGGTTCATGACTGCGTCGAAGCATCTGCGCTGTCATGCGTTGCGTCGCCGTGGAACTACGACTGAGCCTTTAGAAAGAGAAGAAAACTAAGACCAAGCAAAGTAGTTTAAATTGAGACGCAAACCCAGACCCCCCCTCTCCATTTTCTTTACAATGCACCAAATAAAGTCAACCTCAGCACGTGGGGCCGCGTCTGACTGACCCCCAGCGCCTCGCACGGCGACCCGCCACGATCAATACTAATTGTGGTCCAAGTCTCACAGAGCAGGTCAACGCTGCTCTCTATAAATCTCACACACACACACACACACACACACACACACACACACACACCGACACACACAGGTGAACCCTCTTTCGATGTCTTAAAGGGACGACCTTCCGGACGCGAGTATGATTTATGAACTGAGTCTGATTTGGTGAATATTGACCACTGCAAGGTGGAGAGAGTGTGGGTGTGAATACATATCTACACACAGACACACACACACACACACACACACACACGTATGATGTCCTTCAGACAGACTTCGTCCTAAACATTTCCGTGGAGGAGATAGTGGAGGCCGGGGCGGTGTTCATCATGAAGGGGCTGTTTGTTTTTTATTTGAGATAAGGTTGGAGAACGAGGAGCACACACACACACACACACACACACACACATAGGCCGTCACTGGAATACGCACACACATGCAGGCACTCATGACACACACAGATACATACACACGCAGGCCATCACTGGCGCACCCACACACACACCCACACACACAAACACACACACACACACAGGCCGTCACTGGTACACACACACACACACACAGACTCCTCTCTCTAACCTTGCTCCATCGGATCAGTAAATAGTAGATTTTAATCTCTCTCCTCCCACCTCTCTTTCCCAACACCCAGGTGGGACGGGACACCTTTGGTGACCCCCCTCTCTCTCTGTTTCCCCCCCCCCCCCCCCTTCCTCTCCCCTGCAGCCGGGCCAGCGGGCCCAGAGACACTCAGGGTACCCCTCTTCACACACCAACCCCCCTGCCTGACTGCAGCACATCCCTGGGGCTGTTTAAAGGAACACACACACACGCACACACACACACAAACACACACTAAAACCAAACACACACATACGCGCACACACAAACATATATACACCTGCACACGCACACACACTAACACTATCACCAAACGCACATGCACACACACAAACACACAGAAACACGGAAACACACGCGCACACACACACACACACACACACACACATACACTTAGGTAAACATAAACCAAATTTTCTCAAGGCAACACAATAAAGACAGCAAACATAACCATAAACGCACACAGACAGAATCCAATGTCAGGTGTAATACAGTGCTCACATATCCCCGGCCTTCAGGCCTCCAGCGGGTTGCCTCCTCCTCCACCACCACCCCCGCTTGACTCCCCCTCTCCTTGCCCGTCTCTGGCAGCGCACAGTGTGGGCCAAGGGCCGCGCTGATCAAAGGGACCCCCGGGAAAAGAAGAGGGGCCCTGGGCGACGCAGGCCGCTTTAGCCGCGCTAAAAACGGACCACGCTGCACTTAAGACCTCCGAACCCGGCAGTGCCCCCGTAGAGCGAATTGGCTTCTGCAGCGGAACCAGTACCGATCTGGAGCCTGGTGACGGTGGTGGTGATGGTGTTGGTGACGGTGTTGGTGACTGTATTGGTGATGGTGTTGGTGACTGTATTGGTGATGGTGTTGGTGACTGTATTGGTGACGGTGTTGGTGACTGTATTGGTGATGGTGTTGGTGACTGTATTGGTGACGGTGTTGGTGACTGTATTGGTGACGGTGTTGGTGACTGTATTGGTGATGGTGTTGGTGACTGTATTGGTGATGGTGTTGGTGACTGTATTGGTGATGGTGTTGGTGACTGTATTGGTGATGGTGTTGGTGACTGTATTGGTGACGGTGTTGGTGACTGTATTGGTGACGGTGTTGGTGACTGTAATGGTGATGGTGTTGGTGACTGTATTGCTGACGGTGTTGGTGACTGTATTGGTGATGGTGTTGGTGACTGTATTGCTGATGGTGTTGGTGACTGTATTGGTGATGGTGTTGGTGTTGCTGACGGTGTTGGTGACTGTATTGCTGACGGTGTTGGTGACTGTATTGCTGACGGTGTTGGTGACTGTATTGCTGACAGTGTTGGTGACTGTATTGGTGATGGTGTTGGTGACGATGCTGGTGACTGTATTGCTGACGGTGTTGGTGACTGTATTGCTGACGGTGTTGGTGACTGTATTGGTGATGGTGTTGCTGACGGTGTTGGTGACTGTATTGGTGACGGTGTTGGTGACTGTATTGGTGATGGTGTTGCTGACGGTGTTGCTGACGGTGTTGGTGATGGTGTTGCTGACGGTGTTGGTGACTGTATTGGTGACGGTGTTGGTGACTGTATTGGTGATGGTGTTGCTGACGGTGCTGGTGACTGAATTGGTGACGGTGTTGGTGACTGTATTGGTGACGGTGTTGGTGACTGTATTGGTGACGGTGTTGGTGACTGTATTGGTGATGGTGTTGCTGATGGTGCTGGTGACTGAATTGGTGACGGTGTTGGTGACTGTATTGGTGACGGTGCTGGTGACTGAATTGGTGATGGTGTTGGTGACTGTATTGGTGATGGTGTTGGTGACTGTATTGGTGATGGTGTTGGTGACTGTATTGGTGATGGTGTTGGTGACTGTATTGGTGATGGTGACGGTGTTGTTGACGGTGTTGTTGACAGTGGTGGTAATGCAGTTGGTGTTGGTGTTGGTGTTGGTGAAGGCGCTGATTTAAGCGGTCTGATTTCAAAGTTCTGCTGGTGTCACGTCGGGGGGGGGGGGGGAAGGTAACCGCTAGAGCTGGGTTTATTTTTGCACCTCCACATGTGAAGGGAACAGCATCAAAGTGTACGCGTGCATGTGTGTGTGTGTGCGTGCGTGTGTTTTCTTTGTGTTTTTTCTTCTAATAAGCTCTGTGGCAAAAAATAACAGCGGGGTAAAAATACCTTGCACTCCTCATCACAAACAAATTATCGCTTGGAAGATTCAACCGAGTGTCTCGGGAAATGTTTCTGCCACCGACCCGTACCACTGGAATGAAGCGCAGTGCGACGCTGTCGAGAATCAGCGTCAGAATCGGAGAATGTGAGAATCAGAGAATCTGCTATGTCTCGCAGAACACGGCCCTATACTTAAACCGCTATCACCAATAATAGTTATGAAACGTCTTTCAGGTTTGTTTTTTGACTTTTGACACTGCTTCGCTGATAACAAAAGCGTTATCTGTGACAAGAGGCAGAGAATCAAAGTGGAAGAGGCGTAAGATAAGACAAGAAACTCTGTTCTTCGTTCTGTCATCGTGCCCGGATTATATATTGGATTTTTTGTTCACTGTGGAAAATTATTTAACTAATCACCCGTCCATCTGTTGAGACCCGATGACCAAGGCATAGGAGAGAAACAAGTTTCAAGAACTTAATTAGAATCAAAGAAATTTAATTACGAGAAAGAATCTAAATCTAATCCTATTCTGGCTTTGGACCAATGGCTGTTCCTCCTTGGGTCCTCGGCCAATTTAAAAATGCAAAAGTAATGGAAAACTAAAATAATAAATCGATCGATATCAAGCGAGCACAGATACAAACGTGCACGTTAACGAGGTTGACGAGGTAAAGCCTTGCTCGTAATGGGCGCGTACGTTAACGAGGAACAGGTGCTTGATGGTAGGGGTGGGACAAAGTATATCGACAGTGACGATACATCGTCGCCCTATCTACCCAATATATTATAATATATATATTTTTTGTTGCATTTTAATGCTTTGTTCATGAAGAGTAAGACAGGAAATATTGGCCCAAATATCAACATTTTAATGAATAAAATAAGGCGAACGGAAACAAACTAACCAAAGACGAGTAACTAAAAAACTCAGTTTGGACCGTGAACAAAGACCGAAATCCAGCACTTCACCTTTTCGCCGCCGTTTTGTGACCATCGTCAGACACACATCCTGATGCGTCGTTATAGGATTGCCTAACAATACATCGATTGCTGGGCCGTCGCTGTGTCTCGATATTATCGGTGTCACGGGTCGTGTTCCGCGCGTCGTATGGTGAGGTACCCCCTGACCCCACCCCCCCTCCTTAGGCCCCGCCCTCACCTGGTCCAGCGTGGTCTGGGACACAGAGTAGTCCTCGATGCTGAGCCGCTGCTGCTGCCGCGTGAACTGGCCGAACACGCCGGCCAGCGCCCCCTGGTGGTAGGGCAGCTGGTACTGCAGGGTGTTGTGGTGTTTCTCCTTCAGCACGCAGCCCGGGAAGTTCTCCTGGACGAACTGCTCCACAGGGGCCAGGGCGGGCGGGAGGCCCGCCACGCGCACCACCACCGTGTAGCCGTCGCCGAACCTGGAGCGCACGCACACGCACAGACACACACACGCAAAGACACACACACAGACACACACACGTACAGACACACGCACGCACACAAACACACACACACACACACACACACACACACAGACACACACACACAGGGAAACACAGAATGCAAGGAATATTATAAACAAAAATTCAGACTTCACATGGTTAATAAACTTCATGTTTTATCTTTATTAACTATGGACAACAGTTGCTATGAACAGTAACAGCTACTATGGACAACAGTAACTTTGGATGAACGTGACTACGGGTTACAGTAACGATGGACAGCTGTCACTCTGGATGACTGTTACTATGGGCTACAGTAACTAGGGACAACAGTAACTCTGGATGAACGACCGTAACTACGAGTTACAGTAACTGGGTTACAGTAACGATGGATTGCAGTAACTTTGGGTGAAAGAAACCAAGGGTTGCAGTAACCATGGAGAAAGTACAAATGGGTGACCATAACAATGGATTACATAAACTCTATATAAAAGACCCTGTGGGTTACAGTAGCTATGGCTGGAAATAACTATGGGTGACAGTAACAGTGGAAGAAAGCAACTTTGAGGTACATTAATAATGAATACTCATGTTGAGGAAATAAAGAATGAAAGAGATGAAGGAAGTGTGATTGTATAATTGGCTTGCATTTTCCTGGCTGTTTAAATACTCCTTTAACACATCACAGAAGTGATGTAGATGCAGCTGAGAGAGAGAGAGAGAGAGAGAGAGAGAGAGGGAAAGAGAGCGAGAGGGAAAGAGAGCGAGAGAGAGAGAGAGAGAGAGAGAAAGAGAGCGAGAGGGAAAGAGAGCGAGAGAGAGAGAGAAAGAGAGAGCGAGAGAGAGCGAGAGAGGGAAAGAGAGAGAGAGAGAGAGGAAAAGAGAGCGAGAGAGAGAGAAAGAGAGCGAGAGGGAAAGAGAGAGAGAGAGAGAGTGAGAGAGAGAGAGAGAGAGAGAGAAAGATGGCGAGAGGGAAAGAGAGAGAGAGAGAGAGAGAGAGAGAGAGAGAGAGAGAGAGAGAGAGAGAGAGAGAGAGAGAGAGAGAGAGAGAGAGATAAAGACAGCGGGACTTATCCCCACCAGACTGACTAATGTTCTCGGACGCTGCCAAGAACAGAGCACTCCCCGCTGCGGGTGTAGTGTTTTCCTTTGTGGTCACCACCCTGCCCATTGCCGCCCAATCGCTCTTATTTATCGGCGACTCGTTCGAGCACTTCTGGCCACACAAACGTCATTTTAACGCACCTTAACAATTGACTTTGACCAGAAACTGCGGCGCAACTCTGCAGAACCATTAATACTAACGATTAATTCTAGGTCTGATTTTTGGTCAGGAATATTGAACAGTTCTTTTGTAGTTTGGGAATGTGTCTTTGAATGCAAATATAACTTTTAGTGACACTCTTAGGAGCACACGGCATACGGTGGAAACCGCGGACTGATCAAAGGACCGTCCTTTGAATTACATTGGGTTCATGTTCGTAGGCCAGTGTTCCTCTTGAATGAAGAGACCAGGGGGCCAAATGTACACCTGCCACTTGGTAAGGCATGGCCGAGGAAGTGTAGGCGACGACAAACTGACAAACGCTGACAAAAACGTAAGGGTCACATGGGTATGAAGTCCAAACTGCATGGTTTAGATCTACTTCTCATCTTTGGGATGAGAAGAAGGGTACTTCACACCAGTCCTTTTTGGTGGGTCTCTTTTAACATGACCCTTAACTCCCTTCCCCATCTGATAACATGAGTTAATTGATGTTGTTTGGCCAAACAAAAGAAAAAGAAACAACAGCAACATTAAAACAAATGCATCCCAGACCATAAACGCTGCACCATTGATTAAAATGAGCTACCACTGCCTGCTACCGCTAATTAACCTGCAGGCTTTTCTCTTTTTTCTCCCCCGTCTTGTGTGCGTTCGTCACTGCGCGTGATCACAACACAAGACCCCCTCTTGCCTTGTTATTTTGTCATTAGCGCTCTTATGACCCCAGTTGTTTTCTGGGTAATTAATTTCCCATAACGGTGGAACGCTAGCGAGTGGATGGATCCCATTGTGCTCCACGAGGAGTGGAACGAAGCGCCGGGCCCCTGCCAAGACAATTAAATAAGGTGGTGGATAAACACGGGGCTTCTTCTTTAAGCCCACAGGGAGTGGAGGGGGGGGAGGAGGAGGAGAGGTAGGAGGAGGGGGGAGGAGGAGGAGGTGGGAGGGAGAGGGAGGAGGAAGAGGAGGAGGAGGAGGTGGGAGGGAGGGGGAGGAGGAAGAGGACGAGGAGGGGGGGGAGGAGGATGAGGAGGAAGAGGAGAAGGAGGGGAGATAGGAGGAGGGGGGAGGAGGAGGGGGAGGAGGAGGTGGGAGGGAGGGGGAGGAGGAAGAGGAGGAGGAGGAGGAGGAGGAGGAAGGGGGGAGGAGGAGGAGGAGGAGGAGGGAATCAAGGAGGAAAGGGAAGAGAACGATGAAGAGAGGGGCAAAGAGAGGGGGGGGAAGAGAGCGATGACGATGAGGAGGAAGTGGAGGAGGAAGAAGTGTACGACAAGAATAAGAAACAACATAGGAGCAGATGAAGAGGAAGGAGGAGGGCGCGGAAGGAAGTGGGAATGAGGGAAGAGGGCGGCGTGGCTAAGTGGGCCGCGGAAAACGTTTTCGTCACTCGCAGAGTAAGAGGGCTCCGAGGGGCGTCCCAGGGTGCACCGGGGCGCCATCCCTCACTTACAGAACAAAGTTATGCCCATTTGGCCTCCCCGCGGAGACCTTTACCCCAGGATTAGATGGATATCATCAATACTGCATGCGGCTTAACCCCCCGCCCCAACCCCTCGTTGCTTCACTTTCTGCCTTTTTACAGTGAGATAAACGCACGCAATCTCTCTGAACATAAGGAGGGGAGACTTATGGGAGACCGCGGCGGCGGCGGGAAACTAGCTTGTCGGGCTAATTCCTCAACCGACGACGACGACGACACTAATCCTATTGTGTCGGCCGTCTCACGCCGCGGCGCGCGCGATGCTACCTGAGTGCCGGCGGGGGCTCGGAAGACGCATGAAGTTTCCAAACCAGAAATCCAATAAGGCCAGGAGGCATTAGCTTCAAAGCGCCCCGGGGCTGGGAGGAGGGTGGGGGCGTATCTTCCTTATCAAACGGCTGCTTGTCTCCGACGCTAAAAGGGGAGGTGAATCAATTAGTGTTAGCCTTTTCGTCTCTTCATGTCTTTTGTTTTATCTTTACTTTGGGCCACTTTGCCCAAACCCCCCCCCCCCCCCCCCCCCTCGCTGTTTTTATGTCATCACATGGGCTTCGGGCGTCTCGGCAGACAGAGCCCAACACACTTCCGACGCCCGCCCTGTTTGTCGTCGTTTTCTTTGTTCTCTCGTCCCGGGAGCATTAGTCTCCGGTAGACTGCCTGTCTTGAATCAAATAAGCTTGACCCAAATTTTTTTTTAAAAGATATGCATAATACTTTTAATGTTTCAGATTCGTTTGGGCAAAGTATTTAGCTTCTCTAATTATCTGACGATTCATTAGCTTTGTCTTTTTTCTTCGTTGAGCTGGATCTTCTGAGCCGGGCAACTTCCTCGGAGGCTGCTCTGAACGCCTCTGATTCCTGATTACATCACTCCCTTATCACAGGGCCACGGCAATTAAGGACGTTACTACGACGACGGATTTGAAGTAATCTCCTGCATCCCTGATGGGTGACTGCGGAGAGTCGCCGGACGCAGTGTCCTCTCCTGCAATCCTTATCTTCCCTTGCACTTCTCTTCGGGATCAGAATCCATCAATTATCAATCAATTACACTCCGTGACTCTGATCTTTCTTTTGTTATACTCTCCAATCCGTTCCGGCACTCTGCGTCTCTTCCTCCCTCTATTCTTTTGGTGGATATCCTGCCTTGCCCTCCTCTTCCTCCTCTCTCCTCCTTCCCCTTTTTCTCCTCCTCCTTCTCCTCCTCTCCTACCCCATTCCTCTCTGCTCCCTTATTGTACCCTCCTCTCCTCTCTCTTCCTGTCTTCTCCTCCATCTTCCTCAACACAGCTTTTCTCTCTCTTCCTCACCTTTCCTCTACTGTGCGTTCCTCCTCCTCCTCTCCCCTATTGTATCCTCCTCTCCTTTCTGCCCTCCTCTATTTCCTCTTCCTCTCCTCAACAAAGCTCTCCTCATTCCTCCTCCTTCTCCTCCTCTCCGCTCCCATATTGTACCCTCTTCTCGTCTCTGCCCTCCTCCATGTCCTCCCCCTCTCCCCCCCTCTCCACAAAGCTTCCTCTTCTCTCCCTCCCCCCTCCTCCTCCTCCCTCCCTGTAGAGGCGTCCTGACTGAAAGGTCAGGATCGCAGCGGTCCACCTCTGTGCGTCCGAACCCGCCGCTCCGGAACGAGCAGGTGTGGACGGGAACACCGGAAGGTCATCGGTTCAGAGCGGCCCCGGTGTAATTCCCGGGCAACTTGTTCCGTCCTCGCAGATGCTACCCTGACTGTATACAGTGGGGCAAAAAAGTATTTAGTCAGCCACCAATTGTGCAAGTTCTCCCACTTAAAAAGACGAGAGAGGCCTGTAATTTTCATCATAGGTAAACCTCAGCTATGAGAGACAAAATGAAAAAAAAAATCCAGAAAATCACATTGTCTGATTTTTTAAGAATTTATTTGCAAATTATGGTGGAAAATAAGTATTTGGTCAGCTACAAACCAGCAAGATTTCTGGCTGTCACAGACCTGTAACTTCTTCTTTAAGAGGCTCCTCTGTCCTCCACTCGTTTCCTGTATTAATGGCACCTGTTTGAACTCCTTATCAGTATAAAAGACACCTGTCCACAACCTCAAACAGTCACACTCCAAACTCCACTATGGCCAAGACCAAAGAGCTGTCAAAGGACACCAGAAACAAAATTGTAGACCTGCACCAGGCTGGGAAGTCTGAATCTGCAATAGGTAAGCAGCTTGGTGTGAAGAAATCAACTGTGGGAGCAATTATTAGGAAATGGAATACATACAAGACCACTGATAATCTCCCTCGATCTGGGGCTCCACGCAAGATCTCACCCTGTGGGGTCAAAATGATCACAAGAACGGTGAACAAAAATCCCAGAACCACACGGGGGGACCTAGTGAATGACCTCCAGAGAGCTGGGACCAAAGTAACAAAGGCTACCATCACTAACACACTACGCCGCCAGGGACTCAAATCCTGCAGTGCCAGACGTGTCCCCCTGCTAAAGCCAGTGCATGTCCGGGCCCGTTTGAAGTTTGCTAGAGAGCATTTGGATGATCCAGAACAGGATTGGGAGAATGTCATATGGTCAGACGAAACCAAAATAGAACATTTTGGTAAAAACTCAACTTGTCGTGTTTGGAGGAGAAAGAATGCTGAGTTGCATCCAAAGAACACCATACCTACAGTGAAGCATGGGGGTGGAAACATCATGCTTTGGGGCTGTTTTTCTGCCAAGGGACCAGGACGTCTGATCCGTGTGACGGAAAGAATGAATGGGGCCATGTATCGTGAGATTTTGAGTGAAAACCTCCTTCCATCAGCAAGGGCACTGAAGATAAAACGTGGCTGGGTCTTTCAGCATGACAATGACCCCAAACACACCGCCCGGGCAATGAAGGAGTGGCTTCGTAAGAAGCATTTCAAGGTCCTGGAGTGGCCTAGCCAGTCTCCAGATCTCAACCCCATAGAAAATCTTTGGAGGGAGTTGAAAGTCCGTGTTGCCCAGCGAAGGCCCAAAAACATCACTGCTCTAAAGGAGATCTGCATGGAGGAATGGGCCAAAATACCAGCAGCAGTGTGTGAAAACCTTGTAAAGACTTACAGAAAACGTTTGACCTGTCATTGCCAACAAAGGGCATGTAACAAAGTATTAAGATGACCTTTTGTTATTGACCAAATACTTATTTTCCACCATAATTTGCAAATAAATTCTTTAAAAATCAGACAATGTGATTTTCTAGATTTTTTTTTTTTTCATTTTGTCTCTCATAGCTGAGGTATACCTATGATGAAAATTACAGGCCTCTCATCTTTTTAAGTGGGAGAACTTGCACAATTGGTGGCTGACTAAATACTTTTTTGCCCCACTGTATGTACCGGTACCCCTGACCGGGACGGACCAATCGGATGGCAGGGGGGAGGTGGTTTGTTGGAGGGTGAGTCACACGAGTTCCCCTGTGATGGGAACTGTTGCGTTGCGTCGCGGTCTATTTATACTTCAACCGTCAAACCAAAAAAGATTTGAGCGCGACACGTGTTTTCGAGAGTGAGCCAGCGTGTTTTAATAGAGATCGTGCCGAAAAGGCAACATGACTTGTGCGTGTGTGGTGGCGTGTGACATCCGTGTCTGTCAGCGGGGTAGACTAATTAACTTTCCGGATTACAACATGACGGACGCGTTGTAAACCGTTAAGAGCATCTCAGCCAAGCCGTCCGTCTCTTTTGGAAGACACATGTGTGCTTAAAGGCACTGAACTGATCTGGACGCAGCGGCTATTGCTGAGCTAATGCTGAGCTAGCACTTTGCCGCGTTTATTGGCATTCGCCATACAAATGCGAGGCGATGATGCTAACTTTTAGACACACACACATGCATGCTCACACACACACACACACACACACACACACACACACACACACACACACACACACACACTCTGAAAACACACTTTTGTAGCACACTGTGGTCTAAGCATGGAGGCAATTACGGGACTATAATATAAACGGTTATAACATAAACGGTTGCAAAAAGTTATATTAAAAGGATTTAGAAAGAAAGGATTTAAAAAAACACAGAACATCCTTTGTCTGCCAGCGCACGCCCTTTGCAAACCGCGGCGGAGAGGAAGAGGAGGTGAGGAAGAGGCAGCTTGAAGGCTGTGTTTATTGGTTCCCCCACTTCATTTGGGTGTAGTTAGCACCGGAGAGCCTTCACCACCGCCAACGCAGACGCACTAAAGCCCCTTTTACAACCACTGCTTCCGTTCTTTCCTCCCTCTCTCTCCCCTTGTTTGTTTAAATACCCCTCCCCGTCCCTTTTCCCATTCCCTCCACTCCCCCACACTTCCGGCTTTTATTTTTCCTTTCACTTTTCCTTACGAGACTTTCATAAATTTCCGAGGCGGCGGCGGCGGCGCTGATCTGACGTGGCTCAATATAATGTGAGGATGGGAGGGCCTCGTTAAACCGGCAGAACAATCACGAGGCCTGGATAATGAAGGAGCTTCTCCAAAATGGCCGCCGCCGCTGCCTCCCTCCCTCCAAACTGTCAAACCTCCCCAGTTATTTAATAGGCTCTCTGCTCTCCGCCGTGACTTCACTTCACTGTGGCTCCGCCGTCGCTGTGCGGTCCTGCTCGGGCCGTTGGGGACGTGATTGATAAACAAAGACGGGGCGGTTAAAGCCGCGTGAAGGCGGGGGCTTATTAAAGCCAGGGTCATCATTGAGCTAAAATGGTCTGTGTGTTTTGTGTGTGTGTGTCTTTGAATATGTGTGTTTGTGTGTATCTTTGAGTATGAGTGTGTTTTTATAACTTTGAGTGTGCATCTTTGCGTGTACGTGTGTGTGTGCGTGCATGTGTGTGTGCGTAGGGTTGCTAATAAGCGGTCTGATGTCTAGGTCTGAAGATTACTAAAAGCTCAAGAGGACCTGAAAGAGTCAGGTGTAATAGACAGGCAACCTGACGCAACCTGGGCGCCATTATGCCGGTAAGCGACTGCTGCGTCATCTCATCAGCCGTTAATTTGGACTCGTCGGAGCTAGCCCCAAGCTAGCTCTGAGATAGCACTGAGCTAGCCGCGAGCTATCTCTGGCCAATTGCGTGGCCAGCTCTATCGGGCCAATGGGATGCAATGGGAGCGACTGGGTCGTCTGTGCGTAAGAGTGTAGGAGGGAACATGGGGTACGCCGGGGGGGAAGAAATACCTAACGGGGGGGGGGGGGGGGGGGGGGGGGAGGCAGGTAAGATGGATGTGTGTGTGGAGGCCTGCGGGGAGGTGGGGGGGGAGGCATAACCACGTGGCGGGGGGGATAACGGGTGGTGGTGTCGGTGGGGGGTGGAGGAGAGAGAAAACAGGAAAAGACGGTTCCTTAATTACCCTGCGAGTCATTAGCGGGGGGCCCACACCTCAAGGAGCATTAATTACCCCCGCGCAGACGTGATAGGGCTGGGGGGGGGGGGGGGATTAATTAGAAATGATTCACTGCGTGGGGAGAGCAGAGAGATAACGTTACGCGGCTGTGTATCGTGTCCGATCGTGTGAGATCTGAAATGAGCAGGAACGGGGGAGAACGGGGGAGAACGGGGGAGAACAGGGGAGAACGGGGGAGAACGGGGGAGAACGGGGGAGAACGGGGGAGAACAGGGGAGAAAGGGGGAGAACTGGGGAGAACGGGGGAGAACGGGGGGGAAACAGGGGAGAAAGGGGGAGAACTGGGGAGAACGGGGGAGAACGGGGGGGAACGGGGGAGAACGGGGGGGAACGGGGGAGAACGGGGGAGAACGGGGGAGAACGGGGGAGAAAGGGGGAGAACGGGGCAGAACGGGGCAGAACGAGGGAAACGCGGGTATACACACCCGGCATTATGCTAGGTAGCTGGCTGGCTGGCTGGCGCTCGCTAGGCTAGCATCGCGGGCCGGTTCTACTGATGGTCATGGCCTCGTCAGCCCGGGTAGGAAATGTGCTCTACAACCCAACCCGGCCCCACCCCCACCCTCCTCCACCACCCTCTGGGTCGGTCCTCCAACGTTTTTCCATCTCCCGATGGTGTTCTGTGCTCTTCATAAAGGATGAACCCCCCCCCCCCCCCGACACTCTTGTCTACACCGTTCAGTCCTTCTGATCGTTCTGCTACACCTCCACACACACCATGACATGCATGCTTTCACACACCTATGCGTATTCTCACATACACACACACATGCATGCTCACACACACACACACACACGCGCATGCATGCTCTCAAACACACACGCATTCTCACATACACACACACACACACAAACATGCTGTCAAACACACACGCATGCATGCTCACACACACACACAGAAAAACGCATGCATGCTCTCAAACACTCACGCATTCTCACATGCACACACACACACACGCATGCTCACACACGCGCATGCATGCTCACACACACACACACACACACACGCACATGCATGCTCTCAAACACACACGCATGCATGCTCACACACACACACACACACACACACACACACACACACATGCATACATGCTCACACACCACATGCATGCCCACACAGATATGCATTCTCACACACGCTCAGACACACCATCTGTCATCCCCGTTGGCGGCTCTCCGGTCTGGTATATTAACGACCATAATGGGTGATACCCTTGGGATTAAAGCCCAAGGCGTGGCTGTAAAAAGGAAAAGAAAAACAAGCCCCCCCGCAGCGCACACAAACCTTTAAACACGTGTGTGTGTGCCGCCAATCACACCCAGTTTATTGGTCTCTTCATAAGCGGTCTTAGGTGTGTGTGTGTGTTGGGACATGCCTTGGAGAGGGTCCAATGTGTGTGTGTGGGGCAATAACGTCACCCAACCACATTAGAGAGAGAGAGAGAGAGAGAGAGAGAGAGAGAGAAAGAGAGAGAGACGGAGAGACAGAGACAGAGAGAGAGTGCGAGAGAGAGCGAGACGGAGAAAGAGAGAGAGAGAGAGAGAGGGAGAGAGAGAGAGAGAGAGCGAGACGGAGACAGAGAGAGAGAGAGAGAGAGAGAGAGACAGAGAGAGAGAGGGAGAGACAGAGACAGAGACAGAGAGACACAGAGAGCGAGAGAGACAGAGACAGAGAAAGAAAGAGAAAGAGACAAAAAAAAAAAAAAGACAAAGAAAAAGAGTAAGAGAGACAGATCGAGAGAGAGAGACAGAGAGACAGAGAGACGGGAAGCAGTGGGGGTCGAGAGAGCCAACCTTGGGAAATGTCAGAGGAACATCACAGGGGAACGGCGGAACCCAAAGTGGGGCGGGACCGACGGGAACCCGGGCACAATGTGTTCTGTGATGAGGTTCTGCGACGGGGCCTTTAAAGGCTTCTGAAGCGCGCCGCTGACATTTTGACTTATCACACCTCTTACTGGAGCTCCCTCCCTTGGTCTTTAAGAGAGTCTGTACAGAGTGTGTGTGTGTGTAGGTGTGTGTGTCTTTGGCTGTGTGTGTGTGTGTGTGTATGTGTGTAAGTGTGTGTCTGTGTGTGTAGGTGTGTGTGTCTCTGTGTGTGTGAGTGAGTGAGTGAGTGAGTGAGTGAGTGAGTGAGTGAGTGAGTGAGTGAGTGAGTGAGTGAGTGAGTGAGTGAGTGAGTGAGTGTGTGTGTTTTAAGGGCCCGTCAGCCTGAACGTAGGAAGAAGTGCTTCGGATGGGTTTCTGCGAGGGAGTGTGTGTTTCCCTCTACACTTTCCTCGTATCTCGCAAGGGAGCGACGCATCCTGACTGCGACTTAAACGAGACAATCTACCCGCTGACGCGCTAAAGTGACTGGTGGTGCTTTGCTACGAGTTGACGGTGTTGAGAAACACACTGAAAAGGCAGGAGATTGCAAAGACAACAATCAAACTACTCTTCGCCCTCTACCTGTAGTCAGATGCAAACATGCGAACATGATGAAAAAAAGGCTTCCTACAAGTGTTTCTCCTTTATTTGTACATGTTGGTATCTGGAGTGGATCACCTTGGAAAAAGAGACATATGCAACCCATCTCCTCTGAGCCCGAATCTTCAAAGCACTTAATAGGATATTATACATGTCCAGCCATAAATAGACCCACATTTCCGTGTGAATACCCTGAGTTCAGATATACAGTGCTTTCCCTCTCTCTCTCAATTCTCAAGACGTCTCAAATGAGATGAGTGGGCAATGGAAGATAGAAACGCAGCATGTCTTACCAGCCAAGTAATCATTGAGTATGGAGAGGGGATTCAGAGTCCAGTGGGTTGGTTTTTCATGCCGCTGCATGTATTCCCATAATATCACTGTATAGATAGAGTAGCCTCCAGCGGGCTTGTATTCATGAATCTATATCCATACCAATTAAAGAAACGGTACGAGAGAGCAGGAGAAATAAGGAGGGCAGGATAATCCGCTCGCTAGGATGTTCCACTCAGTGGGAAGGGACTGG
The DNA here is from genome assembly GCF_949987615.1 of Pollachius pollachius. Classification (NCBI taxonomy): domain Eukaryota; kingdom Metazoa; phylum Chordata; class Actinopteri; order Gadiformes; family Gadidae; genus Pollachius; species Pollachius pollachius. Next base: position 14,228,488 of record NC_136953.1, read on the forward strand.
GTTCGATCCCTCGTGTTCCCCAGCCTACCACCCTTGAGTAAAACACTCTCCCCTTATCAGCCCCTTAATGCAAGGACTTATGGTTAAAAGCATAGATGGCCCATATGCTCCCCCATATCATAACCCCGCGATATGAGAGAGAGGGAAAACCCTCCAGGGCCAAACATCTATCCGCCTCTACTTGCAGGAATCTTCAAGGGGCTGTGGTTATTTCATTTACACTCGAACCCCTATCTCTAGGAGACAATAAACAGAACCACGTACCTGCTTTTCAGATGCTGTATGCTCCCGAGGCACTTGAAGCGGCCGTTCACCATGATGGCCATGCGTGTGCACAGGGCTTCACATTCCTCCATGCTGGCGAAAACACAAGAAGAGACGGCATTGTTTCTCTTTACAAAATAAAAGCGCGAGACACACGCCGCCTGAGGTGCGGTACGACGGATTGGGAAAAAACGTCAGAGCGTGTTCAGAGGAGGCACCGCAATCGACGCTGACAGACTAAACTTAAATCGTTGGAGTTTTGTCTTTTAAAATGTCTCCCTGGCATGTGATGGGGCGGTGGGGGAAAATCATCTTGAAATCGAATGAAAGAGTTAAATTTAAGACTACATTTCTCATCCCCGCTTGCCGGCATGGGATTCAGTAAGCCTCCAGACGTCTGGCAGATAAAGGTAAGTAATAAGTGAGAGAGTCGGGACTCGTCTGCAGCATCATGGCCACCGTTTAAAAAGCTCCGGTGGCAGAGAAACACTTGTACCTTCACAGCGATAAACTCAGATTAAGGACAATTTATTCACGTTTTACAACAGAAACGGAAAAGATTTCTGGTTCACGTGTGGCTCGCTTTCCAGCTCATCCGCGATGCAGCAACAAAGTCACAAGGCCGTCTGTCCTTTCTCACACAGGTTAAGTTCGGGAGAAGCCTTTAGTCAGGCGTGGGGTGTGGGGTGTGGGCCCTCCCCTCTGCGGTCCATAGCATCCATCGCGTGTTTGGGGGCCCGGAGGGAGTGGTTGAGTCATAGCCTGGTGGGGGCCAGACTCTGTGGAGCGGGCGGCTGAGCGATGGCGCCATTAGGGGATTATGACTTTGTAGAAAAAATGAAAAAAGGGGCGATGAATGCGCCACTTGACAAACGCAAACACCTGGTCGTTGCCGCGGACGACTGGATGCGACTCAGCCGGCGAAAACAACAAATGCGTGTGATTCGTCAATGGGGGGGGGGGGAGGGGGGGGGGGGGCGATGCACACAAACAGCCTAATGCATGTACCCGGGTTCAGGGAGTAAATGACATGGAAACACAAATTATTTACATGCTGTTGTGAGCACGAGCCGAACGGAGGAGAACAACAAGGCTCAATTAGACGTGGGAGCGCGTGAGAAAGTGTGCCACAAATGATACCCGCACATCGCGAAACAAGTTTTAAGAGTTTTAAGGGTCATTGGTCAAGGATATAAGAAGTGTGATACGAGAGCTTCTCTCCTTTTTTCATTTTTTCTCGTTCAAACTTGAATAATTTAAATAAGTGAGGGTACCGAGAGTTGACGCATAAAGTTTAATAGCGGAAAGACGACGAAAACAGAAAGATGGCATACCTCATAAAAAATGGACGACCTCAAACCAAACACTGGAAAACAACACAACTGAAGAGCTGAGGAAAAACAACTCAACACGGAGCGATAACACGAGTCGGTTCACGATAGGTCGACCGCACGCACTTTAGACGCCCGCACTTTAGACGCCCGCACTTTATACTCATCGTAACTAATGTACGATGATGAGTGCATGTGCAGCATCGATCTACACAGACACACACACCAAAGGGATGAAGAGAAACTAAACTGTTGTTTTTGGTACCTGTGTGATGTGAGGATCACCGAGCGGCCGTCTTTGAGGATGCTGAGAATGCAGTCCCACAGGAAGCGTCGAGCCTTCGGGTCCATTCCGGTGGTCGGCTCATCCTACGGTCACCATGACAACACACGCTTTAAAAAAAACCATCCTCGTCGCTTCAACTCAATACCCCAGCTCAACAGCAACTCGAATAAGGATCCCGCAATTGGAGCTTTTCGCAAATCAACCCTTTTTTGGGGGGTTGGAGGCGGTGGTGGGGGTGTATTTGGGTTTGATATGGTTCATTATGTCTAGTTTAAGCCAAATGGGTAATTCTGTTCCTCACAACCCCTGGAAAACGTTCCGGTTTTATTTCTTAATTACACCGCAAAACAAGTATTCTCAGCCCAATCAGCGGTGTTTGTCTGCACACAGAGTCACTATGGTCCGCTTGCCTTCTTTCATTAAAAACATTCTGAAGCTAACTGACAACCAAATGACATCAGCACATCCCTTACCTTTCCCCTGACACACAGACACACACACTACACACCATCACAAGCACTCAGACATAACGACACACAACACAAACTCAGACAAACACACACACACATATATAACACACACACAGACACACATACGTACACACACCCTCAGACACAAACACAGACACACACACACACACAATGTGCAAGGCAATTCACACAGCCAAATGTCTCGTGATTTCCACACACACACACACACCTCCTTGGGGCTAGTCTGTCTATGCACGATTAGAGAGTGAGAGGCCTCCATTGACTGGGTGAGCTCCATGCCTGGGCGGCATTCCACAACACCCAAGGGCCGTGTGTAAGTGTGTTTGTGCGCGTGCATGCATGTGTGCTGCACGTGTATCGCCATGCCTAATGCACCCCCCCCTCTCCCCCGCACACACAACTCCTCCCATTAAAAAGTGTGTCTGAGGCAGCTCACCCGGGCTCCAGAGTCCCAGCGCTTCTGTACCGTAGTGTTCACCCCCAGAACCCCCTGAGAACAACAACAGAGCCACTGACAACCCCGGCTGCCCAGCGGCCCGCCGTGTTCAAGTGGGAGCCAAACTGACACTCAACGGGGCCGCTGATTGTCACGGTTCTGAAGTCTGGACGCAGGTTTGAACAGGGGGGGTTTTGAAATGCGGAAATTTGGAAAGGTAATAAGTGTCGGTTTAGGGGTTGTAGAATGTCTCTCTGTGTTCTAATTTCTAAGTGTGGGAACAGGCCAGTGCCTCTACTACTGACACCTGGTGTTATTTCCAATAATCCTCCGTTAAATAAGCTGAAATCTAACAGGGTAACCATGAAAATATAAATGATAGTATGTCGTTAACCCTCATAGCATAATTGCCTAAGTCACGGTTTAAGGTTCATCTTGTGTTCAGCGTAAACAATGTCCAAGGCAAATAGGCAGATACTGATAATAGGATGTAAAAATCCCTCTGATTGGCTTAGGATATAGCCAATGAGGCACAGTGAATCAGCAGCTTTACGAGAGTAGAGTTTGTTAAGGAATCACACATCACATTTGGCAAAAATATGACTACGGCAAATATACTATGAGGCTAACAAAATGCGGAAATCCAGCAATAGATCTCTTAACGACCATTTGCATTTTAGCATCTTGACACACCTTTGACACAAAGTCCTCATTTAGGACATTCTTCCGAACTTAAAACGAGAGTAATGTTAACCGGGAGACATTTTGTTCTTTCCTACACTAAAGCGACCGGACGTCTTTCCCGTGTCCGGGCGGTGGATGGGGTCGGCCCCGCCCCCTCGTCTCCCTGGACGCGAGTCCACAGAGAGCTCCATTGTGTTGATCAAGGACACTCGGGTACTGGTGCGACGGTCGTTGTGCAAAGGCCTTGAATTTGACTTTGCGTGAAAGCCGTCAGTGCGGCACTGAGTGACCTTGACACACACACACACACACACATACATGTACACACACAAATACATACATGTAAACACACATACATGTACACACACAAATACATACAAGTAAACACACATACATGTACAAACACACATACACGCATGCTCACACACACACCTGCATGCTCATAGACACACACACACACACATGCATGCTCACACACACACACGCATGCTCACACATACACACACACACCTGCATGCTTATAGACACACACACACACATGCATGCTCACACACACACACACACGCACACACGCTGCATTGATCTTCCCTTAACACAGGGCTTTTCTCCTTGAATACAGCTACCTGTGAGGATCCTGCGTCACTTCACATCATCGTATTCTCATCAGAGAGCGTTTGCAGAATAGAAGGGGTGGTTGAGATCCAACACACAACCCAGAAAAGACAGCGAAAATACCCCTGAGCAGGGCTTTCTGTTTGTATATAGGCCTTTGTGTTGTCTCCCATTCCTCTCTCTGGCTCTCCACCTGAGGATCAGATTGGGTCTTTGATGAGCCAGTGAAATAGCATACGACTCGCGTTGAACCCCTTCAAAAAACACCATCTTCCTCCTCTACAAGCTATTAAGTCGCTGAATCTACTGGACTTTTCCGCCGGTGGTTTGGAGAAGCAGGCGTCACATCAGAAGCCCCCCCCGCTCTAAATCCCCAGGAAATGAGTGGTGTTGTTGTCGGAGGAAACCATCCACCTGGTCAGTGCTGGCGAGCATATGTCCTCAACGGACCCAGAACTCATGCATGAGGAGACCCGGAGAATACAAAGAGCCCTCATGCTGGTGCTGATAAGGTGGCAAGCACACTCAATAGGGTACACTGTAGGAGGTTGACACCAGTGTCGTCATCATAATCACCACGATCAGATTAGCATCATCACAGTTATCACCATCATTCTAATCATTGTCATCTTAATTATCAGCATAATCTTCATCTTCAATTTGGTCCTCATACTTATTATTACAATCATCGTCAGTATCAACGACATCAGCTTCATCATAGTCATTATCACCAACAACAATGCTAGCACGTCTACGACATCCTCTTCTTCATCATCAACATCATCATCGTTATCCCCATCTTCATTATCATCGACACCCTCATCTAGACCACCACAGGCCTCTTCATCACCACGACCATCATCATCATCATCTCCATTACCACCATCACAGTCATCGTCACTAGCATCACTAACATTAGCATTTGAGTTCTGATATTTCTGTTGTCAATAAAGCTTTGTAAATCTCACCAGGAAGATGACGGGAGGGCAGCCAATCAGAGCCATGGCGGTGGACAGCTTGCGTTTGTTCCCCCCGCTGTAGGTGCCGGCCGATTTGTTGGAGTACTTCACCAGCCCCAACTTCTGGATTCCCCACTCGGCCACCTTGGAACGAGACAGAACCGAGACACAACAAAAGAGAAGGGTTCAAAGACAAGCCATTTGGAGCCGGTGTTTGCATTGTGTGTGCAACGCTCAGGAACTGACACCCCCCCCCCCCCCCCATGGAACCATTGTGTTTCACGGCCCGCCCGCTTCAAAGACCAGGCCCGGCTGCTGGCACCACAGTAAAGGCCTTCATCGAAGGACTACCGGGACAAATCGCACTCTCAAATCCCTTCCCTGCTACGGGGACAGAAATTCATGTCCATGTGGATGCATTTCATTCACTCGTCCGCAATCATTAGGCGTTCCAGTGCCGGCACGCTTGTTTACCGTCGTACACAAGGGGTTGGGGCCCCCCCACTCTGAACAAACAGACACAAACATGATAGAGGGGAAAACACCGCCGTGGTGTGTACCGTGGGACGGAACAGTGCACACACGCCAGAACTTTATCACCTTTAAGGGGGGGGAGGGGGGGGGGGGCAGTGATCAAAGTGCTGGTACTAGGTTCAAGGCCTGTGGTTTTCTGCCGCTAGGCCTTTTCTCCCTCTTTTGATCCCTTCGCTCATTTGCCTGCTTGCTTGGCGGGTGGGTCGGGGAGGGGGTTTTGGTGAGGTGGTAACCCCTCCCCCCTCCCCCCCCCGAACCTCAGACACCACTGGGGGGCTCGGGTTGAATAATGGAGAGGCATAAACCACAGGCTCCGGCTGCTGGCCCCACGCGGGCCCTCTTATTCATTATATATGCTCCCCTACTGGCCGGAGTTATCTATCACTGAGCATCCGGACCCCGGAGTTAATGTGTGCTCTGGTGGAGCTGCTGCTGGAGGAAAGTAATGGACATGCGCACGCACGCGCACGCACACACACACACACACACACACACGCATAAAAACCAACAGCCGTCCGAAGAGGGACCCGTTGCTGTCTTGTTTATGCAAGTAGCTCCTTTGTCGCCGGTTGTTTTGTAGTCTTTTTAATTGAACTGGAGCTTTTATTGGTAAAGGAAGAGACAGAGAAAAAAGAAAAGAAAAGGAAGATAAACAAGGAAGTGATTTTGTGCGGGGGGCGAGTGGGTGAGTGGGTGGGCGGGTGGGATGGGGTTGAGATGCAGTGCAGCAGTTACCATGGCAACCTCCTTCTCCGGAACCCCCCTCAGCCGGGCGTAGAACTGCAGGTGCTCGCGGCCGGTCAGCAGGTCGTCGATGCCGTCGAACTGGGGGCAGTAGCCCATGTTCTGGTGCACCAGGCTCATCTCCGACCGGATGCTGGAAGAGGGGTAGAAACATGCTCTCATTCTTTTCCTTGAAGGAAATCCAAACAGAAAAACAGGTTATTTTGGATTAAACAAAAGCAATGTAGTTCTGTTGAATCCATCCAGGCTTTAAGCGCGACTCAAATAGCACAAAGGTTTAAAAAACGTAGGATGAGATGTGTTGTAGGGCACTTAGATCTGACCACCAGGGGTGGTAGTGCCATTGCTGTGTAGAGTAATCTACCCCTAGCTATCCTGAGGGTAGCCAGTTGCCAAGATGCCAAAATGGACTCAAATGGGTCTCTATGGGTTAAACACCTGCCATTGCATGAGTCACCTGTCACTGACTGTTTGGGGTTAGCAGGTCATGTCAATCAAACGTTTGAGCAACAGGAGTGAGTGGAGGAAGCGAAGGCCTGAAAAGCAATACGCCCCGGCCCTAAATCAAAGCTGCCATTGAAGTGCGTGGCGAGCAGTTCAGCGCGGCCCTGCCCATCGCCCGGAGCGTCCATCTTTAGGAAACCGGACTCAAAGAAAGCAAAAAGGAAAAACTTCCTTTTTCCCATTTCACGCTGCCATCTCCATCAGACGTTTAGGGCATGCAACACGCCGAGATAAAATAGAATCGATGGGGGGGGGAGTGGGCGTACTCGTATGTTTGCCGTTCTTTTCAAGCCTCTCTTTCGCCTGGAGGTGTAGCGCGAGGTGTCGCTTTGATCTTTCAAAGGCACATTAATCAACATTAGCTCCCCAGCGTGTGCACCTGCGCCTCGCCTAGCCGCAACACAAAGTTAATTAACCGCCGTTGTAAATTAACTACATAAAAAAGACGGCAAAGAAACGAACGTCGCTATGCGAGACGCGTGTCTGAGCGTGCGTTGTTGCGTGCGGTCGTCGGAGTCCCAGCGCAAAGAAGATGTTGTTTGTTGCAACGAGACACGGGAAAGAGAAAAAAAAAACCAGGAAATCAACACAGCACCTCTCATCAGAGGTGTCAGGGCGCGGGTTGTTTTTGGACTTGTGCAGAGTTTTGGAGAGTGATTGCGACGAGGCGGAAACGAGGAGGAAGATAGCAAGCAGCGGTATTGATGAGGCGCACGGCCGTGAAAGGGAATGGGAGATGAGCGAGACAGGAGGGGGCGGGAGATGAACCCAGACATGTGGGGCTGTGAGTTAAACCCAGACCGGTGGGGATGTGAGTTGAACCGAGACAGGTGGGATGGAGCTGAGCCCAGACAGGTGGGGGTGGGATTTGAACCCAGACAGTTGGGGTGCAAGCTGGGGATTCGAGCTGAACCAAGAGCGGAGCAGCAGGTACACCGTGAACCACAGCTGACCAGGGAAAACAGAGGTATACGTAGATAGATAGATATTCACCCCTTGCAAGCACGTGACCCTGACCACGTGACGACGCCATGACGGACGGCAAAATCACCAGCAGAAGAGTGTAGTAGACGAGCAGGAAGTTTAAATAACACCATTAAATATATATATAGACAGGGTGCGATTTGTGAAAAAACCAGAGGGGGGGATAATTTTGAGAAACATTTTAAAATGTTTCAAAATGAAGACGGACCCTGTGTATTTTGGTTGTTAATTATTACGATGTAATGGTGAAAATACTTTGGGTGGGGGGGATAATTTTTATCCCCACCGAGGATAAAAATAATTCAGCAGAGGGTAGGACGTGTAAACCAGAGGGGGGGATAATCCCCACCATCCCCACCGGCAAATCGCACCCTGTATATAGATAGATATTTAAATAACACTGTTAAATACATTATTAATAATATTATTTATGGATTCTATCGTTGTTGTGCCGTTATCGTTGGAGGTAGGGCATCTGGTAGGTGCTCACAAAGATCGGTATTTAGATAAATTGAAGATCGCCGGATTAGATACAGACCCTTACCTTCTTCCTCGCTCCGTTTTCACGGACCTCATCCAATCGCCTAGCCTGCCCGACTTCAGTCCACACGACTTGTATCACTATGTGGTAAACGGGGTATCCCCATACACTGGAGCTGATCTAAAGGCCTTTAAAAGTCTGGATGCCTACCAGTTCTTTGTAGCTGGCTGGGTTACAGCTACGCGATGCTACACTCACGGCAGGGGGAGGTACCTCATAATGGCAAAGGTAAGACATCAATATAGGGTTTATTTTGTGTTGTCTATAACACGTAGTTTATGTTTTTAGAGGAAAGGGTCGGTCGAGGCTACCCACATACCGTTGTTCACGGGTGTGCCAATGCAATGCAACTTTCTAATTGATGCCTAAACGCCTCCCAGCTCTGGGAAATGCAGTCATTAATTCTATCACACGTTGTGGGTATATGATCAGTAGTAACCACACATAGGCCTAATTGTAACTTCTAGCCATCTTCTTAACTGTGATTATTTTCGCTGTAGCCTATTAGATTTTAACACTTAGACACAGCATAGTAGTTAAGGCATTTATGGTGTCACTGCTGCAGTAAACAATAACATCACAATAACATTCAAGTAAAAATAATCTAATCTATAATAATCTAATAATCTCCACCTTGTAAAAAATGTTCGCTGCAAATCCTCGAGTACTTCGAGGGCTGCCAGTCCTTTCTGCTTATAGCAGCAACCCATCGCTGCCTTCTCTCCCCATCGAATGGTATCCGGTAAAACGAAACATTGTCTTTACCCTGCCTATTGGCACAGCCAGCTGCACAACAAGAAATAACCATGATACACGAACGAACGAACGAACACGTACCAGAGAATGTCTATTTTGCTTGCCGTCCGCCGACTACAGCATAGCTTTTCCGATACTTCCGCCGTCCGTCATGGAGTTCATAATTCGCGCGAGTTTTGCGTGACGTCACTAGCAAGGGGTGAATAGCTTGAGATACGTAGAGCTAGATAAAAAGATAATAAAGGAATAAGACAGACAGACCGACATATGGATAGACTATTATGCTGAGCTAAGGGGAGGATTGATCTAGGTTGAGAACATAGAGCTAGATGGAAAGAAGGACGAAATAATGAAAGAATAAGACAGACAGACGGACATATAGATGGACTAATAGACAAAGATATAGGTGAGGATTGATGTAGGTGGAGAAACATAGAGATAGGTGGAAAGAAAGAAAGAGAGAAAGAAAGAAAAAAGTACGAAAGAAAGAAAGAAAGAAAGAAAGAGAGAACGAACGAACGAGCGAGCGAACGAACGAACGAAAAAAAGTAAGAATGAAAGAAAGACTGAAAGAGCAAAATAACTAAAGGCTAAAAGAACGAAAGAAAGAATGAGACGCAGAGCAACAGATTAATAGACAGACTAATAGACAGAGAAATAGTTAAACTGCTAGTGTTTGCAAGGAAGTACACAGTAATCCCCAGGCGCCATCCTCCCCTCCCCCACCCCCCCCGTCCCCATACCCGGGCAGCAGCCATCTTGGGAGGCTAATTATGATGAGTCGCTTGCCGAGGCTAGCGCTAATGCTAGCGGTTAGGGGCTCACCTGTATCCGTTTAGGTAGGCCTCGCCCCCAGAGACTGGGATGTCCCCCGTCAGCATCTTAAAGGTGGTGGTCTTCCCCGCCCCGTTGATTCCCAGCAGGCCGAAACACTGGCGTGGAAAAGTGCAAGAAAATAAATACATAAATAGTACAATCGTTAGCGATAATGGAGTGGGTGTATTAGCATTTTAACTAAAGACTTTAAGAAACCGTGTTGTTTTTTTCCACACAAGGAAATAAAGGTTGTTAGTAGACCAATTTGGTGCTTGAATTTGCATGTATTTATTAAAGAAATATTCATTATTTTCAGTTAATTTGAAACCAGTTCAGCTTCAACAAGGAAATCATTTGCGTCGTTGTCACGTTCATCGGAACACGTTCGTATCATAAACAATACATTGTCGGCCGATTCTGTGGACGTGCTTCTGTAGGTTTTAAACCAACCCTTGGGATGAATCGACATGGGACCAAGAAAGCGTACCGCCTCTTTCCTGCCATTCCCCAAATCTCCCTGACCGCCAAGAGAATGGGAGCTTTTGCTTTTTTGTCGGGTGTTGTAGACGAAACAACCGACAAACTGGGATACAGCGGATTAAACGAGAGAGGAAGTATTGATTTTCCAAAGGTCACTAGAGAGAACTGTATAGGAGCGTAATGGCTCCTTGACTTTGGAATTATGCTCTCCCGACCAGCCAAGGCCACCTATAAATAGGCAGTTATAATTTGTTGCAAGCCTCTTCCGTTTGGAGAAGCATTGGTTTTCTTGGGTGTCTCTCTCCTGAGAGCTAAAAAACACACAACGGGATTCTGATTATTCTGTGGCTTTCGGAAAAGTCGAGAGCACTCTTTTCCTCGCTTTAAAGTAGGCGACATGCAAAGTTTCCACTAACTATACAAATCAATAATAAATAAATATTTAGTTAAAATCATATTCCCATGAATATGATGCAGACAAACAAGATATATTATTAGTACGTGTTTAGAGTGCTGGAGTTTGTTTTTGATGCACAGGTTCAAGTGAGTCAAGTGAATGCATATTTTGAGGCTGATGTCTTCGAGATTCAGATTTGTTATGACTAAAAACACATTTATGTATGAGATCGGAATGTCAATGCCGACCTCGAATAAATAAATGAGACAATAAACTTTGTCAGAGTGATAAGATGAAATAACAAACACACAACTGAATCAATGGAGTTCCACACATTAGACGATGTATACGCTTTTTATACGTTTATATAAAAGAGCTGCACCCTAACTTCACCACATCTATTATTTGGACCATGACTATCTGAAACAAAACACTGAAACACCTTTCCATTTTGGCATCAGCCTAATTACCTGAATGTTCATTTGTTTTTTTATTTGGCAGTTGGTATCTTTTCAAGCACAAAAGAGAAAATAATATAATATTGTATTGACATCATTACTACTTTATACTGTTCATAAAGGTCGATTTTTGGAGATTTCCATTGTCCTTATTAAACAGTAAATAGGCTTAACCTTCTATCAAAAAAAGTGTTAAACAATAATGTGTGGTAATTCTTATTACTCTCCAGTACTGCGACGACAATCCCCCTCTGGTCTCGTGTTAGTAAAGTATCTCATGGTGGGACTGCAGAGAATCCCAACCCAGGGCCTAAGAGCTTAGATATCCTCCCCAGCCGAGAAGCGTACGAGCGCTGGAAAAACACATCACGCTCCCATATTATATTATGGGATAGCGATAGCCCTATGTCTCACAGCTTCCCTTGAAGGCAGCTGACAGAAAGCTGCCTCTCCAGTGACCTAGCTTAGCATCGGAAGCTCCTGTACGTATATTTGATTTCTGTCAATCATTCATCCCTGGCTGCCTGTGACCGGGGTACGGCGAGAGGTGGATTCACCCACGAAAGAGGCAATGCTCAGGGTAAATAATGCATGAAAAACACGCTCTGTTTGTGTGTGTGTGATTGTGTGTGTGTGTGTATGCGTGTTCTAAAGATCATACCTTACATTATTTGGATGCTCTTTACATTTGGGATTTGGGGCCAACGACCAAAGGTTTGACTTGGTGGTGACAAGCCAATCGGATTTACTTGCCCGTGTCAGTGTATTTCAGGGCTGTTGTTTGAGTGTGTTGGTTCTGGTGGGGGTGGTGGGGGGAGGGTTTGCCTCAAGAGTTTTTGTGTGCGCATTTTGACACCGGCTTTAAGCGAGTGTATGAATACGAATGTATCCTTGGCATCCATGTGGGGACGCCATTGAGTAGCATTACTCCACGTAATTCACGATTAAGAAAAGACAGCCGTTACCACGCTACTGTATTTTACGATTTTCCCGAAAAGAGAGGAAAACAGCACAGGGGTCGTGGTATAACGTGAGATTAAGGCACCATCGTCCAAGTGTAGCATTATCACGTGGTCGATTAATTTCTAATATAACTGTGGCAGCCAGAAACGCTTGGGGAAGACTCATCGTGAACATAATTGACTCTTTTCAATGAGGCATTGAGATAAGGGAGCACAACCAGGTGAATATCCTTAATCGTTATACATTCATCATTTTGCGTATAATTCTGTCTGAAACAAACCAAATATGATATGCCTCCGAAACAAATCAATCAAATTTGACAATCGCCTATAATATACAAATAAGCACAATATGTGTGCGTTTGTGTATACAGCCTGTAAGGCTAACTAAGGATGTTTTTGAAACGACTTCAGCAGCCACCCTTCTCCTTTGAAGTGGGTAAACTAATCAACGTATTGTTGCACGATAGTACATTGAATTTAAACCTGCAATCAGCTGTTGTTCCTCGCCTCCCATTGTTCTGATTACCTGATGTTTTGGCGGAGTCTCATGCTTCTAGTCCAACAAACACATGAGAACCCTGAGACTCAATCAAATCCCAATTGAATCCCGTCTATATAATAAGGAGTCAGGCAAACACGGCTGATTGCAGTTTGAATGTCTCAGTTATATTGCAGCAATGAGGTTGGACCACCAACCAACCAATTTCACCTCGATATTATTATATCAGCCCAATAATAAAACAGTTAGGCCAAAGTTTCAAGAAGCAAAAGCATGTCCTCACTACTCTTCTATTCTCCAAAGTGTCCATGTCTCAGTGAGGGGTAAAGTCTGTTGTGTGTATGTCGTTGTGTGTGTGTGTGTGTGTGTGTGTGTGTGTGTAGCGCTGTGCTCACCTCTGCAGAAGGTATGCCCACGCAGACCCGATCCACAGCAGGGGTCTTTTTCCCAGGGTACACCTGTGGTGGGGGGAGAACACACAGGTGAGATCGATCAAGCGGCCTGGCCAGACTGCACTGGTGTATGCACAAACTGGGAGAGACAGAGAGAGAGACAGAGAGACAGAGAGAGAGAGATGAAGTGAGGAAGTGACAGAGAGAAAAAGAGTGCGTGAGACTAAGGCGAAGAGAGATACTTTAATGCATTAAATCTGAGTAGTGATCATGTATAAGTATGACGGTGATGTTGGTCACATGGGTGGTGGTGACGGGGGGTCTTGTTGGAATGCATGATAAAACATGGTGTGTAAGACAGGGTGTGGGAGCACACGTTGACAGGGTACCCCTGTTCCAAAGCGGGAAAAAAACGTTCAGGCGTGAGCGAGAAGTCCTGTTTTCCCGCGGGAGTCCGAGCAGAACCTCGGCAGAACGTTACCTACAGCGACATACTTCTCTTCTTCGGTCTCACTTCAGTCTTTCCACGGACGCTCGTGTTGTTTTGACATCGGATGACAACGCGTCGCGTGGCAGGACGTTCCAGCGGCGCACAGATGTGCGTTCCTTTCATCCACGCTATTTTGATTCCCCCCTCCCCGGACTTCCCGGTTGGGCCGCTGCGGCAGATGACAGGCAAGAGATGGCGTGCGACGGCATGGGGTGCGTGAGGGGTTTTAATCACGGTCTGTCACAAACGTGGGGACGTAGAGAGGCGTCTCGACGCCGCGGGAGGGCAAACCGTAGCGTTTAAAATGGTGAACCATATCCCCGAAAGAGGCGACCGGGGAAAAAAGCGCATTCCGACTCGTAATTGAAGGCGACACGCTTCCAGGTATAAACAGGTGATTAGTGTTGAGGCGAATTACATAGGGAGGAATGGGAATGGTCCCCTGGGATCTGATTGGATGGGACTTAATTGAATCGCCCATCAGACGGGGGAAGGTCAATGACATGTTGTATATAAATTGTCACATTTAAAACTCCATTTGCATACGGCAGAGAATATGGTGCTGTGGTGAAGGGTATGTTTGAGACATCTGAATGTGATGTTATGTTTTTGTGTCATCTTTCATTGGTACATAAATAAATGCATAATTGCATTTCGATTCCATGCATTAGGTGACTTTATTATTAGCTCAAAAGCTGCAATGGCACCAGTGGATTGAGTCGCACAACACGTAGTGTACATACAGAAAGAAAGACAGCAACGCCTCGTTTTCAATAGAATCAGTCATGGGGTTTTTAAACTGCTCATGATTTGAGCGGTTTCGAGTTTTCCGTACAAGGGTAAGTCCCATGAATAAACATGATGGATAAAAACACAAGCCCAAAAGATACTACTATCCATAGTACATCTCTGTAAACTAAGGACATACCCAACACTCGGCCATGATTACCATTGGAGGACATCACCAAAGGAGACCGCAGCATTTTTCAGTCTGACTTTGACTGGACCCCCCACCAAGATCACATAGCGGACCAAGAAAGAGTGAGAGAGGTGAGGGCCGGCTCTCACTTCAAACCCCCCTCCAAGCTCCGCATCTCCCGGCCCCTGACGACCGGCCCCTGACAACCGGCCTCAGACAGCTTCCTCGCGTTCGACTCTGAACTTGAAACTTTTTCGGAAAAAACTTTGAGCAAAGTTTTCCGAAAATGAAATTGAGAAAATGTCGATGAGAGGGCTAACGATCCGTTGAAGATAGACGGATATAACCTGGGATGACACTCGGGACGTGACAACGGCTTCCGGAGTCGTTTCACGTAGCGTAGCGGCGTTCAGGACACGTTTCAAAGAATGTGCTGTTTGTTTTGGTGTGAAGTGATGTTGTTTTGACAGAATGATGTGACAGGTACGGGGACTTTTTATAATGAACAGAAACACAGAGGGGAAGGATTTGCTCCTGGAAAGCAGGAACAACTGTTATTCTTTTGTTTTTCCCTGGCTCTTGCTCTAATTAGACGTGTTGTATTACGAAAGTCTATACGATCATACATTACCGTGAAAGAAAAATGAAGAGGCGCAATTGAAATAGGCTTGGTAATCAATCCTGATAAACAATTGGAAAGAAAGAATTTATTCTGCAAATGTTCATAATTTTTCCTGCCTATTAAAATCTGAATCAAAATAGCTTGACGAGAGGTGTATATCTTCGAGGCAAATGTTTACACAAACACACAGTAAACAACGGTGAACAACAAGGGGTTCACCATTAGTAAAGGCTGGGAAGTTTGTCCGTTACATCAGGCTTTCAGGGCGCGTGTTTACGACCACTTATCACAGCCTAGCGTCTCAGAAGTGCTCAGCACAAAAGCCCTTCTAAGGAGAGAACACAATGTCTAAATTAAGTTGTGTAAAGTTAAGTTATTGCCCTGGCGTTTACACATGTTGAAGGACCTACTAAATTGGTGTAATGAATTTTTTTCCAACACCCATCAAGGGGGTTGTAGCCTTCCGGTGTTCATCCTTTTGTTCATTGGAGCGATCAAGAGAGAACTGGACAGCACAAGCGTTAAGTGCTATAGCTCTAAAGCTAGCAGTGCATATGCTGCAGCTCTACTAGTAACAGCACATAGGCTACCAAGTGCTATAGCTCAACAGCTAACAGTAAATATGCTGTAGCTCTACTTCTTACACCACAAACGCTAACAAGTGCTAAAGCTCTACAGCTAACAGAACAGTTGCTGTAGCTCTACTACCTACAGCACAAACGCTACCAAGTGCTAAAGCTCTACAGCTAACAGTATAGATGCAGTAGCTCTACTACTTAGAGCACACATGCTAACAAGTGCTATAGCTCTACAGCTAAAAGCAGATGTGCAAACCGGTGCTATAGTGCTACGGCTAACAGCAGATATGTAAACCGGTACCATAGTGATACGGCTAACAGCATATATGCCGACAGGTGCTACAGCGCTACGGCTAACGGCTAGTGGCAGGGGGGCACACAGCAAAACATTTGTCCAAGCCAAGATAGATGACCGGAAAGGGGAGAGGAGGCGCAAAGGATCTGACAAATGACTGATGGCCCATCGATCGCTTCAAAACATAGTGAGATTTACGACAGCAGTGGGCCTGGGGCATATGGCCGCTGAGGCCTGGCACTCGTTGATCAAACCCGGGTCCGGACTGTAATCAGACGGGCCGCAGCTGTGGTCGGCACACAACCCATCCCTTCTCCCCCGACACTGGCCTTTGGTTGTAGTGTAGGCCAGGGGCGTTGGTTCATGGGTGTCTGGTATGAAACACACCAGTGTTGGATCACCGGGTTGAGACGCTATTGGTCAGCAAGAGGAGCATTGCCTCCCTTGAAAGGGATGATTTTTGTTCATGTAAAGATACGTTCCCTGCCGTTAAGTGGTTTAATACCCATTATATAAAAATAGCACGCAAAAAAAGATTTGAGTGAGGGTGTAAAATCGACATAACAAGAAAAAACTAACAAAAGGCATCTCCAACTGGGAAGGCTTTTGAAATGTAAAGCCAAATGCAACAATTTCGTCGATTGCCGCTGAAAGACCCACTTAACCGCGAGACATTAAGAAACCCTTTCACCCAGCGCCTGCTAACGCCTCCGACGCCTGTGTCAGTGTGTCGTGCCTGCCTGACATCCGAGGTGAGCGATTCAGAGTGAGCGGGAGAGTGTAAGGTAGCAGCGTGCTGCCACGAGAACGACATGAGGCGAGTGTGTGGTAGGAGTGAACCTCTCCAGTCTGTCCCCAGACGACGCCGCCGGCCTAACATCTGTCTGACGGACCGAGTGTTAAAATCTCGGCCACGGGGAGTGATGCGCCCTGCTGCGGCGCAACCATGGCAACGACCACGCAGTGCAGGCCATGGTTTGACCCCCCCCCCCCCCGGTGTGGCGTGTAGCCACTACAGGGCCCTCGCTCCACTCCTAGGGCCACTTAGCGGTCGCTCGTGGGAGTGGAAATTGGTTAAAGCCGCATGCGAGCCGTGAGCATATGAGAGTGTAATAACGTTTTTTCCCCCATCACAAAGGAAGCATCTGAACGTTGATTGGTTAAGCGCTATGGACCGCTCATCCGCCTAGCGTTGACGCATCTAAACACTTGTGGGTTGAGCAGCACGGATAGCTCACCCGACTGGTGTGGATGCATCTAAACTAGGGCTGAACGATTTGGGGAAATAATCTAATTGCGATTATTTTGCCCAATATTGTAGGTCTTATTGTATTTCAGTGTGTTTCGGTCACCACCCTATGCTCACGACCTGCACTACATGCAGCCCTACAGGCTGCATGTAGATAACACTTACCCCAACAAGACCAATATTGCGATTGCGATTTAATGTGTGATTTTTATAATTTATTAAATTCCTTATGTTGTGTATTCTTCGCTAAAAATTAAATAAATCATTCTTTAGTATGACCAACACAACATTGGAAGCAGTCAACATAAAAACTGCTCTTTCCTTTAGGCAGGCCGATGTGTTGAGATTAATTTATGTTATAAACTTCTTTATTTAACTATTGAATTGTAAAATAAAAATAAAAATAAATGAATCGTACTGATTTCCAGTCAGTAACGTAACAAGTCACTTTGTCGGTTCAGCACCAAGGAGAGCGCCCTAACCTTGCGTTGACGCTTATAAACACCAATTGGTTCAGCTCCACGGACAGCGCCCTATACTAGTTTTGACGTTTATAAACACCCATTGGTTCAGCACCACGGACAGCGCCCCATACTAGTGTTGACGTTTATAAACACCCATTGGTTCAGCACCACGGACAGCGCCCTCTACTAGTGTTGACGTTTATAAACACACATTGGTTCAGCACCACGGACAGCACCCTATACTAGTGTTGACGCTTATAAACGCCCATTGTTTCAGCACCACGGACAGCGCCCTATACGAGTGTTGACGTATAAACGTTATTTTATTGTTTTATTGTAACAGAAAAGTCGAAATCAAAATGTATTAAAGTTCTGATAACTAATATGTATAAAAATACAAACTTAAGATATGAAACTCACAAGTCCTTTGAACATAAACATAATAACCCCCCCCAATTTTTTTTTTTTAAATAATCGGCCGATTTCTTTTTATGGGCCAATACCGATCGATAGAAAATGCCTAATATCGGCCGATATATCGGTTGGGCTCTAATCCAAACAGAAAATCGGTTCAGCACCACGGACAGCTCCCTAAACTAGCGTCGACATGACCCCAAACTGGTCGGGTTAAGCACCACGGAAGAGCTCTCTCGCCTAGTTTCCACATACCCCGACACCAGTTCAACTCCTACCCGACAGACATACAGACGCCCAAGTTCAACACCTTCACTGGTTGTGATGCAGCAGCACATTTTTAGATGTGAGAGAATTGTAAACTATAGGGACGAACAACTCATTGTCAACACTTCGGCATATCAGACCACCACTGTATACATTCTTCAAAGTTTGTTTCTGAACACATACAGCAGCAGCCACTGTTATGAAGTCCCCGGGCGTGGGGATGCACAGCGTAGAGGTGTTGTGTCAGCAGATAGCAGGGCTTATTGGTAAGGGATTGCCGGCCCTTGGGTTGCGTGGGGTTCTCTAAAGTGCCTCTCCCCCGGGTTGGATCAACATAATTACAAACCAAATTGATAATAAACAATGTGACCTGTGAAATAATGACCGGTGCTGGGGCAGAGATAAAAATAACTGCGAGTGACGTGTGTGACACTTTAAATGTTTTAAGACTCAGTCAGGAGCGCAGAGTCGCACACCAGCCTCCACAAAAGACTAAAGACTCTGCATAGCCTCCCCCTTTACCCCCCACCCACCCTTCTTACACACTTATTAAATGTTATATGTCCTGGCACTTAATGTACGCACTTATTGTATGTTGTACGTCCTTGCAATTAAAGAAAGAATCGTGTAGCATCTTATCCTAGCTATCTTTGTTATATATGGTGAATGGGTTAACCAAGCGATTGTAAGTGCTTGGCACTTGGATCTATGAACATCCTAACTGTACCGACATCGATATATTGTTGTTTTCTTCTGACAAATGTACTCATTGTAAGACCCCTTTAGAAAAAAGTGTGTTCCCCAAATGTAAATATAAATGCAAGACTGCAATGCAATTCTTAATACTTCTCTTAAATGAACCCTGGCGGTTGGTTGATGCAACGCTCTGACGGTGGCTCTCCACTGGACCGAGAGAGGAGACCTGAAGCCCCAATAGGAGCCTGAACCCAGGGAGGCGATTCGGACAAGGTACCTTGGTGAGGTCTATGATCCGGAGCAGGTCTTCCTGCTGTGCTGGGCCCTGCAGGACCCGCTGGCGTTCCCGGGCCACGTCCTCGTCCTCCTCCTGATCCTGAGATAATGACTTTCCCCCAGCCGCCCTGAGGGGGAAGACAGGAAGAGGAAGAGCGCAATGAGGTTAGTCACCGGCACAATAATATCAGAAGCGGGAGTGGAACCTTTAAAGGGGAATAGTCAACATGAGCTAACGAATCATTATGGCAGGCTGGGGATGGGAATAAACTAATGTCTCCGGAGGAAACGAAAATCTGACGTAACACAGTAGTTTTCTTGTAATGTAGTTTCCTTGACAACCATGCTTTGCAAATCAATTAATCAGCCACCAAATGATTTGGTCAATCGATGGAGAGTTTGATATGCACATAACATTGTAATAATAGTTTAACAAATATAGAACATCAGCTTTTCCAGTTTTACCTTTATGTATCTTGAAGTTATTTAATCATTTGAACCATGGTTCAAATTATGGAAAAAACTCTGATGATCCAATGAGCTATAGCTCCTTATATACATAACAAGACTAACTGTCATGAAGGGCTAAACAAACACAGCTAAGGAAACTTGACAACTGCGTACATTTCCCCTTGACTGCGGATTATTCATAACCCCAGATGTCATTGTTGCTACGTGGCACTGAGGAGCAGGTACCGCTGGTGTCTGGTTCAAGGACAGCAGGGTGTGTGCTGAAGGAGGAGGAGGAGGAGGAGTAGAGGAGAGGAGAAGGAGAGGAGGAGGAGGAGGATGAGGAGGAGGAGGAGGAGGAGGAAGAGGAGGAGGAGGGGGAGGAGGAGGAGGAGGCGGAGGAGGAGGAGGAGGAAGAGGAGGAGGAGGGGGAGGAGGAGGAGGAGGCGGAGGAGGAGCAGAGGAGAGGATGTCGAAGCGGCCCACCTGGGCTTGCAGAAGAAGTTGTACTGGATGAGCAGGGTGAAGATGAACATGACAGCCCCCTGTATAGCCATGGCGCACAGGTTCCTCCCCACCATGTCCCAGCCCAGGGGGTCTTTAAAGCGGTCTTCGCCTGCGGGAGGAAGAGACAGGAAAATAGGAAACACCAGCCACCGGAAAAGGAGATACAAGAGAGGCCATTGTTTATATGAGGGTTTGAATGGCTCTTTCATCCATTTTTAATGGTGTCGGCTAGCTATTGCCGTCATATCAAATTCAAAAGCCCCAGAGGTAGAGTTAAAAGAACAAATTGCATTACAGAGTGGCGCGATTTCATTTTTATTAACCGCCCTGGCCAGCTCCCTTTAAAAGCATTCGCTTCATTCCGGTAAGTGCATTTGGAGAGCGGTTTGAGGGTTCCTTTGTGATACCCCCTTAATTTAGCTTCCCAACCTCGCCTCAAAGGGATCCCTGCGCCCAGTTCCTATGGAGGAGCCGCAGAGATCCTCCACATTCACCCTCAAAGAACCATGCGGACGAATCCTTATTGTGTCTTTTATACTTGCACCCTTTCTTCTTCATCTTCCAACAGACTGTGTTTGTGTGTGTGTGTGTGTGTGTGTGTGTGTGTGTGTGTGTGTGTGTGTGTGTGCGTGCGTGCGTGCGCGTGAGAGAGGATGACGGGGGTGGTGGTGTGGGGTTGGCCTGGGAAGGCATGGGAAGAAAGGAGAGCGTTTTCAGCCTCATTCTGTGGTAAATCGCCGCCTTCTCCACCACCGGGTCCTTTTTAAGTTGTGATTGCTTTTCTCCTCATGCCCTCCACTGCCGCCCCGCAAATGATTCATCAAACCCCGGATTTTCACCCTCCTTCTCCGCTCGAAGAGACAAGACTTCTCCTACAGCGCTTTCAGGTATCAAATTTTGCTTTTCTTCTCATCTTGAATATCTGCCCGTAAGCTCACCCCCATCCCTTTCACTACCCCCAAGTGAGGCTCCTCTACGACCCTGTTTCACCTCCGCTAGCTCTGTTCACCTCCTTTCACACGACTCCACTAACTCCAGACAGCCCGCTCACTCTCCTACACAACTGATGTTCACCTCCTCTCACTCTCCTACACAACTGATGTTCACCTCCTCTCACTCTCCTACCCAACTGATGTTCACCTCCTTTCACTCTCCTACACAACTGATGTTCACCTCCTCTCACACTCCTACACAACTGATGTTCACCTCCTCTCACTCTCCTACACAACTGATGTTCACCTCCTCTCACACTCCTACACAACTGATGTTCACCTCCTCTCACTCTCCTACACCACTTATGTTCAAGCTCTCTCACTTTCCCTGTTCACCCCCTCTCAGAATGCTCCAACACCTCTCCCATGCTCCTGTCTTTCCCTCTCCGCTCATCGTGTCTACCTGTCACTACCTACTAACTGTCTAAATGTAACGGCTGTGACAGGTTTGTGTCCACTGGGAGGGAGCAGTGGGCCTCGTGTAACTGAACAAATGCTCCACTCTCATTGGCCGTTGATTGCTACAACGTGGTGCGTGCCGTTCCTCGGAAGGAACTGAATGAGCCTTTGGATGAGTTGAACTTTGGGAGAACTCATTTCATCGCCCCCTGCTCCGTTGAGGACTTAAAGTGACGAGGACCGATTGGAGGGAGCGTGGTTATTTGGCATCATCGTCTGAAGAAAAAACTGTATTATTGGCATAGCACTTCATCAAAAATACAACCCTACATTAACACATACATACTGTACATTTTGCTTCAAGGTGGGGTGATGGATTGGAATTAAACAAGTCATTACATTCTTCTCTCCCAAGACATGGTTGCAATCCTATCTTTTTAAACGCCTACACTGTCATAGAACTAAAATGGAAATACCAACTGGAAAAATAAAAAGGACGCCCCTTACCAAAGCTGCTGTACAGATTGGCCATCGCCTCGTTCTTGGCCATGTCGATGAGTCCACGACCCAGGCAGAAATGGGGGAAGATCAATAGCACTTGCTTCACAATGTCATTGATGCGGGCCACACTCTATTGGAGAAAGGGAAAAGGCACACACATACAGGCACACACGTGAGCACGTGGACTACAGAACTAGGACAATGAAACCCACAACAGCACGCGACGGAGAGGCCTGGAGGTAGGGGGAAGTGTTGCCCGTGGCAATCTGTCTGTCTGGCCCCCGGGGGGGCTGGGATATCCGGTGACTGCTGGAGGGGGTTGATCTGGTTAGCGGCGGGGGGTCAGGACGGGGACATTTTTTACAGAATTTTCCGCAAATCCGAAAATAAAATGAAACAGTATGCGCTTTTCCATCCATTACTGTAATGAATATTAGGAGGGGATAAGCAGTAGGTGCCACTAATCCTCCTGTCGGGTGCTATTGTACCACTGAAGAAGAAGACGTGCGATGAGATGACCTCATTTAAAGAGCGACCCCTCATTGGTCAACGTGTGTCCGGTGTTTTTCGACAGTCTCCGTTTCTCGACTCTCCGGCGGAACGGAGGCTTGAGTGACATTTAAGCAACGCAACGTTTACATTGCATCGAGTCGCATAAATCTTTTGTTGACACGCCGACTTGGCCTCCTCCCTCAAGCATGAAAAGATTATAATTTTCCGCAAAATAAACTTGGGTGTAAGAACACACAGACGCAAAGACAGACAGACGGACAGACAGAGTGAGAGAAAGCGAGAGAGAGTGGGAGACAGGGAGAGAGAGAGGGAGATTGGGAAAGCGAGAGAAAGAGAGAGAGAGAGAGAGAGAGAGAGAGAGAGAGAGAGAGAGAGAGAGAGAGAGAGAAAGCAAGAGAGTGAGCGACAGAGAGTGGAAGAAAAGGTCACACAAAGAGAAGAGGCTCTGATCACAATGAGCACCAGAGAAGGGATGCACTGTCGTGTCGCCGCGCCACAGCTACGAGCCGTGGCAGCGAGCCGTGGCCAGCGAGCCAAGGCTGGAATCAAGAGTTTTGATCCACGACAGGTGGATCGTGGGGAGACTACAAAGCACCGTCCGCCGGCTGAAGATAACACCACTTCGCCGTGGCCCTGGTGTGTTTCCCATCTGCCGTAGTCGGCCTCTTTGTTGCTTTGTTATTTCAGTTTCCCTTCTCCACCTGTCCACCACATGTCCTTAGCCCGCCTCCTCTCTCCTTAGCCTCTCTGTCAATCTCCCCACCTGCGCCCCAGTCCCCCGTTCCTCCCTCCCATTACAAACCAGGTCATTCCTTTATCCCCTTGTCAGCTCTCTTTATATCTGTCATGTCCCTTTTGTCCGGGTGCTTCTGTGGCTGTAAGTTTTTTTTCCGCCCGTGTGTGGAACTTCGATTTCCGATTTTCTTCATTAAAAGCCTTTTTTGTCCGTCACGTTTCCCCAAGTATTCCTCTTCATTCGGATCTGACCCCCTTTTGTTCCTGCTGCCCTGTCAGCTACTGGTTGTGACTTCATCCCGCCGTACACAGACTAACGGAGGAACGACGGACGGACGGACCCCGGTCACAGCGACACAACAGACACGTCTGTATTGACTCACCACACCGGAACAACACTAATGGCCGGATCGACCGTGCTTCATATTCTCATGTCCCTGGTTGTTCCATTTGCATTCCCCCCCGCCGGCGGCTATAATCAAGAAGCGCCCGGTGAAACCACACTCGCAGTAATTGTATAAATAAAGACAGAGTGGAAGAGAGCGCCGTCGCTGAGTGACAGCCCGGGGGCAGCGATAAAGTGATAATGAGGGAGGGGAGAGAGAGGGGCTGGGTGCGTATACAAGGAGGGAGGAGACCACAAACAAGGGGTGAGGAACAGGAGAGGAGAAAGGAGGGGAGGAGAGGAGGGGGGCAGAGAAAAGAGGAGAGGAATGAAGAGGGGTCAGAGGAAGTGAGGAAAGGAGGGGAGCAGAGGAAAGAGGAAAGGAACAAAAAGGAGGAGAGGACAGGGGAAGATAGAGAATAGGTTGAAAGAGGAGGGAAGCAAAGAGACGCCAGTAGGGCAGAGGAAAGAGGAGAAGTACAATGGAGCTAGGATAGAGAAGCGAGGCAAGCGAAGGAGACGAGGGAAAAGGTAAGGAGAGAAGAATACATGGATGGAGAGGGCAGGAGATGAGATTAAAAGGGAGATAAGGGAAGGAGAGGTGTATGAAGGGAAGAAAAAGAGAAGAGAGGAGAGGAAATAAGATTCAAGGGAGCGAGAGGAGGAGGGAGGAAAGGGAAGCTAAGACATTGCTGACAGGGTGAGGGAAGAGAGGGGAGAGAGGGGAGAGAGACAGTGTCCACATGATGCAAAGAGCTACACAGATGAAGAGACACAGACAGACAGTGAGGAAATAGAGTATTGGCACGTCTGACTCCTGGTGCCGTTCAAAAGCAACTTTATGCATAATGCATGGCGCCTCGACTCAACACAGTTTTCAAAGGACTTTCTTACATCCAGAGAGACTATAAATTAGTCATTTGTATTTTATTTCTGGCAGGGCAAGAGGAAGGGCGATGACAAGGGCGGAGGTGGCTGATGTTACAGTGGAGGGAGGGAATGAAGGGGTGCATTTGAATACTTGGTCGATTTACAGTTCGATTCGATGTCGGTGACCCATATCAATGTTTGGAGGAATGCGTTGATATAGGCTGTGCTCGTTTTCAGCCAGGGAACACTTACATTTATAATAATACATGAACATATATATCTAATCATCTTCAGGGCAAATCTGGTGAAAAGCGACTTGAGTTTCACATTGTTTTGGTCACACTCAACCATAGACATGTCCAAAACAGAGGCCGGATATAATTATGGGAATAGTAGATATGATTAACATGTTCAGCTGGCAGTGAATATTTAATAAGTCGAAATAAAGACTGTATAATCTAGGGTTTCCAAACATTTCATTTGTGGCCTCGCATGTCAAATTACTCACACAATGATGTAACCCGTGAAATTAACCCGTGAAACCACATTACACACTTCATTCAGTATTGAGACATTTCATCATTGTCAACTTTAAAAGGCCTTCAATTTCATTTTGCACAATAACTTTCCCATAAGCCATCTGGGTCTCCCATGGTCAAACACCAATGAGATCATCTGACCAATCACATGTAAAAACTACAAATAAAACCTGTGCTTCAAGACCAAACAAAACCAACTAGGCGTCTGCATGCAGAGAGAGGGGGAGGAGGTGGAGTCATGCGAGTTTGACGCGGTCACCGGACTACTTTCTCTCCACAAACAACGAGCGAGCAAACCATCGACCCCGTCGACGAAGACGTCGGTGCTTAAACCTTCAGGGGCCCGAGGCACGGCGTGTATTTATCACCGTCGCGCTCATCTGCATACACCAGACGACCCTGGGGGAGATTTAGAAGGGAACGTCGACGCCAATGACATAGCAGATCTTAAATGGCACCGCAGCACTATGCTGATGAATAAACATAGGTTTTGGCTCAGGACGGTCGGGGGGGGCGGGTTGAAAGTACCGTGAAAACTCTTTCAGTCTGTGTGCACATGGGTCGTTCATGTTTAATGCCTGTTTGGGGAATAATTTAAATTATAGAACAAGAAAAAACACATCAAATGAATTATAATAATCATAGTAATAATAGATGACTTCCATGTCTGGCGAAAGGCCCCATCAGCCTCAGAGAGAATTGTGGGATAAATTGTGCAAACGGAATACATGCCTGGATTGCAGGTCGATGCATGACAAGAATGGGAGCTGTCTGACTTCTGATTGGCCGTCCATCGAGGAGATCAAAAACGCAGAATGCTCTGCAATTTTTTCCAACTACACCCAACTTTTGGACAGCGAGCCTATAAATCATATCCAAAGGGCTGGGTTGGTGGGGTGGTGGTGGTGGAGAGATAGGGTCTCTATGGGTTTTGTCTGCCCCATATTGCCGCTTCCCCGTTCCCCAATGCCATCGACACCGCTGGGAATCCCATGGAGGAACACTGAAACTATAACACACACCACAGGGAATGCTTCTATGAACCCGATGCGAGGAAACAATGAACAATGTTCAAAATGAAATCCACTCTACTGTTCGAGACGCGGTCCCCATTCCGCCCGGTCGGAAGAAGTCCGTTATCGACTTTCTCACAGTAACGTAGTTACTGAGAATCTTTGTTTCTTTGTACATAACAGACTACTTGTATGCCTGTATCCAACTGCAGCACAATTGATTTCCATTCCGGTTATACACATAGCAATGCAAAGAGAGCTATCGGCGTCTTGGTCAAGACCAGGCAGTGTTCACTGACAGACCGGTAGTGCAGAGATGTGTCTGTCGAAGAAAACGTCCCGAAAGATTTGTCCAACACAGCCGGCTCTATACAGCTGGCCTCTAACTTCATAAACTCAGACAGGTCAGCCCAGATGCATGGACACACACACACCTCTACCCACACACACACACACACACACACACACACACACACACACACACACACACACACAGTGTTGTCTTCAGATATCTTGGAATCACTACAGCACTAGCTCTCTCACACACACACACACGTACGTTTAGACCAGGTGTCGGTTGGGTTGGTAGAGTGGTAGCGATGCAGTTACTGAGTGAAAACAACCCTTTTCATGCACACAGTGCAGTACTGGGATTTGAGGCAATCCATAGGGAGCAAGACACTCCCCAGGTACAGAAAAAAATAAAAAAATAAATAAATCCTTTCCCGGGGCCCGTCGTTGTCGTGGAGACAAACTGGGACATCTGTGGGGCCCGCGCTCCTCTTTGACTCCTCTGGGGTTTTAATATTTTATTTCATTCTTCCCTTGAACAGAAACAATCTGTGCCATTCTTTATGGTACCATTCGGTTCAGAACCCCCCTTCCCCCTACGCTCAGAAATACGTAACACTGGAAAGAGAGAAAACACAAACCGCCGAGCGTCTCCGTCTGACCGCCCGCTCCGACGACGCAAGGAGAAACAAAATGGTGGCCGAATGGGGGTGAAGGCATTTTCGAAGTAAACAGTTCAAAACGGATGTAGCCCTGTCGCCAGCTAACTGGGACACGCTTGCGTGCAGTATTTTTATATTTATACAGAGTTACACGTCTGGTACATTTCCACCGTGCCGAGCGATAGCAGGGAGAAACCGACTTTTGTCCAAGCGCTGATACCCTGGAGACGAGAAGGCGAGAAGCAAGAAGCATTTGCTACAGCACATCCTTGTAAATCTAGCGTCAGGCGCACTATCCGTTAGCATACTCCCAGCGTCAGCCGTTCTTAATAAAGTCGCACGTTTCCCAACCTTGCCGGCAAACAAATTGCATGAACAGTGAGCGCATCAAAACTTCATAAAGACGTAACTGGGACATCGTCCGACGAAGAGAGACCCATCAGACAAAGGAAAATCGACGATGATATCATCTGCATACAGACAGGGTTTGTCTTTGGTGATGAGGAGGGAGAAAGGGTCGAGGATATAGGTTGATGGAGGGTAGCGGGTTTGACCAGTGAACAGTTGTGGGTTTGAAACCCACAACTGTTCACAACCCAAGTATGCCGTCTATCTGAGCTGCTATTGAACAACACGCTTCTTAAGCATTTCATGTGCTGATGACTCTGGATCTAAGCTTCTGTTGACACCTGCAAAACGGGACTTAATAGGAAACTTTGAGCCAGCGCTGAGGGGAGGCAGAACAGAGACGTCTGCGTCACACGCTAGCTGTGGTAGGGGACAGGAGGGAGACTGAGGGCCGCGACTCTTTGAGGGGGAAGTGCTGCCTGAGACTGAGTCTGAGGTTCTCAAGAGCGCCATCTGAATAGGCTGGTGGGGTGGGGAGGGGGGCGAAGACATGAAGGGATGGCGCCGGATGAGGAAGGCGAAAGGCAATCAGGGAAGAAGAGGGACTTGTTATTTGAAATGAAGATTGAACTCAAAATATGAAACTAAAATAATGCAAAAAAAGAACCGAGATGTATTGGTAATTAGTCTATATCCAGCTAAGGGGTGTGCAGATGAGGAGTCAAATTCAGATCAGATGCTGGTCAACATCTCGCTCTCTTTGACTCTATTCAGCCTCTCAACCGAAGCAGGCATCACTAAAAAGGGAAAATAATGAAACGCTTTGAAAATGGATGGCAACATTTTTTTGAGGGTTAGTTAATATACAGCGCTAGTTGAACCCAACGATTAAACATTCAAGGGAACTGAGCCAAACCGACACCTCTGCAAAAGCGCTTGACAGTGTAAAAGAAATACATTATTACTACATTAATAATGTCTTGTTGTTCCCACATTCCGGAGTTTATAGTCTGTCGGAGCAGCAAATCTCACTCGATGTATGCGGATGCACGCGTGTCGCGTTAGAAGCTGTAGTGTGTGTGTGCGGCTTGTGTGAGTGTGTAATCTTGCCAATCTGCCGTGTTGGAGCCTGAATGTTTGTAAGCGCGTGTGCGTATGTACATATCTGTGTGTGTTAGGGCTGGGTGATTTCGATCTCGATTTCGATTTTAGCGTCAAACGATCACAAAACTAAGAAGAAGAACAGCTTGATACATATCTGTGCATTACTTGAGATTTGAACATTTTCTTTTTGACCATTTTGTGTATTTTTTTAAGGCGAATTTTCCAAGTTCTCAGTTACTAAGTGTTTTTGGGAGAGACGTGCTGAATAAATACTTCATGTTTTCAAACTCAAAAATAATCCTTTGAATAATCATGATTTCAATATTGACCAAAATAATCGTGATTATTATTTTCTCCATAATTGAGCAGCCCTAGTGTGTGTAAGTCCATTTCAGGGTGTGTACACAAGTACGTGTGCGTGAGTGATTGATTCAGGGCGTGTGTGCGTCCATGTTCATACTCAAGGATGAGGGAAAGTGAGGGCCGTCCTCGTCCGTCCATCTTTATGAGCATGTGCCCGTGTGCGGGTGCATGTGCGTGTGTGTGCATGCGTCCATGTGTGTGTGTCTGTGTGTGCATGCGTGTCTGTGCGTGTTCACACTCAAGGCTGTGCGAGGGCCGTCCTTGTCCGTCTGTCTGTGTGAGCATATACCTCTGTGTGCGTGTGCATGTGTGTGAGTGTGCCTGTGTGGGTGTGCGTACGCGTGCGTGCATGTGTGTGTGCCTGTGTGTGTGTGCGAATGCATGTCGGTGGGTTCATGTTCATATTCAAGCATATAAGAGGGCCGTTCTTCTCTGTCCATCTTTATGAGCATATGCACCTGTGTGTCTGCATGTATGAGTGTGTGCCTGCATGTGTGTGCACGTATGTGTGCATGCGACCATGTGTGTGTGTGTGTGTGTGTGCGTGGGTGTGCTCAGAGCGAGTTGGGGGGGGGGAATGGCCTCACCTCGTCGTCGAAGAGCTCCATGAAGAAGGTGGCCACGCTGCCGTTGATGCCGATGAAGAGGTTGATGCAGGTCAGCACCACGTAGGCCGTGCTTGGCACGCTGAACAGGAAGGTGAAGGGGTACATCATGGGGGTGATGGACCACCTGGAGGGGGGGGGGGGGGAAGACGGAACGCTTTCACTCTCACACTCCGGACGGACCGATGGGGGGGGGGGGGAAGGGCTCCACTGAATGCTCAAGTGTTTTGTTGTCTGGTGAAGGTGTGGACTATCTGGAGTGTTCCTTTTTGTTCCTGGTGTGATTACGGCCATACAGACGGGTGGTGTTAAATGTTGCTGTAAATGTGCTTGCATTATTATAATTAATTAATAAATTGCATTCGACAGATTCGTAATTGACTTTCCTGCGCCGGGAGAAGTTAATCAAAGACGATGATTAAAAGTTACAAGCAATCCAACTCCTTCTAGCTGAAATTAAGTGCTCGTTATGGTTTTTAACAAATACAAATATTGCAATCATACGCGTGGTGATAAAGAAACGGTTTCGGGTGCCGACGCCTGCCAATTTAATTTATTTAGCTGTTCGTCCTCGCAGTCCATTTCAGCTCTAATCAACGTCACCGTCCAGCTCTTCGTTCGGCCCTCCTCAGACACTTCAACGGGGGACTTGGGTCGCAGCGAACGAGGGGCTAAGAGAAGCAGACCGGGGGCCTGATCCAACCACTTACCCGTACATGAAGAGAAGCAGGACCAGAGCGGGCAGGTTGGCGGGGGAGACGTAGGCCTCTTGTTGGAAGCAGAGGAAGATGAGGATCACGATGACACACGGCACTGCGTAGTTGCACTGTCAAAGCAAACACAACAACAAAATTAACCAAACTCGGACTTAAATTGTTATCCCCTTCAACTTCAAGAGCCTGCCAGGCTCAAATGGACACTTTCTGTTGCGGTGTCTGGGCGGGCACACGAAGTGACAAGATGGACGAATAGTTCGCTTCCCTTCAACTTTTATTTTTATTTTTTATGTTCCCCTTACACAGTTTTGTTTCCATTGAACAGTGAGTAAACGCGTAATTATAAAATCTATAGATGACTTTTTAATTAGCGCTCGTGTATCTCCGCGTCTCATTTTCTATTCATTTGGCGAGAGAGGGCGACGGAGCAATCAAACCCTCTCACAGAGTGCAAGTGGTCTGTCAGCGACACATTTCACTGAGTGCATGAATAATGGTTTTGGCATTTTAAAACCAGTGAACTTTTTTTTTCTCTTTTTAATGGGATTTTAATGGTTTGCTACAAGTGGAGGAAACATGTTACGGCTTTTTGACGAAAGCTTTTAAATTTAAATTAGTTGACACCACATTATCGTAAATTCATCTCCCTCGCACGCGTGTCTCGTTCATGCACCCCCCCCCCCCCCCCCCCCCCCCCCAGAAACATAAACTGTAAAATGAAATGAAACACGCATTCATAGAAAAATGATGATTTGTTCAGTGAATCACGTTTTTATCCGCCCCACAAACATCTACGCCGCAATTTGTATTTTCAATGAAACATCCCGTCGTGGAGAGAAGAACATCGATACAACACAAAATAAATAAATAACACCAGTGCATTCATATTTTTCTCTTTTTTGCAAAGCGCTTAAATGTCAGGACAACAAACTGCCCGATGCCTATTTTCCTCACAGCCACACTTTCCAAATGAATGGCCAATAGCAATGAGGCGTGAAAGGCACCAGCCAATGGGCTGCCAACACAAGGTACACATCGTTAAGGACACCCGCTGAACCAGAACGTACAGCGATGCTCAGTGCGTTGGACGCCGTCCGATCGGCCGATCACTCAGGAGATCTGAACCTTGAGCCCACTCTACCAACCGGTACCGCTGCATAAATTGCCCGAATTATATCATTTCAACACAGCCGTGGGTTAGGAAATAGAAGTTATTGCAGAAGACGACCTAACTCGTGAACTTGTGGAGTGTGTGTGTATGTGTGTGGGCAATGGCAGTGATTGAAGGGCAGTGGCATCTTAATTGTTGGATTCACAATCAGTCATTGCAGTCATAGGGGGCCGAACTTTTTGTTTGGTATTTTTCTCTTTCGGAATCGGAACGGTTTATTCGTCTCCTCGCGTTTGGGCCGACAACTTGGGAGCCGTCTCCCCCGTGTCGATCGATTGCTTTTCGTTTGTGTCACAGAATACGCCAACCACAGACACTGTGTGTTTCACCTCCTTTCTACAGTCACACAATTATCAATAAATGATGAATATACCAATTAAAAATATCGGACTTTTATATTTATAATAGAATTAATAATCCTCATAGTACATTTATCTTTATTAAAATTCAAAATCCTTAGATCCCCCATCTGCTCCCCAATCCGTAAAATACCCTATTTTTATTCTATTTTTTAAGGACAAACACGGCTGTCTCGCATCACACTGATCACAGGTCCTCTTCTTTTACGCACCAGGGTGCGGCTAGTAGACCCAACCAGTGAGGATAGGTCAACCCGTGCCCATATCCACCTATGGGGTCACCGAGGTCCGGACCCTGGGTTAGGGTTAGGGTTTCGTTTTTGCAGAGGAAAATTTATATATTTCCAACCTAAATACAACCGTACACAAAATCAGCGGTTGAGAACTTCTCAGAGATGAGTTAAGGCTTAATTCAGTTGAGACTTGGTACTTTGTGCCTGCCATGTGTGTGACATTTGTCGTCGCGTGCGAGCGTGACCCGAGCACAAACTCCCCCCCCCCCCCGACAACAAAACTGAAACCCCACAACTGAAGCCCCCAGACTTCACTATTTTTGAAACCCTGGCTACGGCCCTGCGTCTACCGTGTGCCCCGGTACATAAAAAATCCCACCTATAATCAGCGTTAACGAGCGGCACTTGCGTGTGTCGTACGACGACACCTCTTTGAACGCCTCGACGGACGTGCTTCTCGATTCCCTGCAAGTCACGTTGGCGAAGAGACGCCACCGAACAAGAATGGTGTGACCACGAGATGAACCACAATCCACACCCCCCCTGCCCACACACACACACACACACACACACACACACACACACACACACACACACACACACACACACACACACACACACACACACACACACACACACACACACACACACGGGTCCCTCGCAGGCCTCACCATGTCCCAGGCGAAGTTGGCCACCCAGTAGATGGTGGGGTTGACGCCGCTGACAAACTGCAAGTGCTTGGCCTTGTTCACCCTCTCCTGGATGAGGAAGAGGACGAAGCTGGCTGGGATGAAGGACATGGCGAAGATGACGCAGATGGACACCACCAGGTTGGTGGAGGTGGCCGCCCTGAAAGGTTCACAAGAACACACACGCACGCATGGGGACACACACACACACACACACACACACACACACACACACACACACAGAGGCACAGACACCCACGTACACATGGACACACACACACAAACAGTCACACAGAGTGTGAGTGTTTTTCAGTAAGGGCAGCTGTCTGTTTTGAAAGGTTGGAGCTTGAATGCTCAGTGTTATGTTCATGCAATGCTAGAAAGGAGAATTGGTAAAATAGACTCATTATGTGTGACAATTTTTATCATTGAGTCATTTTATTTCATAGTTTTGTTTCATACTGGAAAATGTACTTAAAATATCTACATTGAGAAAAACTGACTCACAGCTCTGGCTTCCCACTTTGTTGCTCGTCAATTTGTGACTAATCTCTTTCCGTGACCAATTTGTTACAGACTTTGTCTGAGGATATTAGCCAACGTCCATAACTCATCCCTGGTGATGCTGCATTAAAAGATAATTCTTAAACGCTCCCGAAACGCCATCTTCCTCGAGCGCGATTACGAGAGGACTTTGTGTGTTTTCCAACTGCACAACATTGTATCGCATGTGGTCGTAAACAAAACAGAATAAGTGGTTATGTGTTAAAACTGAGATGGGGGACCCGTGACACCGCGACACGTCGCCATACATGCGTATTCAGCTTTGAACACATCCTCCTCATTGGATTTGCTCAATGAGCAATTAATAAACTGTTTATTTTATTAACTCCCATCACCCACCTCACCCGTCGCGCGCTAATCTCTCCAAAGACTCTTTGCGGTACAATTAGCATATTAAATAACTTACTTTGTGTGGCGGCGCGCCACGGCATTTATCAGCAGGCAAGCAGACGCAATTAGGGACGAATAAATGTGAAATCACGTCGCGCGGTCGGCGTCGCACCGCGTCTCACATCCCCGACGCTTTTTCCTCGAGTATCGACTGCCGGTCGCGGCGGAGAGTTAAAGGGACTGAATGGCTAATGAGCTAACCTTGAACATTTTAGGCCGGCTAATTGCCAGAGCAAGAGGACAAGCTAAGCCGCTAATTAGCTCATGATGGAACTGGGGGAGGGCTGCGGCAACTCGTTCCAAGCGGAGAGGGGGAGGGGTGAGGTGGGGGGGGGGGTGTCAGGAAGACAAGATATACAGTAGCAGCTGAGCAAGAGGTGCTGAAATGATTGTGTTATTGACCCCGGTGGCGCTCTTCTGAGAGAGCATAACGGAAGGAATACGGAGAGTAAGAGAAACATTAGCCCAACAAAGTGCACAAGGCTAGAGAGGCGGTCCCACTCTATGTCGCTGCTCCACTTCGGCTGCCCTCTCGCCTTTATCCAGACGTCAACCTTGAGGTAGTGTTGTGTATCGCACCAAAGGTGGTCAGAGACATTAACCTGAGAGGCTTCCACACCAAAAGCATAAGCAGCATTGTTTCATCTTGAACGCATTTCCATATCGAATTTATGGAATGTTATAAAACCACAACATAGCTTATCAATCTCTCCAAAAGGTCATAATAAAATCTACGTCTTTGTATCTTCATCTAAATGTAGCACTTTAAATGCAATAAAAGTATTCTTCATTCACAGGAAATAAAGGAATAAAATTCAACTTAGACCTGAAGGCTCTGCAAATAACTGCCAACATTTACAGTTGTCTGTGTGTGTGTGTGTGTGTGTGTGTGTGTGTGTGTGTGTGTGGACGGTTCGATCTGGGAGTGTGAGGAGATTGCTTTTCCAACATAAATATGCACGCGGAGATGTGTGTCCATTACGCATTGGCACGACAGCCTCAGCAGGAGTGGGGTTTCAATTCCGTCATCCTCACTCAATCTTAGACACAGTTAGAGTAGGAGAGTAGGCGTACATGCATTGTAAACACTATTGGTTTGTGTGTGTATGTGTGTGTGTGTGTTCGCCTGTTCACGTATGTGTGTGTGTGTTTGTCTGTGTGTGTGTTCGTCTTTCTGTGTGAGTGTGTGTACACGTGTGTGTGTGAGTGTGTGTGTGTGTTTGCCTGCATGCGTATGTGTGTATTGCGCACGCAAGTGCTTTCAGAAAACAGAACCGGTGTGATTTCTAAGAGCTAATGCCGTCATTAGCTCCTCCAGCCCGC
This sequence comes from Pollachius pollachius, assembly GCF_949987615.1. NCBI lineage: Eukaryota > Metazoa > Chordata > Actinopteri > Gadiformes > Gadidae > Pollachius > Pollachius pollachius. The sequence continues at coordinate 14,263,613 of NC_136953.1, forward strand.
CTCCTTAAGAACAAATCCTTCTCAGCAGCACACAAACCCCCCTCCCAAAATCTCCAACACACACAAACAAGAACATAAATCACAGACAATACAGTCTCGGCTTCGTTTCCACGGCGACACTCCAGGGCTAAAAAAACAACGGCAAATAACTGAGGCTGAATCCTCGGTGGTTAGACAAACACGCCTGGTCGGCTACCATGGCAACGTCATCCCAGCCTCCTCTCGTACGGGGGGGGGGCAGCTGGCGTGACGGGATCATCAGGTACATACATAGCGGAGCGGGTCGCGCACCGGGGCCTAGGCGAGCACATGGGATTAGCGGGGCTAGCATGAGATGATTAGCCGCGGGAATGCTCATGTGTAAACGCGTTCGCATGGAAGAGGCTAAGGGCCGAAGGATTAAAGGAAACTAAGACGGGACCACAGTGCCATTGTCTGAGGAGGGTGAAACTCACACGACTGTGTTTCCCTGTCGTAAACAAATGAAGCAGCCCGGTGTCTTGTTTTATTATGTCTTATATTAGGAAGAGATGTATTATCATAAAAATAGAGAATGTTTTTTTTTTTTTTTTAAAGGAGGAAGGAGAAAATGACTAACGAGGAAGTGGTCCTGGTAAAAAATGTGCGTGTTTTTTAACGGTTCTAACAGGTTGCTGCTCTCTTTGTGTGCATTTGGTTCATGTGTGTTAAAGCGATACACAACAGGATTCCCGGGGCTTGGGTGTGACCTCAGAGGACAGCGATGAACGGTGCTGTGATTACTCACTATATCTATAACCATGAGTCTCCATTAAAATCAATGATAAGGCTAACGTATGCTAGCGAGATGCGACACCCTATATATGTATAAATATAAACACAAACAATGTATTTTTTCTCTCTCCCATGGAAGCAAACAATGCTGGGAAACCTCAGGCGCACATTAATAACGGAACCGCCGAAAACCAAAATAAAACGGGAGGGAAAAATAACTGAAAACCGGTTTGAGGCGGTACAAGTTGAGGTGCGTCGCCGCGTCATCAATCTCCAAAGCTTGTGGGTATCCCCGGCTAGCTCCGCCGCGCGCTAGCGAGGAAGCGCTCGCGCAGGCCGCGGCTCCCAGGGGCCCGGTGCGCGGCGACGCCGATCCCTCATCCGCCGGTCCGCCTGTTTGCCGACCGCTCCGCCTCTGGCACCGCCCGTTACCTCCTTACTCCTCCTTTTGCCCGTCCCTCACCGCCTTATCCGTCTTCTCCCTTCCCCCACTTCGGTTTTTTTTCATTCAGCGCACCAACAGGCTTATTTTACTCACCAACAGTTTTATTTTACTCTCCAACAGCTTTTTTTTCACTCAACAGCTTTTTTTTCGTTTGAAAGATGTTGGTTTTTTCGGTGTGTTTTGCCCGCATCGTAGATGATTCCCGTTTCCTCTCGTATTAGTCTCTCGACGACCACTATCGACAACGAAACATACCTCCCTATCTTATGGTGTGAATCCGATATCTTCTCCGTCCTCTTGTTCAGATAGAAACCTTTGTTTTACTGCCATGTCCGAGTCGTACTATGATATGTTGTCTCACCTGTGTGTTGCTTTGGGGATACAGCTAGCATCTGCTTAATGGCTACTGTGTAAATGTGAGCCCCCAGTAGGGAAGGAAGGCTGTTGCCTTACAGGGCCTTTCTTGGTTTTAAACTCTTGTTGTTGTTGTTGTCGTAGGGCGATTTGCGAATTGTTGAAATGTACGATCTCTGAGTTGCGACCACTAATAAAATGCATTTCTTCTTGCACAACAAAGAAATCGAAACATTAACGAGTCTCTCTGATTCCTGGAGCCACTGTGCTCTCACATAACGCTAATCTGTTATTCTGCCCGTGCAGCTCTTGGTGGTTTTGTAATGAGTTGATCGACATTGACCACTGTTATTGTTCCCAGTCTCACTTCTAAGGCGCTTTGGGGACACATCTGCTAAGTGACAGCTGCAGACATAGATTCTGCCCTCCAGCCACCCCCCAGCTTCAGAGGTAGGTGGGGGCCTTCCTGACGTTTACCTTCATTTGGAACTTATTCCTTGTCCTCAATTTGTTGCTTACTTACCACACTTACTTTACATTGATGTTTTGCACTAAAAGCACTCTATAAATAAAGTCTGATTTGAAGCGTCTGGCTGATGTTTTAAGCTCTTGTTGTGGTTGATGCTATTCAATTCAATTTGATGTTGATTTGATTTTTTGATTTGTATGCGTGTGTGCATTTGTATACGCCTGTGTGTATGCATGTGTGTAGGCAGGTGTCTGTTTGTGTGTGTGTATGCTTGTGTGTTTATATGCGTGTACATATGTATGTGTGCGTGTGTGTGTGTGAGTGCATGTATGCTTTTGTGTGTGTGTGTATGCATGTATCCACGTGCGTGTATGCGCATGTGTGTGTGCGTCTGCATGCGGGCGCATGCGTGCGTGATGAATGAGTGTATAGCTGCGCGCGTGTGTGCGTATACATGTGCGTTTGTATGCTTGTGGGTGGTGGTCGGCGGTTCCACTCACAGGAAGACGTAGGACAGCTGCTCCTTGGTGAGGTTGAGTGGGTGGCTGGACACGGAGATGCCGTAGCTTCGCCGGTCCAGGCTGTCGTTCAGCCCGCCCCTTAGGATGGCGTTGTCGGCCACGCCCAGGAAGGACACCACCCCGTGCCAGCCCTGGTTGTAGAACCACACCTGTGGGGGCGGGGCAGGAAGTATGTCAGCCAATCAGGTCGCAGCAGCCTTTCTGAAGGCGGGGATCGAACCCGTGTGGGATATCTCTGTGATTTTTGTGTCTGTATTTTACGTGTTTGTGTTTTGTTTTTAATTTGTAGTTAGTTTTTCCTCTGTTTGATAAAGGCATTAATAGGACCGTTGTGCTCGCTGTTAAGCGTGTTAAAACAGTTATTTTATAAACTGGATATGCAGCCATTGTGATGACCAGGAGGTGCAGAGTGTTACTCCGAACCTTGCTGCTAGAGAAACACGAGAGACTGAAAAATAGAGCAATTTGTCTAAACAGTGATAATGCTCCATGCAAAACAGGCGGAAGGTCCAAATCCCCCTCGCATAAGAATCAAAATAAAAACACAAAGACGCACGAAGCAGAACACGAGGATTTAGAAATAACTATTCGCCATTCATGAGCGCTTTCCTTTGTATACAAGGGTAGAGAGAGAACCCACACACACTGTTTAAAACTCTGCGTGAGTGTGTGTTTAACCTGGAGTGGGCGTTATCGATTCGAACTCGGTGTCGGTTGGAGAGTATTCTCCAACACCCCGAGGAGGGCGTCTGATTGGCTGTAGACGAGCTTCGGGTTTAAATGGCTCAACGTTGGGATCTCATTGGTTCTCTGTGTAATGACCACACAATTTTGCATCGTGTTCCCTGTGCCCTCGTGAACACCGCCGACCGCGTGGGACCCGGCTCAGTGGCGACTTGCGTTGTCTAGGCAGCGGTGATGGAAGGTGAGCCTGGCTGTGTGTGCGTACGTGGGACGCAACTTCATTGTCTAATGAAACCGGGCAGAGCGCGGCCCGCGTGGACGCACTGGGGGAGAAAAATGTGAAATGAAAAAAACCAGGGGGCCACTCAGTGTTAAGTGTGGTTGAGGATAAACAATTAAAGCGTGTTTAAGCATTCCGCTTTGTGGTTTTGCTAAAGTGAGACTGACTGGGATAAGTAGGAACTGGGGTCCCATCAAGCAGAAGATGGATCTCCTGTATTACAAGACCAAGAGCCTGGGAACCAGCTGAATGTGTGGGCTCTTGGATTATTTGCTCTGGTACGCTTCTGGTCCCCGCTCCGGTTTCTGACAGATTTCAAGCAGACCTGGCCCCGGTTGGGCCAATCACAGCCATTTATCTAAAATCTGGGCGGGTTTGATTGGATGACAGAACAGAGGTGCGACCTATGGGAGCGATGTTAAGGCCTTTTCTTGAACTACGAAGATGGCTGCCACGGATGTGTCACACGTTCGGCTGCTCTGATCGGCTGTCTTTGAAATTGTGACGAGAGACACTTTTGACGCCAAGGCCCCTGAAAAAGATCCCTGAAAATCTAAAACAAACTGAGGAGTTCCAGTTTAATAAGCATTTTTTAAATTTATCTGGTGTTGTTGAAGATAAAAACCATGAAACGCACACAAATCTGAAACAAAAAAGATATATATATATTGAAAATAATATGATTTGTGATACCTTGACGTTCTCCTTCCTCCCGAGCTCCTTCAGCAAAGTCTCGAGGTTCTGGACGATCTGACGAGTCACGTTGTCCTAACGAAGGGGGGGGGGGGGGGGGGTCAGGTGGTGGGTGGGAGGGAGGTAGGGTAAAAGGCTTTTCAGAATTAATTGGATACACATGGACAACCATGGCAACTCTTTGAAATGCATAACAAGAGTCTGGAGTCAGAGAGAGAGAAAAAGGCGGGAGTAGAAGAAAGAAGCATTTAAGACCAATTTGTTTAAAACCATTCGAGACAAGCTTCTCGCTTTGCCCGGAGAAATTGTCTGTGGGGGGGGTGGTCGTTTATTTTTCACCATTCCTCGTTAGCAGAGTCCATGATTAATCCTTTGTAGGGTTTTCTGCGAGGCAAAAATCAATGTTGATGAGTGTAATCTGTTATTGCCAGCGTGCCAAACACACTGGGTTTTCACTTTGCCCTTTTTTCCCGTGCTGTGTTCGGTACCATCTGGTGCCGCTGCGCTATTTATACTCCCGTCTTAAGTGTCTTAATCACGCCATTAACACATTATAGCGGGAAAATCTGGGGAGAAAATGTGATGCTGGTTTATGTACTTTGTGCAACTGAAAGGGGTAATTTCTAGGTGAAGAAAATACATGTGGCTGTGAGTGTGTGTGTGTGTCTGTATGAGTTAGTGAGTGAGTGAGTGAGTGAGTGAGTGAGTGAGTGAGTGAGTGAGTGAGTGAGTGAGTGAGTGAGTGAGTGAGTGAGTGTGCGTGATTATGAGTGTGTTTTTGTGTGTGAGCGAGCGTGTGCACTTTTTATACGCATGTGGATTATCACCGAATCTGTTATTTTTCTTGGGTTGAATTCTATGACTCAGAGTCCGGGAACAATCATCACCTGAGAGCTGCTGATCCCCCGTCGACGGGTAACCACGGTAACTGACCTCCGTTTGGCCACCAGCTCGGGGTGAACATTTAGGACAAGGATATTGCCGAGTTTGTACGAAAAAAAATCAATTCCACCTCTCCGTTAGAACGTGAGAAACTATCAAAAACCCAAGAAATCCAAACTGATGTTTATTCCTGAATTCAGGAATGATCTCCTCATGCTAGCTTCGCTACGATATCAAACGGTGACTGACTCCAGATTCCTTTCTTGGTTGTCGGTGGTGTTGGGGTCGGTGGTGGAGCGTAGGAGGGGAGTAACAAGGGGGGGGGGGGGGGGGGGGGGGAGGGGGGGCAGCTTGTTGTCCATTCCGCCTGCCTACGCGAGAAATGGGCCGTGAGATGAGCTTGAGGAAGACGCCTGCGTGTGATTTCCAACAGAGTCTCCCACCGCCGGGCTCAGACAGCAGCCCTCTGACCGCATTACGGGTGTGATATAAATGCAAATGACCCCCCGCCGCACTCACTTCTACCCCCGCCACGCGGCCCCGCTCGGCCCCACGTCGGCCCTCCGTGCCTTGATCAGAAGAGGCCGCGACAGGGGGGGGAGCCGGGGCAGGGGGGGGGGAGGGAGGGAGGGAGGGAGACAGGTTGAGAGAGAAAGTGAAAGTAAATCAAGGGAGATGTCTGAAGTACACACACACACACACACACACACACACACGAGAGAGATCGAGCGAGGGAGAAGGAGAGGGAGGGAGAGAGAGAGAGTGAGGGAGAGAGAAAGAGAAAGAGAGAGAGCGAGAGAGAAAGAGAGAGCGAGAGAGAGAGCAAGAGAGAGAAAGAAAGAGAGAGCAAGAGAGAGAGAGTAAGAGAGAGGTTTGCTCTCTTGAGAGAGAGAGCAAGAGAGAGAGAGAGGGCAAGAGAGAGTGAGCGAGAGAGAGCGAGAGAGCAAGCAAGAGAGAGCGAAGAGACAGAGAAAGAGCGATCGAGCGGCTGTGTGTGTGTGTGCACCTGATGAGTACAATCTTGAAGCGAGGCACGAGACACAGTGGGGGTAGAAGCGAAGGCGGGGGGGCAACATTGAGAAGACAAAAATAGTGTCGACCACAGTTTGGCGAGATGGATGGCAAAGGTCAACAAGTTGAGCCCATCAAACTCGCTCTCCCTCCATTCATCATCACGTACTCCACAAGCCCTACTGCTTGTCCAACTTTATGGTCACATTTGGCAATTATAATGAAGTTGGCAATATGAAAAAATGAAATAATAATAAAGTTTCCTGTTTTTTTTTTTTCTTTCGTTCAATCTTTCCGACGTGCTCTCGTCCAAGACTTGCGTTTGTTTTAAATGTCACGCTGTGAGGACACCGGGGAACTTTGCCTGCTACGGAGTATTTGTGTTAAACACCATTCAATTCGGCTGCGTCTCATTACCTATTCATAAGACAAGGAAGGTACAAGGCTTGTTTAATTCAAAACTCCTTCCCTTTGCACATCTTTAATTCAGACATCGCCTCGGTTAAGTATCCCGTGCAGTAATTCATATAAAAGTTTTCCTCCCCTTCTAGATTTAAGTGGAGAGAGAAAGGAAAGGAGGGGAGGTTGGTAGAGCAGGAGGAAAGGATAGAAGGAAGGAGGAGGGAGGGAGGGAGGGATATGCTGTAGGGAGGGACAGTAGGAGAAGAAATTGCTGTAGGCTGGAAGGGAGGAGGGGAGGGAGGGAGGGACTGAGGGTGGGAGGGAAGGAGGAAGGGAAGGATGGAGGAAGGGAGGAAAAGATAAAGGAAGGGTGTGAGCGAGAGATGGGATGTGAGGGAGGAGGGAGGGATGGAGGGAGGGAGGAAGAGATAGAGGTAGAGTGTGAGAGAGGGAGATGGGAGGGATGGAGGGGAGACAGAAGGACGGAGGGATATGCTCTAGGGAGGGAAGTTGCGAGAAGATTAGGCTGTAGGGTGTGAAGGAGAAGGGAAGAAGGGAGGAAGAGAAGGAGGTAGGGAAGGATGGAGAAAGGGAGGGAGTGGGGGAGGAAGAGAGAAACTGAAGTACGGACGGACAGACAGACCGATGGACAGACAGAGGGAGGGTGGGAGCGAGGAAATGGGGGAGAGGCAGGGGAGGAATCGAGGGGATGAGTGCCGGATGACATCATAAGTGCGTCTCCTCCCGGGGATTATCCGGGTGGGGACACGGGGCGGCCAGCCAAGTGGACGCCGGCACTAATCCCTGACTCCGGCGGCGCTCCCGTCAAGGGCCGCTCTGCGACGCGATTGGCTAGCGGAGTGGCGAGTGCCTCTCTACCGCCGCCATGCAGGCTCTCAGGTGGGGGCCCGAGTTGTGTCTCTGTTTTGTGTTGTGTGTGTGTGTGTGTGTGTGTGTGTGTGTGTAAACTGTTTGTGTGTCCATGATGTGCACCGCAATGCCGCTATTCACAGAGAAAAATGGGGACGAGCACGAAATAAAGGGAAAGGCGGACGTTGACATTTCCCTTTGAGTCTGGGAAACCGGCATTCATGGACGACTCAAAGAGCTTTTGTTTGAGTCGGGGAATAGAAATAGAAATGGGGAGACAGCGGCGAAGAAAAGGAGTGGCCGGCGGGACAAAGACAGAGCTATGAATAAGGCCGCTCGTATAATTATACACTTGACATTTCATTCAATACTCCCCAGCCCGCACAACCAACAAACAGCCGACCCAGAAACGGCAATTAGAGAGAAACTCTGCATAGTGCCGCTTCCTGCGGCCTGGCAGTGAAACAAAAATCATATAAATAAAAGATACAATGTGTATGAATAGTGTGTGATAAAAAGAAGACGAAGAAGGCCTCAAACTGGGGGGGGGGGGGGTAGTAAAATGAAAGAGTGTGGGACTAGTGTGTAAGACTGCCCCGAGTGAAAGTCGTTCCTGCAAGGACGATGGAGCCCTTAAGAGAAAGGACAATCAGGGAGCAGGGGGGGGGCAGCTAACGCAGCGCCGTTAGGGTTACATCATCATCACCGTGGTGGGAATTAAAGTCACATTAGCCTTCAGAGGAGAGAGAGAGAGAGAGAGAGAGAGAGAGAGAGAGAGAGAGAGAGAGAGAGAGAGAGAGAGTCCGAGGAGTTGGAAAACAGGCACCCCAGACACTCTTCAGTTGTGGAGTGATCACGCTACTTCCCCAACATCCCAGTGCCGTAGCATTTGTCACAGTCTTGGTCTGTGTCTGTGCCTTCGTCTCTACAGAAGTTCAGGCAGGATAGCAGTGTAGCGGCTCCGGCCTCCCAGCCCACGACATTCTGGGTTCGAGCCCCGATGTCCGCAGCCTAAAAGGTATGAACGCAGGGCGAGCTTCCGCCGTCTGCTTTGCCGATGAGCGGCTCGGATTATCCCCCCTTTGACGCCACGCTCGACACGCAAGCAATTTCACCTCCGACCGCCGGTCCACGCCGACCTCTCGAAGATCGTCCAAATCGGGGTTCAAGCTTTGGTTTCTGAGACCGACCCAATCTAAATGCCAACCGCTTTCTTCATTTCTTAACTTAACATTCCGGGCCTTGAACGAGGAGCCCTCACCCCTCACCTCTCCCCGCGTCCATAATGATGTGGATCCCAATTCACCCCAAGTAGATTTGGTTGAAGGTATCCGCAGGAAAAAAGGACAAATTAGTCGGCGTTGTTCCTTTGGGGTCGGGGGGGGGGGGGGGTGGGGGGGAAGAGAGCAGAGTCTGAGGCCGGCTGGATGAAGGAACAGGCGTGCTTGAGGAGGAGAGCGTAACAACGGATTCATGCAGGTGCATACCTTGCTGCACTTAACACTTGACTTCCAAGTTAAACAGAAAAAAGCAAAGGGCAAAAGTGTGCGTTTGCATATGGCCGCCGTTTGATTAGAATACACAACAGCTACCTTGCTCCAGAGCCTCTGGTTGTCTGCTGCCTTCCCACAATACACCACAGTAGGGGGGGCGTTTGAACAAGCATTCCGACCCGTCCATCAATACCCCCATGATGACGTGCGACTGTTTGTTTTGATGTCATTTTTTCGATAATGTCACTGTTCTTGTTTCACTAATTTGCTTCAGAGAGCAGCAGATTTGGCAAACGATTTTTCTCTCTGCAGGCATTCCCTTCCCTCGTCGGCGATCCCAGCTGGTGGTGTTGTTTCCACGGCGACCCCTGTCTAGAAGCGGGAGATCGGAGACCACCTGACACAACAAGTGTTGTTTCCGGAACGGGGCCAATGGGAAAATCAGACTCAAGGTCCACCATCCATATGGCAGACATAAGACTTTAGCGGAGAGGCGAGGATAAACTCAGGAGCCTTTGCGGGTTTCCTCTTCCTCCTCCTGTGCTGTGGACCTGATCAAAGTCGCAGCTCATTGCCTACGCGGCGAGCGATTTGAAATGCGGCTTAACTATCTTCCCGAAAGGCACCGGGAGCAGTTTGGAGATGTTGATTGCGTGCCATCTGATAAGGAGAGGTGCATGTCATTAAAGGCTTTAAAGTACGCGCCCGCGAGCAGACAGAGCGATTTTCCTATCCCCATAAAGAAAATAAAAATGAAATAAAAAAAAAACGGGATTGGATATCAGCCCTCAGCTGTTTGGGAGCTAGTTATTCATAAACAAATTAACGAGCAATGAAGTCCTCCCGTGAAGTTAAATAACTTTGTCCTCTTCGACCGCAGGTAAAAATCCAACGCTGCCACACCGCCCACAACTCGTCACAACTCCGCCCGCTGAAGGTAAATATAAAAAGCATGGACGGGGGCTACACAGAGTCAGAACAGGCTGGCTGACACCTTGATACTGCCCAGATCCCACTGAACCACACCTTACAAGCCAACTTTAATCACCCCGCCTCTGCAAAGGACACTTATCAACATCATCTTCCTAAATGATGCGTCTATAATCCATAGTCAGAGGACTCTCCGCACTTCCGTCCGTCCATGTTCTCGTCGCTTAGTTTGTTCGACCCGTCCGTCCTGTTGCTGAGAACCCGAGGGAGAGCATTGTAAGCGGGAAGGTGTTCAGACGAGCGGGAAGGTCTTGGGAACTGGTACTCCGAACCGTCACGTTCTGAGCGTTTCGAGGGGCTCTGCACCAGAGTGTCGTGGGCTAACTAATGAGGCAGCGGTTTGCTCAAGGGTACTCAAGGGTTTAGCCGTGGACGTTGGGATTTGAACCCAGAATCCTTCCGGCCGTTGCTTCCTAAAGTAACGAGTGAAATTAGAATAACGCTGAGCCACAGTTAATCCCGCGCCTACGAGTAATCACTTCCAGGAGGGAAGCTAGTGACGAGCAGCTCTGGATGATGAGGTTCCAACTCCCCGACAGAAGAGGGATTTGAACTAACAGTCCTCACAGCCGCCGTAGGAAATAACCTGGACTGGCTCCAAAATGGTCTCCATTACCAGAAAAACGTTCAAATGCGATGTGATAGGAAATTTCAGAACATTTACATTTAGGGCATTTAGCAGATATTTTCATCCAAAGCGACTGACAATAACTACATTTGTCAGAAGAAGAGAAACAACAATATATCGCTGTCGGTACAGTAAGGATGTTCATAGAACCAAGTGCCAAGCACCAAGAATCACTAGGTTAACCAATAACCCAGTACACAATTGAGGTAGCTAGGATAATATGCTACACAATGCTAAGTGCCATTTTTAAGTGCCAGGACGTACAACATACAATAAGTGCGTACATTAAGTGCCACGATGTACAAACATACAATAAGTGAGTAGATGAAGTGCCAGGACGCGTAAGAGGGGTGTGGGGGGGTGAGGGGGGTAAGGGGAGAGGCTATACAGTGTCTAGGTGAACTCTGAGAACAGATTGCTAGGAATACAAACATGGCTACCTGGGACGTCTTCAATATTGTCCGGAGTTCCGCAAAAGCAGTTTGGATATCTGCCTCGGCGAGACGGGCCTGGGAGTTGGATTCTCCCACTGAAATCCCCCCGTATCTGAAGGGGGGGGGGGCGGGGAGGGTGAGGGTGTGAGGGGAAAGACAGACATAGAGGATCAAGGGCTGTAGACATGAATCAACACGGGCATTTGCTGCGCGTTCTGCGCGGACACACAGACGCGCACACACAATTGGTCTCAGACGCGGACACCGTTCTCACTCACTCTCCAGCTCTCTCTCACACACACAAACAGGTGAGAGAACAGAAACGACAAAGAGAGAGAGAGAGAAGAGAGAGAAGCGAGAGACAGAGAGAGAGCACGAGCAAGAGAGATTAAGAGAGAGAGACAGACTGACAGACAGACAGAGCTTAACCCAAACGGCAACATTTTGACACTCTTGTGCGGGAGTTTGTGCAAGTATGCGCTGAGGGCTATTTAGACGACAATGTGTCCATGAGACCCGGTCCTAGTAGTAATAGTGGTGGTAGTGATGGGAGCAGTGAGGGAAACGTTCAGGGAACAGCGATGAAACCCGGGGAAACAGGGATCTTCTGCTCTCCGAGCCACAGGTCTCCAGAGACCAGGACAGATGCTGAAAGTGTTCAATTAGGAAGACATCTGCCTGTGAATGTCAAACCCTCCCAATGAATGCCATTTGACTAAAATCCATGTCTTTAATGCCATGGTTTTTTCTTTAAGTATGAATAAATTAAATGGATAGAAATGTTTGTCTCATGGAGGCCCCTTTTTCTTTGAGATGGAATGACATTTGATTAAAAGACACTTGTTTCATGTACATGGAATTTGTCAGCATGTCTAAATTATTGAATCATCATTAGTTTGCTTTTAATATTGAATCTGACTGAGAAGATAAAAAAACACACCCACACACAGACACACAAAATACCTTGTTTTGCCCTGGTTCTTATAGGTCTTGAGTAGGAAGTCTGTCACGTTTCGCCCCGTTAGATTCAACAGGGTGTCTGTTGTGTCCTGAACCCTCTGTGGAAATAGAGAACACATGGTTGCCACGGTTATAACACATTCATTATTCCATTAGTAATCAATGAGTTAATTCATCTCTCATTTTAGTTTTTGTTTTGGATTCAAGTTAGAAATATTTGCTGGTTACTACAGTGAGTTTATTTATCATTCCACATTTTGCTAAATTGCCTTTACTTTGTAAAATAATTAATTGAACCTCAGTTGAATGAACCTCAGCTTATGTCAAAAAAAGTGACTGAGATTGTCCCTACAGGTTTCAGTCAAACGATCCCTTACATGTCTTTCTTTGTCAACGTTGACCTCTTTTAGACCTCCACCTTCATGACGTTAGCGTGTTGCATTGTGTCATGTTTGTCGTGAACGTCATTGCTTCGTCCTGCTGATGTTTCTGAGGCGAGAATGGGATCAGCGCCATGATTGGCAGGATCCATGTCCAAGTCTCTCAAATCCCCCCTTCTCCCCGCCACCGTTTAGGTTCCTAACATAACTGTGGCCCCCTCAGCATGGAACCTCTATTGCACACACAAGCGGAAGATCGCGGTTTCTGCAATGGAGAACCGAGAACAACCAGCTCACTAAGGCACTCGTTGCACATTGCAAGCCCTGAACTCAAACGTTGCACATAGCAAGCCCTGAACTCAAATGTTGCACATAGCAAGCTCTGAACTCAAACGTTGCACATAGCAAGCCCTGAACTCAAATGTTGCACATAGCAAGCTCTGAACTCAAACGTTCCACATAGCAAGCCCTGAACTCAAACGTTGCACATAGCAAGCCCTGAACTCAAACGTTGCTCTTCCCCCTATACAGCAAAGCTCATCAACACGGCGGTACATAAAACCTCTCCAGTAAAAAGTACAGAATCCTCCAGCGACAATTTACCACCCTGAACCCCACAATAAAAAAAAAAACACAGCAAACAAGCAAGGAAACAGACAAATAAATAAACACACAAGGAATGGGAAACAGCACATCGCAGCCAAAGCCAATTTGCACAAGAGTGGAACAAAGAGAGAAAAAAGAACCTAATATCCGTTCACAGCATGGCCAACACGTGGCTCTCCCCCCTCTCCCCCCCTTATCATAACTGTCCTCATAATTAATCCTGGCTGTGTGGAAGCCTGCCTGCGTTACAGGAACGCACATGGCACAGCCAGAGCCCTGGAACGCAGCGGCTGACGTCAAAGGGGCCCTAATTAGGAAGGCCCCCGTGCTCTCCTCCCCCTCCGTCTCGCACACACACGCAGGGCCCCTCAAAGACGCAATTAAGTCGGAGAGGAGGAAGAACGCAACGCTCCGCTGCGCCTTCCCGCTCAAACCGAGCGTGGACTGGAGTGTCCCGCCATTCCCCCCCCATTCATTACGCTGATTACACAGTGATGCGACGGACCATCGCCTGCGTGTACCTTCCCCACCTGCGTTCCAAACCGGGGGTAGCACGCAGCATGCATCGCTACCCAAGGTAAGCGCCTAGCGATGCTATGGGGATGCTAGCTCCACAAAAACCTGGCCCCGGCCTCCATCTTGGATGCCGCCTCGCGTTTTCCCTACACCTCCGTTACAAACTGAGCTTAGCACGAAGCACACGTCGCTAAGCGACGAGCGTCTCTAACCCAGTAAAGCGACTAGCGACGCTAGCGCCACGCAAACTTTGCCCGGTCCTCCATAGTGGACCTTGGAAGCCGCCTTGTATTGGAAACGCTCTGCATTTTCCCTCTACCTGCATTCCAAACGGAGCATAGTACAAAGGACACGTCCCTAACATAGCTAAGCGCCTAGCGTCACTGACCCAAGATGAACGCGTAGCTTACGCTAGCTCCACGCAAACCTTGCCCCAAGCCCGTCCATCTTGGACCTTGGATGCCGCCTTGCGTTTCCCGCCTCGTGTTTGTTGTGCACGAAGAGGAAACGATGTCGAGGAGAGAGCGTGAAATACAAAACGGGGACGTGACGATAATTGATCATTGTACTGGTTTCCGTTTCAGTATTCATCATTCATCGGTTTGAATATAGGGAGGGCTGGCGAGAGTTGGCGCACTGAGGGTGTTTCGCCTGCCCGGCTGTCACCGAAGACAAAGATCCTTGAGGCAACTGCACGACGCTTGACTTAATTGTAACAATGGACTCTTCCGAACGGAGCAGAGTCTGCCCCGGAGGGAACGGCTCGATTTGAACGCGTTTCCGAAAACCACAATGGAAGTCTATTAGGTTGATGGTAAGCAATACCTTTATAGCTCTCTGGTTTGAGCATTTGTTTCCTCCGTGCGTTTCACCGGGGACGTTGGAAACACGCATAAAAACAGGAGGGGGTGTCGGATGCTTAGGTGGTAAGACCCCTTACTGAAATGAGGCTCTGAGCTTGCCTTGCTCTCTCACCCTAAACCCCCCACAAGTGATTAACACCATCTATGTAAGAAAAGTGACTTGCTTTTCAGAACAAAACACTGCTCAACCCCAGAACGTGTTGCCATAGTGGCCGACCAGACTGCCCACAGGTCAGGCTTCAGAGCAGGGTGAAGAAGAATCGGCTGGACGTTGCTCTCGATCAACTGTTGGCAGATCAGCTGACGGGCTCATTGATGATGATAATCATGCCAATATAGCTGCAAATTAATTTGGAGATAGTTTCAAATAACTAGAGTTCAATCATACAGACAGACAGACAGACAGACAGACATACAGACAGACATTTATATTAAGTATTGCATTCCAAATATTGGACTAACGGGTAACACTTCATAATAAGGTGCCATAATAAATAGCAAACTAGTCATTACCTAACTGTTTGTTAATAGTTGGTAATTGTTACTAAAATATCTATTTGGCACAAGTTAATAGTTTTTTTTCACTGACCACAGCGTGTCGCTGGTTAGGGATAGGGTCGTGTGTTAGGGTTGGGTTAGGGTTATGCAAACAACTAATATTTAATTAATGATGAAAAAACTATTAACTTGGGCCAAATAGATATTTTAGTAACAATTAACAAATATTATCAAAGGGTTAGGTAATAACTAGTTTGCTATTTATTATGGCACCTTATTATAAAGTGTTACAGACTAAAATAGTTTTCCAAAGAGCTACTCGGCTTAAAAAGGGAGTTTTCCAAACACGTTTTTCTTTTGGGTTGAATGTTTTATAGTTAGAATTCACAAGTCACTTTTTCTTTACTGAGCATTTTCCTTACACTCTTCCCCAAAGTTTGAAGGAGTTGAGGGCCGTCTTTTGACCAATGCAGGGTTCCACTCAACTTTGGTAAAAGCGAGTCATTCAGTGGCTTGTTTGCCTATTCTGTGAAGAAAATGTCTGTCCTTCAAACCTTTTGTTCATTTTCAAATCATAAGAATCCTCTTTTCACCCCGTTCACCCAGGACAAGGCCCTGGGCGCAAGGTTGTGGGAGGCTTTTCAGCGCATCACGTAAAATGGCTGCCTTGTTTTTCCCTCCCCGTTCTAACCTTGGGAGAATTTGGTTTGTGCAGTTTTTTTGCGCTCGCTAACGAGGACGAAACAGTTTAACCAACGTGTGTATCAAAGGACGTTGACCCGGGATTTGACGTTTATGTTTACATTTCTCCCGCATAATCAGTGCTTGTCGACGAGCTACCATGGGTCAATCACCAGCTAGCTGACAGCGAGGAGAGAGATGTGTAGAATGGCAACAAGGCAAAGTTTGCTTTGTGTCTTAGGCTTGCGTCCAAGTCCAAAAAAAGCGCTATTTTTGAAAGCACAGGGAATTGTAAACTTTTTTCGCACTCTTCCTCATATGTACTTGTTTATTTATCCCACCCAAGTACTCAGTCAGCAGGAGTTTAATTACTTTGGCCTCGCTCCAAATGTTTCCCTCCTAAAACAAAACGTGGCAAAAAAAGGAAAAGATTAAACATGAAATCAAACCACTGACACCATCTCTCCCTGTCTCTCTCTCTCTCGCTCTCTCTCTCACCCTCTCCCTCCTTCTCTCTCTCTCACCATCTCTCTCACCCTCTCTCTCTCTCTCTCTCACCCTCTCTCTCGCTCTCTCTCTCTCACCCTCTCCCTCCGTCTCTCTCTCTCTCCAACTCTCCCAGCCTCCCTCCTTCCCTCCCTCCCTCTCTCTCACCCTCTCTCACCCTCTGTGTGCTTGGCACTCTGTGGCGTGTGCGTTATCTTGCGCATCAGCGTGCACGCTCGCCTCACACAGCGGTAGACTGATCGCCGGGGCCAAACAAACAGCGTCGAGCAGAATGTACACCGACCAGTCATCAAATCCCGGGGAATGAGCCTCTTCCCGCTCCCATCCGCCGGGGTCTTACCACACACACACACGCACCACCGCCTCTGCGACGGAAATCAAGATTTGTTCCGCTGACGAAAAAGGAGTAATCTCCACGAGGAACAATCTTCCCATAATTGCACACATACGCCTTGTTGTGATGCGAAATGAATCCGACCCGATGTTTGCCGGTCCGGTCCAGGCTTTTGAAACGTGCCAATCAGGTTAATGGGTGTTGATGTAAATTGGCCCGTCTGTGTTTGTTCCTGTGAACGATTCCGTCTGGAAGGCTTCCTGCTCGTAGTGGAAACAAATAATCTCAGGTACCTGGTCGTGAGCAGGGCCGCTCGGTGTGTATGTTAATGTGTGCGTTACGCCACACTTGGGGCCGTCATTAGTTCCGACAAACTCAGCACGACACGACTCTGGTGTGAGAGATCCAGGGAGAATATCGCCTCTCTAGCGCGTTGAAGTTAAAAAGCGTTTGACCCCAGAGCAAAACAAAACTTTAGAAGTAGTCAGATGATGAAAGTCAAAACTACGAGTGCGCCCACTGGCTACGTCAAAAAATATATATGACTGTGTTTATTTATTTGTTACGCGAGTTGTTTAACCAAGGCCTCTTATGAGACGAGGAAGGAGAGGAGGAGCGGGACCACAGTCGATACAGTGCTGGACGCATTTCACTCTCTCTATACCACGAGTCCCGTCCTGCGGTGTGCTGACGCTGCACCGTGTCGTAAAACGTCCAGCATGAATCGGGGGGGGCGTCGGGTAGCAGAAGCACCTCCACGAGATGCGGACCTCCATTACGCCCCGCGCTCCTCACCCCCCGCCCATCCTCACCCCCCCCCCCCCCCCCACACATCATCCTCTTCGGTCTCGCCCACGTTGGACACCCCCTGAAGGGGCGGGCTGAAAGGTTGAGTGCCCTCTAGTTGTTTCTCTCTCCCACAGTCGTGTGTTCGAAGGGGAGGGAAGAGTAGTGGGAGGGGGGAGGGGGGGAGAGTTCAGGTGGGAGGGTGGGAGGGTGGGAGGGTTCAGGGGGGAGGGTGGGAGGGGGGGAGAGTTCAGGGGGGAGGGTGGGAGGGGGGAGGGGAGGGCTACCGGAGCGTTACCTTAACGGAAACGTGAAGTGTGAGCGTTTTTCAGGAAGCGTCACTAACAAGTTTGGGAGGTTAGCATGTACATTTATATTTAGGGCTTTTATCCAAAGCGACTTGCAACAGTTCATACCCACATTCACACACCGACGGTGGAGTCAACCATGCAGGGCGACAGCCAGCTCGTCGGGAGCGGTTGGGGTTAGGTGTCCTGCTCAGGGACACCTCGGCACTCATCTAGGAGGAGCCGGGGATCGAACCAGCAACCCTACCGACCCACTGCACTAAAGGATGAGTATGTTGAATAATGAAAACAGTCCTGGGGTGAACTTAACGGACAACAGGTTCAGGCGGAGGTAAGGTCGCGTTCAGGTTGAGCTTGAGTCACATCACACGCCATGGGACCTTCCAACGGAACCCATCTGTCGCCACAAAACCCGTCGCCTTTCGACACAAACTCCCAGCGACGCTGGTGCAACAGCTGCTAGCAGCTAGCTGCTAGCAGCTAGCTCAACCCGCAGCACATTCCACCACAGTCGTACGCCCCGGCTTCATTACTTTTCTCCCGCGCAGACGGCAAAATGGAGGCTGCGTGCCGCGGAGATGTGAGGCCGAGGGGATAGGGGGTCTATAGGTAAGCCAGGCCAACCCATGATAAAGACATCAATTGCTCCGGCGCAGACGTGTAGGCTTTATCAATTCCCCCGCACACACAGTGGGAGGCTGGCCTGTGAAGGTTAAATATTCCCGTCTAACGAGAGTCAAAACACCCCCAATTGATAATCGGCTTACGGCTGCATGCCATTTCCATGGAAACAATGATTTCACATCGCCCCGGCACCCCCGCGGAGAAGCATCCTCTCTCTCTCTACCTTTGCCTCTCACAGAGTCTCTCTCGCTCTCTCCCTCAGAATCTCTCCCTCTCTTTCTCTCTCTCTCCCTCTGACTCTCTCTCTCTTTCTCTTTCTTTCTCTCTCTCAGACTCTCTCTCTCTCTCTCTTTCTCTTTCTCTCTCAGACTCTCTCTCTCTCTCTCTTTCTTTCTCTCTCTCAGACTCTCTGTCTCTCTCTTTTTCTTTCACTCTCTCAGACTCTCTCTCTCTCTCTCTTTCTTTCTCTCTCTCTCTCACACCCCGATTTTCCTTCCCAGTCCTGTTTTTTCCTCAAGGGCACGACGGGGAGGAGGGAGAGGGATGGAAGAGGAGAGGAAGTTATGCGAGGGGAAGTAGCCGTGATGGTGGCGGTGGGCCGCAGTGCGCTCTCTCTCCCCGTCTCTCTCTTTCTGTGTGTCATGATTTATTCAACAGGACATTTTTCCAGGTCAAAGGGAATGTATTTTCGACAGCACGCTTGCTCTGCACTCTCTCTGTCGGTGGTCCAAATTAATTTATTCCCCCCCCCACCTCTCTCCCTCCACAGTCCACAGGTATATATATATGAGGCGCTGTATAAACACAGTGTAACCATGGCGATGATGAATGTGCGATGGTCGCCTTGTGCTTTTTCAAGTGCGTCTTACTTCCGTGTCCGTGCCGTGTGCGGTGGCCTTGTTGGGATGTTTCTATCGCGAGCGAAGGGATGGGAAAAATATATAACACAAAATAAAAGCGGCCTCCATTTTAAGAAGTTTCTTTCTTCTTTGTTTCCTTATCGTGACCCAGAATGTAAACGCCATACGGTGTTCTGCTGCCGTGTGACCTCAGACGACAACAAAGTAGCTTACATCTTCTTTTCTAAAGGGTACATTTCCAGGGGATTCAATGTTTCACCCTTATAAAACACACTGATAATGACCATAAAAAATATGTTAAAAGGACAACCTTTTTAAACACAGTGTCTTGCTGCTAATGTTTTTCTCAGTCGTACTTGACGCCGTCTACTCCACCGCAGGATGTAACATCCTCTGAGGAATCCTTACAGCTGGCAGGGAAACTCTCAATGAACTTCACAGACTAGTGCACTGGAAGTAACAGCCATCAAAGAATGATGAATCCAATGACAAAATCATTACAGGAGGGGGTTGCGGTGAGACACTTTGGAGGGACAGGACAACAGCTCTCTCTCTCTCTCTCTCTCTCTCTCTCACCTTTCCATCTCTGTCAAAAGACCCGGGGCAGTACACTGGAGCGTTGGTGGTGGGGGGTCAAAGGTCACACTAAAGAGGCCCACTCTTGCCTTGGACTGTGTCTCAACATTTGTGCGAGCACAATGCAATGTCTGAGCGTGTATTGCATGGCATGGAGGGGCGGTACTGGTTGTGGTGGTGGTGTGGTGGTGTTGGTGGTGGTGATGGAGGTGGCGGAGGTGGTGGTGGTGGTGGTGCTGTATTACTATTACAGCAGCACTGTGGAACCTGAAGGAGTGCCCTGTTGAACTCCTTCAGGTTCAACAGGGCACTAGCACAGCGAGGAGGGTTGACATAGGGTGGGATTTGCAGGTTGTGTCGCCTTAAGAGAGGAGAGGACTGCATGGAAGCTGAACTTCTCTGTCGAGTTTGCTGACTACAACGCACTCCAAAACACACTAAGGTATTTTACTTTCAACTAGATGCATGCTGGTTATAATGATCACCTTGGCTCGTTCCTGAACGACGTAATGAGCTCATACTGCAGACACATTGTGAAGGCGTATGTGACTTTGTCAGTGTTTCCCGAACAGCAGGTTGGACAGATGTTTAAATGGTTGCGCAAATGTAATCACGCACCGGTAAAAACCATGTTCACAATGGTTGTAAGGAATCCAAACTTCGTAAGAGTCAGTTAAAAAGGGTATATATGTTGAATATTATGCCATTTGCTTTGAAAAGTTAACTTTGCGCTTGGCAGTTTGAAAGAGGTTGGATCGTGTGACAGTTGCTCCACTAATGCAACACTTGTTTTTCACATGTCCAGTATATACTCTCAATCGAATCATAAACATTTCTTGGTCAACACGTGAAAGCCAATTGAAGAATACCGGGTAATATAAAGTCAACTCAACTTGTGATCTCCGTTACTCTCCATCCTACCGTGAACCAATGAGCAGAACAGACTTTTTACACCAAATGCACCTGCTTAAAAATTTAAATAACTGCAACGGCTTGGTAGGGTTTGTTAGGGTTGATATAAATCACCCAATTAAAAAACCGACAACACACACGACTTACACAGGAAAACTAATTTCTCCCGTTCGTTATCTCCACTGCCCCCCCCCTCACCCCCTTCTGAGCCACATCAAGCCGCATTTTGATTGCCCATCCTGAATAATAAACGCCCACTTGAAGACGAGACGCAGAGCGGTTAAAAGGGGCCCTTTTGGGTTAAGGGCAAAGACACTTCCAGAAGGGAGAGGGTCTCTAATTCCCCCCCCCCAAATCGACCATAGCGGTTATAAAAGGCCCTTAGGGGATCCAGACCCATAGTATCCTCTCCCGGCCGCCACACAGGACCATGTGGGTTGTGAGGGGCCAATGGCCTTTCAAACGAGCCATTGATTTCTGCAAGCTGATCTGTGGGAACCAATCAGAGCGGAGGGGATGTGGTGGGAAAAGAAGCGGTAGGTAGAAGGCGGTTAAGAGCTATATAGGGACCGTACGCAAGGAATTGGGCCACAAATTGTCAGGGGCCGTGTGCGAGAAGTTCTTGGTAGAAGGGTTTTTTAAGATCAGAGGTTAAAAGAGTTTCGACTGGTGCTGGTGTTTTACATATAAATGTATATTTACAGTTAAGCCGCTTCTATCCAAAGTGACTTACAATAAGTACATTTGTCAGAAGAAGGAGGAATAATGTATCACTGTCGGCAAAGAAATGATGCTCATAGAAACAAGTGCCAAGCACTAGCAATTGTTAGGTTAACCCATTCGCCGTATACAAGAAGATAGCTAGGATAAGACGCTACACAATGCTAAGCACTATTTTCAAGTGCAAGGACGTTAAACAAACAATAAGTGCGTACATCAAGTGCCAGGGCATACATCATACAGTAAGTGCGTTAGAGGATTGGGAAGAGGTGTGTGTGTGTGTGTGTGGGGGGGGGTTAAAGGATTGTTTAGTGGCCTGGTTATGTAAAAAATTACATAAATAACTTTAAAACATATATATATATATATATATATATATATATATATATATATATATATATATATATCTCAATGTAGCTCCTTCTGTTGGTCATACGTGAAGCTTTCTTTTGGTCATACAACGTCAACATCAATTCAACGTGACTTTTTCTTATAGTATTTGAAAGGTTTGCAAGGGATTGACTCTATAGCACAGACCGGGAACCTACCAGGCTGGCCGCGGTCAAAAGCCAACGTCTCCCCTTTGGGGCAGTGGCATGAGAGACGGGAAACTGGTAGTCGTGGGACACAGCCATAGCAACGTGTGGTCGCGTCTCTCGCACTGACCGCCGCCGCTGCGCGGTCACATGACACGGGACTCGATAACAAAACAAGGTCTATCACTGGACTCACCCGTGGGGGGGGCATTCCTCCAGCCCCGGGGGGGCAGTCGGGCAGCATGACCGTCCGCTGGGGGGTGCTGCACTGGCACGAGGGGGAGGGGTCAGCCAGGGTGGTGTTGGCCAGGATGTCGATCACCGATTGGTCGACATGCGGAGTAAACCAATCGGAAGACTGGGGGACGCAAGGGAGATTTCTGAAAGGAAATGTGCCAGAGAAATACGCATACATGATGGAGAAATACTCAGACATGGTGGAGAAATCATCAGACGTGGAGAAATGCTCAAATGTGTAGAAGTACTCAGAGAAATACTCAGACATAATGGAGAAAACATTCAGATATGGAGAAATGCTCAGACATGATGGAGAAATATACTCAGAAATTATGGAGAAATGTGTACAAATAGTCAGACATGTACAAATACACAGACGTGTACAAGTACTTAGACACGTACAAATACTCAGAAGTGGAGAAATACTCAGGACATGGAGACACACGAAATTAAGTTTCATTCACACTATGTCAACACCAAGAAAGAGTTGATTTCATGGATATTAGCGCTGAGTAATTGAAGCCCGGCTTCTTTAGTCCCTTCTGTAAATAACCGCGGTCGTGTGCAACAGTTGTTTACAGCTTGTTTATTAGCCCATGCAATTAATTTAGAAATTGTTTGTCTGGGCCATTGTTAAAAGCATCTGAATGGTTTTGCTTCTCCACCCATTTTGGTTGCGATGATTGCGTTTCGTTTACGGGGCGGAGGAAAGCTGCTTATTGTTCGCCACACACGGATCAGGGTGGGCGCACGGCGAACGGCAAAAAATACGCCACGACGATGCTAATTACCTATTGATCATTTCTGGTTTGTGGAGAATTTGGATTGCTAAAAGTATTCACAGCGCTTTTAAATTGTACTCCCCCAAAATCCCATGCTGGGGCTTTTAGTGTGGAAAAACAGGTTGCCTACATTCTGATACATAACCACACATTTCATATCAGGACACAGTGGGAGAAATCATTATACATGCACCAAGCTGAACCCTTGTGTGTGTGTGCTAGCAACTAAATAGATACATGGGCTTTTCGTGTTTTTATCGACAGCACAGTGACGACAGACAGGGAAGTTGGTACGAAGAGAGCGGGAATGACATGTAGCATAGCACCACGGGGATGGATGGAACCTGAGGTCGCTGCAAAGCATGCTGGGTATCACGGTGAGCACATTAGCAGGTGTATCCGAGATCGCTAACACTCACGGTATGGGGTTTCCAGGCATACAGCGAGTCCCGAAACCAGGATTGTTCACAAGTGAATCCACTATCCGATTGACCGCCAAGTTTTTCGGCTGGTCGTTACTGTCAAACATGGGAAAAGAAGGAAAGTACAAAGAAAGTCACAATTTGTAACACTTCAACTAGCTTGGCTATGCAATTAGCCTGTATAAATCTGTGGTCAATGCTTATTGATTTCAATAATTAAAATAAAATAAATTAACAAAAATCCTGTAACTCATACTTTCTACAAATATAAAATGATGGCCAGCCCGTACATCTCTCTTTGTTTATAAGAAACTAACTATCGACCCTCTCAAAAAAAACCTTCCTCTCAGGCCAGCCAAGCCAGTCATGTCACACAGTTTCACACCCAGTTAGAGCGGACAGAACACTGTTATTGAGTTTCTGGATTCTGAAAGACTGCCGCCTTCACACTGGAAATCCAACACATTGTGCCTTTAATGTTAAAAAATATAAATGCATATGAAATCATCTCAAATAAAAATGAAATTAAAGGATGGAGAATGAAAGTAATCAACACACAACGAACACAACGATTGATTTAGTTTGCAAAAAAGAAAACAACAAATACAACAACATTTTACAGCATCGTGACTCGGCTAAGTGAAGCTCGGGAACTTAAGTCAGTTCGGGGGGGGGGGGGGGGTTCTCGAGGCGTGGTACGGTATACGCAGACGCTAATGGGCGGCGCCGATCGATCGCCGCGCAGGGCAACGCGCACTCGGAAATTAGAGCAGATTAGGAGATCATTACGCCGGGATCCATCTCTATACTAACGAGACGCCGGGAGGAAGGAAATGAGATACTGACAGAGCTGAGGGTCGGGGAGGGGTGTGTGCCTGTACACTCGACAGCGATCGGAGCTCCTCTTTCGGTTTAGCTTGGTCGAGAACATTGAGCTAGGGGTTGGGGGTGGGGGGTGGGGGGGGGGGGGGGGGGGGGGGGGGGGATCGTTGCACGGTTGCCACGTGAACCCCCAGCTCGCGATTGATGAGCGGCACTACACAAACCCCCAGTTGCTTCCGGAACATTAAGTCCGGAATCGTCTCTGAACACGCGACGTTCCCGTGCGTCTGTTTCCGGGGGTTTCCAGGACAGTGGCTCAGCCTCGCTCTCTTTTTTCCCTATTTTCTTCTGTGACGGATATCAAACGCACACACAGGCACACAAACGCACACACACGCGCACACACACACACACACACACACACACACACGCACACGCGCCTGCCAACTGTCTTTTTTGCTCACAGTCATCAACTCACGCCGTTTCTAATTCCACTCCCCATTACACACACACACACACACACACACACACACACACACACACAGAGACACTTTTATATAAGGACACTTTGGGCCGGGCCAGTGTGTCCTAATGACCACGATGATGGCTTCACAGCAGCGCTGGCCGCTCTCCAGGCCACCCCAGGGATTAATACCCCCTGTTCGCTGGCCGCCTCATTTAGAGGCTGGTCCATGAAGGTCAGATGGTTCAGTCTCTCTGCCACCAGAGCCAGCAATTAAGGTACACCACCCCCTCCACCACCACTGCCAGCGCCAGCGCCACTGCCAACCCCCTACGATTGTAAAAATGGATTATGTGCAGCCATCTGCTTTGCCATTAACAATGGCTGGATCGCCATGTAACGCGCAGGGTGATAAAACTATTGGACGGGTGAGAAAGTGAGCGCTTCTGTATAAACACAGCGCGGGCTGGAACTAATCAGTGGCTCATCTAGCTGGGATGAGGCCGTCTTAAAAGAGGGGGAAAAGGCACCGGGATGGAACCGGAGCCAGGCGTTAACGAGGGACCGTTAAACGTAGTCCCTTAAAAAGAAGTTGATACTCTAAGAAAGGCTGGAATGACCCAAGAGTCATTGTGGTGAAGGATACCTGGTGTGTTAATAACCGGTTTGTGAATTGTATTTTAATCGTCGGTTGGCTGTCGTTAAATTTGGTATAATTGGTAGAACGAGAGGGCTAAGAAAATTATAATAAAGTAGTCCAGGGACGCGACCACTGCATCAGTGGGCTGTGATTGCCACTCAGTTGCTGCCGTCGTTTCATCGTTGGACATTTTCAGGGTTTTTATTTATTTTCCAACATTGTACGGACAAGAAATAAAATGTATTAAGTGCTCGGCCGGTCAAGCGAGTACTAACGAGAAATAAAATCACTATATGCGCACGAAGGACACGACCTTGGGTAAAAACAAGAAAGCGAGTAGGAAGGTAATAACCTTCAGTAAAAACCTGAAAAGGAGCGGTAAGGAAATCACCTTGATCGAAAAAGGGAAAAGCAAACAGATTGAAGGACTTTTCATGTACTTCACATTCAAGCATGAAAAACCCAGTCATTCACAGGATTTCTGACAAAGAGTTTAAATCACTGGCCAAAGTATGTGATTCACCGACAAACAAAATTGAAAATAACCGTCGACCTGATGGCAGGCCTTAAATATACCGCATAAGGCGGGCTTTTGTTAACTAGATGAACTTACTGCAGCAAGTAATCTAGCCTTCTTCAGAAGGTCAAAACTATTCAAAGCAGTGGTATGTCCCTGTACAGGTTCTGTTGTACAGAAAAAGCACTGGCATGTTTCTGTATATTGTTTCCATGACACTGAGGCCCATATTTTCCAGGCCGAAAAAAAAATGGGTTGTTTGAGTTCTCTCAGATCACTTTCATGATCTGAAAAAACGAACTGTTGAGCTCCGAGAAAAAGAGCACTGTTGTTTTTTCGGGCACATTCCGTCTTTTTCTTCTCAGAGCAAACTTTTGAAAAGGCCCCATCGCTCGGCGGGTACACATCGCTCGGGATTGATGTGTTCCACGGAAATGATGTCTTCCAGGTACACACCTTCGCGGAATAGCAATGAGTCCACCGCCAGTGAACTCAATACGCCTCCACTGTGGGTGGAGAGTGTGTGCGGTTGACAGCCTCTTTGTCACTTCAGGCTCTGAATGGTATTTGGGGTCTCTGCGCGAATATACCAACATAAAATATTTGTCTGTTCTTTCCGACGCGTTTTCTGTTCTTTTCAGGAAACAGAAAGAAAAAAAAAATTCAAAACACAACGATGCAATTTCAGGCTACGAAGGTTTTTCTCGTTTCTTTATCGACCTCGGCGGCACTTCAAACTTCTTTATACGCCGGGCGTTAATACAGACGGATGTTGCTGCTACAGACGTACATTCAGACGCACGCCGGGGCGGTATCTCCAGCCTCCCCGAGGGGGACCTACGGGGCTAGGATGAAGCAGTCATGCAGTGTTAATAAATTACAGCTTGACGTCTTCAAAGTGCACTTCTTCAAAGGGGGACGGAGGCGAACGAGGTAGACAAACCTGGATGGTTGCAGAGCAATCTTGAAATGATGGAGGGAAAATAATAAAGAAATAAAGATGAAGACCCCGCCGCCATTATACTTTAATGGTTCGGTTGGCTAGCCGATAATGCCTATTAGAGGCACGACGGTATGATTCTTTAAGAAGTGCGTGCTGGTGAGAAGGCGACTTTGAGCTTCTCTGCGTGTCTCGTGACAACAAAGGCTTGTGTTCCCTTCCCATCCTGCTTTGAGTCTGAATGCCACAGCTGACTATGAAAACACGCAACATAACGTCTTTGTTTGTGTGGGGTGCCAACTGGGGAGACTGGATCAGGGCACTTGTAGCGTGATGCGCGAGGAAACAGCACGGGAAAGAGTTCATTAAATAGAATTACAGTGGATTACGCCGACTTGAATGAAGACACGTCACAGGGGAGCGTGACCAATGCTCGCCAAATTGAATGTCCGATATCATATTTAATGCGAGAAGAATAAGAACATGAAGGACACAACCTTCAGCAGAGGAAACGAAAAAAGGCTTATGGACTTTATTTTTTGTATTTAATTTCTCTTTGTTCATTCCGGGTATTTTTTATGCGTTTCTTATTCATTCCTCAAAACCGACGCATTCACCAGTACTAGGCGGTGATTTGATTAACCCTGGAGAGACAAAATAAAACCGATAGCAGGTAAAACGTTTGCAACTGCTGTCGTTGCCGCTCGTGGGATTTTACAAGTTCGACGATGGAAGTGCTTCAACCCAGGAGAATCAAAAAAAAAAAGAGAATCAATTTGTGGCGCACGTCCACCACACAACGTTGTAAAGTGCGTCAGACAGGGGCTGTGTCGGGGGAGGGGGGGGGGGGTTACCTGAAGAAGGTGGTCTGCAGTCCGTACATCCAGGGTTGAAGCTCCAGCCTGGGGTACTCCGCGAAGGGGGGGGCGATCAGGGAGAAAATGAGGCACATGCACACAAAGACCACCGGCATAACCACCTGGGGAGATAAAGGGGGTGATGTAAATTACAATTCAAACTTCCATACGGGGAAAATAAAATAGACGGAGCGCGTTTGAAGTGCGGCGGAATTTATTCAGCACTCTTCCAGCATTGACGTCTGTGGAATAAAATTCCAGCGTATGATTCTCATACAAGAGGTTAGAATAATATAGAATACGATTGAAAGTAAATCGGATCATAAAACGAACCAAGGATGAAATATATTTGAATCTAAAATGTGAACTACATTTAAAATGTGGATAAACACATTCTGTTTATCTTGTAAAGATGTTGACTTATTTGCCATGAGACCGATGAATATTGGACTTTCTGGTGAATCGCTGAATGTCTCCGGCCAGGTCTTAAAGGTGGAAGAACTCACACCAGGCTTCTCATTGGCTCTGAGAAGCCTGAATCAGAAGGCCCGGGGGATTCCGTGTAACGTAGTAAAGTCTGAAGCCAGTTTCTCCTCGATTCAGTAAATGTCAGCTGTGTTGCTCATGTGCGAGGATGATTTTAATTTGACAGTCGATTTCTGCCTTTTGGGACGATGTCGTTTTATGTGAATTTTCTCAGCCAGCACTGGAATAAAAACGTCTCACTAGCACGTAGGCTACAAGTTACGTTGTTACTTCTTTAACAACACAGACCCACAATCAAATATATCGCCGACATGACCTGACTAGCATTATAAAATGATTACTAGTTATCATATTATTGGCATGTGTGTGCCTGTATGCGTGTATGCGTGTGCCCATACAACGCACAATCAACGCGTGAAGCAGAACCGGAGGCGTGGCAACACCCGGTGTGGTGTCGACGACACAATTTGTGCGCGCCACGGGCCCTCTTCAGCGATGTGTGTGTGCCGCAAACAGACTGACGCAACCGAGCATACAAACGCACACATTAATATGCACACTGGCAGCGCGTTGTTTGTCTGTTGCGTGTGCATTATGAGTTTGATTAAACACTTCCAAAACGCCTGCTCTCCCCTCCACCCCTCCAGTCCAGACACTCAGCCATAATTAATTTCCCCACTATTTTCTATTCATCTATTTATTTATTTTCCGCCCCGAGGCATGCTCCGCCTCCCGCCACGCACACACATAAACACGCCGAGGGTCCAAACCTCACTGCCCCCCTGCGCTAAACACAAACACACCCAAGTGTGTGCACACACAAACACACACACACCCAAATGTATGCACACACACACACACACCCACACACACCCACAAACGTGCATGCACACACACACACACACACACACACACACACACACACGCACACACACACACATTTATCCGCCAAAACGGCCTCTTACTTGTCAGAGCAGACAAAGAGGGCCAATAAAAAAGGTCAGGTGTTGGAATGCGCACCAAAATATCACTAGCTGGTTGGAGAGGGCCCATGTGTGTGTCTGTGTGCGCGTGCGTGCGTGCGTGCGTGCGTGCGTGCGTGCGTGTGTGTGTGTGCCGGGGGGCTGGTTTGTCTAGACTCTAGATAATTGCGGGTGTCGCAATTTCCAAGGGGAGAAGGCATATTTGCAGACCACCAAAATTGTCAAATTCTACATTTGCCGCAAAGAGGCAGCGGGAATGAAAACAAGTTTGGCAGAAGGATAAAGACGCAGTGATGAGACACAGGAGCCTAAACACACACGCTGACGCACACAGACAGCCTCTCATTCTGCCTCATCTCTCTCCATCTTTCCCTGTCCTTCTCTTCCCCCTCCACTCTCTCTCACTCTAATTTCCTTTACGCCTCACTCTGTCAATAGTCACCGCTCTCTTTTTCTCTCGCTCATTTTTCCATCTCTCCATGTTCCCCTCTCTCTCCCTCTTCCCCTCTCTCTTCCCCTCTCTCTCCATCTTCCCCTCTCCATCGTTGCCTCTGCCCTCTCTCTCCCTCTTTCCCTCTCTTTCCCTCTTCCCCTCTCTCTCCCCCTCTTCCCCTCTCTCCCTCTTCCCCTCTCTCTCTTCCCCTCTCTCCCTCTTCCCCTCTCTCTCCCTCTTCCCCTCTCTCCATCATTGCCTCTGCTCTATCTCTCCCTCTTCCCCTCTCTCCCTCTCTCTCTCCCTCTTCCCCTCTCTCTCCCTCTTCCCCTCTCCATCGTTGCCTCTGCTCTCTCCCTCTTCCCCTCTCTCCCTCTTCCCCTCTCTCTCTCTCTCTCTCCCCCCCTCTCTCTCCCTCTTCCCTTCTCTCTCTCCCGCTTCCCCTCTCTCTCGATCTCCCCCTCTCCACTCACTCTCCCTCGTTCACTCAGGGTTGATTCCAGGATTTTTTAAATGAGGCGGCACAGGGGGGCGGGGAGGGGGGGGATACCAAGAACAAGTCAGGGGGGGCCCATGGGAAATCAGACAATTTCTAGCAAATAAATACAGCTTTGCAAATTGGCTCAGAAAACATGGGGCTGCTTTTCCAGACACTCTGTGTGCCCCGTGGCCTGATGCAGGTGGAAATACATGAAGGGTGGCACTGCGCGGGAACATGAAAATCTGTTGTATTGACTAACTGTTTTGCATGGATAGGACAACACAATCTTTTCTTGTACTAAACAAAAAACATCACATAGGCATTCATTGCTCAGCTAACGTTCTTTTCAAGACCAACAATGCAGAGTGTGTGTGTGTGTGTGTGTGCGCGTGTGTTTGCGTTTGTGCGTGCGTGCATGCGCATGCGTCTTCTCTACACCCCATGATCTGTGCTTAACTCTGTCTGTCCATGTGGGTTAACTGCAGAGTCCGACAGAGACGGCCACACTATGCCTCAGAAACGTTGTGCTCTGCTGTCTTTGTGCTGGCGACTCAATCCTGGAGGAAACCCGTCGATGTCCGGGTGCTATCGTCCATCATCCGCAGAGCAGTCCCTGGTCACTCCGTCGCTCATCAGCCCTGGTTGTTCCTAGATGATTTCTGATAAATTCAGGGTGGAAAAAGCCAAAGGCAGCGCGCTTACTGAAAATTGCAACAGCAATTTTGCACAACCAGAGGAGTTCATGGAACACCTCTTTGAAAGGCTCCAGAAACATAGTGAACTCTGACAGGCCGGCCAGCCTTCGTGCTCCTTCTTTTCTTCTACTCCATGAAACCTTTCGGCTCGGTGCTGCTCCTGCCTCAGATCATCTAAGTTCTGTCTCGTCGATCGCTGGGAACAAAACAAAGAGTTGACTCTTCTACAAAGCTGTTGCTGCTGGGATCGAGTGATTGAATTCTGGCTTGGATGAGTGTTGCCGAAAATCCCCAATCATGGAGTCAAGGATTTGGTAGAATATGTTCTTTGTAAAAACCTATCGTTGTCATCTCAGTCCTCTCCTCCACCAGTCGACCGCGGATGCTATTACAGAGCCTCCTCTTTCAAAGCTGATCGATGCTCTCTCCAGTGCTCATAGAAATACTACTCCTCTCTGTAATTCTGACATGTGTCCTGGAGTGCTCCGGTAAACTGTGCGGCTCTCACCGGGTTGAGTGACGGTGATTGAAGCGCGTCAGACAGAAGCACCGGTGTCACCCGGCACTTTGCACAGTGGTGAAAGCTCAGTCAATTTGGGGGCCGAGTCTGTCCCCAGTGCCTCTGTGGACCTGTCCCCAGCTCCTCCCATCAGCGGTATCTCCAAGGACACAGGTGCGTCTGTCCGTCATATCACGGCAGGCAAAGTGCCCCAAAGCGCGGCCGTCTTTTGCGGCTAAGCCTCTGAAGCTCTCCGGGGTGACCTCGGCACGATTCTCGCTGAACTTCGAGCCATTAGTGGTGAATGGACAACCTCGACATGAAGAGAGCTTCTGAAGCTCAGAGGGGGAACGTAACGCCTCGGGTACGGACTTGACAGTATCGACAGGCGCCGAGTTGAAGGCGATGTGCGTTGCAGCACACATCGAATGCGTGTTTTTCTTGAATGCCTTCATGCGTGAAGAAACAACCGTACATTTTTTCCTGCTCATTACGAACACTCCCTGTCATATCTCTGGTCTACAAGATTGCTTTTGTACACCAGAAACCAATCATATCCATCCACACGATTCATGATATTCCCTTTTAGGCCCGAGGCGTCTAAATGATCAGCTTCCCTAATTATTTTTTTAACAATATCGCAGGATCTGTGAAATGTGTTGATTTTCTTTCATGCAAACACTGAATGCCTTGCTTTCCGCCAAACACTCAAGGATTTATCTGAGTGCAGGATGACTTGTGTATGGAGCCTTTCCTTGGGACATTTCACACATCACTCTCAGGTCATGTTCAGCTCTTTGTACCAATAATGTCAGAGAGTTATCCCGCTATTGACAGATATCCTTCTGACTCACGTTGGCCTCCTTTGGGGGTACTTTGAGGGTAGCCGTGAGAAGGGGAACATCTGCCACGGTTTTTGACATAGTTCTCTATATATATCTGTGATATATATTCCCTTGCAGTCTCTCTCCATTGATTTAATCAGAGATGTGTTTCCCAGAGCCTCTTGCTTGCGTTGAGACCTTGCCAGCATGGCATTTACATGGCGCTCTGATTCGTGATGCATCACAAAGCCACTCGCCTTATATAGTGCCTTTTCAAGTTTGCAAAACCAGAGTGAGGCGAAGGCCGATTGAGGAGCGGAGGGGAGTGAATAAAGTCTGTATGTAAAATAACGGGCCGAGTACGAAGCTTGTCCTTGCGGTTTTCTAGGAAACATCTTCAAGGGAAATACCTTCAATGAAGAATCGACAATTATAAATCCACTAGTCTCTGTTTCTTCATAATCAACAGCGTTCTAAGTGAAATGGTCGATAACACTGGACGATTGCATTTGTCAGGAGATCTACTGATCCATGAGGAGTAGCAAATTCTGATCGGGATGAAACAGGATGATGCTCTCTTTCCCCGTCTCCCTCTGAACCTGAACCCACTGCTTTCAAGTCACCTCTGAGGCCGTGCCTCTTCTCCCTCAGAGGTTTGGTGGGAGCTTTCATGACTGTGTACATCTAGAACATGAATCGGCAGTATGGTCAGTAGGTTTAAATTGGGAAGTGCTATCTGGTGAACTTGCTGTAAACAGGCAGTAAACGCATGATAGGCTCATGTTCTGAAAGTCACCTGTTGCTGCAGATAGATGTCTGCTGGTGTAGCCCTCACTTGCCCTCTAAGGCCGGTTCTCACCTGTGCTGGCAGGTCCATGGCTGCCTGCCTGATGACTCTGAACCTGCACTGCATTTGTGTCTCTGACATGGTTTTTTCGTAAAGACTAAATCTGTCCCCTTTTTTCCGAAAAATTCTCCCTTAAAAAAACACCCAACAGCAAATCTGATCCAATAGCAATGGGCATCGTCGGAATGACATGACTCAAGCCCAATGGCGTTAAGGGGGGGGGGGGGGGGTGCCATCACATGCCACCCCTTCAGACAAGCCCCGGCTCTCCCTCTCTCTCTCTCCTTCTTTACCCTCTCTCTCCCCAGGCAGTAATTGCAGGTGACAGCTGGAAATTTCTCCTTTTGTGTGAGTGGCAAACACCCAAAACACGAAGGGGAAAAGTAATTATGTCCACAAAGCCAAAGTACTCTCGTGAACAATGCTTGAGTTTATCACGTCCTCGACTTTGGCAGCTTTAATAATAAACCATAAATAGGAACAGTGTATAAAAGAGTAAAAGAGTGTTATTCAGGCTGACATCAAGTGAATTCGATTTAGTTGGGAGGTGGAATAGATCATTTTATCCATACACATATTAGACGACCCAATTCGAGGCTGTGTAATTAAAATTAAATGTATCACTGCCCATGTTGCTCTTGCTTTAGCCAGACCCATGGAACCCACTGTTCTTGTAAACCCACGGTTGCAATAGTGATATAGTATGTTTACAAATTAAGAAATATACCAGCAAAACATTTTAACAGTGCTGGATTACGATTGTGTGGCCGTCGCTTTAGGGGAGAACTCAAAGCCCAAAACCACAAAAAGAAAAGCCAGATAATTGTTGTAAATTTCGGTGTGCATCTATTGCTGAAGCCAGCATGTTTATGTTCAAAAAAGGGGTGTCCAATGAATCGCTGTCAGACGGGTGTGGGACCTCGCGTCGAAGCCTGGATACATCCTCCAAATCTGGGCTCCCTGCCCCCAGAACAGACCACCTTGCCCGGGTTAACGATGACGAGCAGGCAGGGTCCTCCTCCAACAAGGCTCCGCCGCGCCAGCTCTACCGAGATCATGGCCACGCCAAAACGCCGCAAAGCCAAAGTGCATTCCGGGTTTACGAGGCGGCTGGCCCTTCAGAAAATGTAAACATGTGCGTGTCCGCTTACTGAATTACTGATTTCTCGCCGTACCTACATTGTTCGTACGGCGTGTGAAATGTGATGTGCTAAGATTCTGAGGACGACCACCTGGGTTGACAAGTTAGGGGAACAAACCCCATATCTGATAGTTATGGTCGACCCTAAAGCCTTTTCAAGGCAGACTCTCAGAGTGAAGCCCAAAGTAAGCACTGCAGTTTACCCTCGGTATAGTGGCAACAATTGTCAAACAGTACCTTGCACATCACCCATAGACATTTTACAACGACGTCAAACGGTTTTAGTCTGTAGAATTCCTTCAACGCATCTGAAATCACACTGGGTGTGGCGTCGTTTCAAACACAGTGTCTGAATGCCAAAAACGGTGGATCTTAACGGGGGGTCCGCCTTCGACAAGAAGCCCCCTTTTCTCCATCTGCCCGGGTCAGCTTGTATGCGGGGGGGGGATGCTGGCAGGTAAACCGAGACGCAACTGTGTGTCCTCGCCCCCCCCCCTCCCACCCCGCCTCACAAATACACCCATCTTTGTCATGACGTCCCCGCCTTGAGTTCCCTGCTGGAGATCCTTTGTGTGTGTCCTTAGTGGTCGAGTGGCTCAGTCAGCGCCTCGGGCCATTATGCCGGCCCACAATGAGCAGTTGACACCTGTAGGGGACGGCCTTGTGTCAGGGCTAAGGGGTGCTGAGGGGCACAAAGGAGGGAGGTACGCCTGCACAGCGGCAGACACACGCACACACACAGAGATGTGCATGCACATATATATAAACGCATATGTACACACACATGCATGAATGCAATAGCCAACACGTGAACACGTAGATGCGCACACCGATTTGCAAACAAACACACACACACACACACACACACACACACACGTGAATGCAATACCCAGCACACAAATGAAAACCTAGATGCAAACGCACGCACGCACGCACGCACGCACGCACGCACGCACGCACGCACGCACGCACGCACGCACGCACGCACGCACGCACGCACGCACGCACGCACGCACGCACACACGCACACACACACACACACACACACACACACACACACAGGAAAGGTCAGCCCCTTTCAAAACTTTTCTAATATGATCAGAGCAATGCTCGGTCGTCTGTCAATACTGACTGCTTCAAATTATGTTTACCTACGCACGTGAAACACAGATGTGTGAGTGTCAATTAACAACCAATTAAACCTGATGTGCTGCCACAAAAATCACGGGAATAAATGAAATAAATTGGCGAGGTACCTTGGAAAACGCGCGTTGGGATATTGATTTGGACTTTAAATTAATTCTGGTGATTGGTTTGGACCGTTCTAATTAAAATGTTTATGAGCAACAAAATAATTTGGACGTACACTTAATAGGCTAATAGCAACCTGCCACCGTTGTAATTGTTATGTGATCACTTTCAATACAAAGCTAATGAAAATGCATCATTAGCATACACGGAAAAATGCTCTGCTTCACTTCAACTGGCAATTACGCACACCAAATGAACTCAGAATGCTTTCATGCTGTGCAAACACACAAGCAAGGGTCAAAGAGTCAAAACCATGCTATTGTTTCTGTTTATCTGTTAAATGTTAATAAAGTTTTGTAGTTGTATAACATGATCTCTGAATGTGTATTACTGCACTGTGGTTGTACATTCATTCATGTGAAAAATGACAATTCTACACATAAACAATTAATGTCATTCAAAAAGTAAAAATTATGCCCCAAATTTAAAGAAGAACTACACCAACACAACTCCAACGTGTCAAAACAGCACCGTTATCCTTCAGATTTATCCAACATTATGGCGGGAATTTGACTCCCAAACACTGCCCATAATTGTAGCGACATACTCATGCTCAACATGCTAATATGTCCGTAGCTCTCCTACTTCTCACGTGACACGCTGAAACCAACACGCGGCCCTCTTGAACACAAACCTAATCCATCCTTGCCTTCTGTCCCCATCCAACCCATAATCCTAGCGACATGCTAATGCTCAACATGCTAATACACCCGTAGCGCCGCAACTCCCCACCGTGACACGCTAGGCGCTTATAACGAACCTAATCCATCATCACCCCCCCGTTCCCATCTAACCCATAAGTGTGGCGACACGCAACCGCTCAACATGCTAACACGCCCGTAGCTACCCACCATGACATGTTGAAACCGTCACGCAGCGCGCTAAGACACAAACCTAATCCATCCTCCGTCCCCCCGCCCCCCCTCCCCTTTGGCGTTGGGCTGGGCGTCGCCTCGCATGGCGTGGCCCCGTGATCCCTCACGGTGACAGGG
Organism: Pollachius pollachius; assembly: GCF_949987615.1. Classification (NCBI taxonomy): domain Eukaryota; kingdom Metazoa; phylum Chordata; class Actinopteri; order Gadiformes; family Gadidae; genus Pollachius; species Pollachius pollachius. Next base: position 14,299,561 of record NC_136953.1, read on the forward strand.
CCCTGTCAGAGGCCATTACCTGAGCAATGAGTCCCTTGCGGCTACGGCGCGCGTGGTGGAAGCGCTTGAGGAACAGCGCCAGGAACTGCCTTCGGATGAGCTCTGACCCGCGGACCACCGCCGACCCCTTCCCGTCCGGAACGCCGGCCACCTTTGGATCTGGGATGAGACGGGAAGGGGGAGGGAGGGTTGAAGTGGGGGGGAGGGGGTTGTGTCGTTTTTCATGCACACATGGGTTGAAACCATTAGAGGGACGTGGCCAATGGGGTGCTGCGATCGCTGAGCAGGTGCGGTGGTTTCTCTTCCCCGTTCACGTGTCATGCGTTACCTTCGCTTGCTCTGGAGCCGGGGAAGGTGGCCGTTTATTCATGTTTGTCATATTTGTGGGAATTATCTTTACATGCCGACAGCGATCCATGAATCAAATGCTCTGAAAAAAGAAGGGAATCCGGTAACCGTGGCTGTCGCTGAGCCCGTCTAATCGTTTCGCCTGGCCCGGATGAAAATGATTGGATGGCTTACCTGTCTGTCTCTCTGTCTGCCTACCCGTGTGCCCGCTGCTTTCATTGAGCATGACCTCAGTCTTCGAAAATGCTAGGTAGATCTGATGCTAAAGCTAGCAAGCTAGTTATTCATGGATTGCTTTCAGGATGAAAAGATATTTTCTACAAAATATGACAAAGTAGTACTGAGGGAGGTTTTAGTCCCTTACACAACAATAATTATCGGAAAATAGGGTCCAGGCTTAAAGAAGTTTTTTTTTTACGGGATATTCTTGAACACTTGAAAGTTTGATTCGTAAGATCGTGTTGAATTAAATGTATTTATTCTGTCTTTCAATGTCCTTCCTTTGAGGTACGTTAGGTAAATGTTTTTTTTTTGCACTTCTTAAACAATCCTTGTCAAAGGGAAATCAATTCAACCTACAAAAGCTTAATAAAAAGACAAAATAGACACTGGAATATTAAAATGAACCAGAAACTAACTTCTGAAGACTGTCCTTCGCAGCAACTATAAAACAAGTTAAAGAACAAACATTCAACACAAAACCTTAAAGAAATACATACCTTCAACTTTATTAGTGGTGTGTTCCTTCAAATCTGCAAGAGCAAAAATAGATAAACGTTGATTAACAAACAAAGCTGTCAAAGTTCAGTTTAAACAAGGACACTGTGCATGTAAGTTAATCATTTGTATACAAATATGGTCATTCTATACTTGCCAGAGGCCTTTTCAGAATATTTTGGGATGGCGCCGTTTCCGTTTGAATTGTTCTGTTCATCTTTTTCTGTGTGAGGACAGAAACTCATTATCCAAATAATTACTATTTTTATGAATACAACACAATTCATTCAGTTTGGGAAAATTGTATCCAATTGCTTTTCAACAAGGTGCAACTCTTTTCAGATTATTTTTTCAGGACAAGGGCGAGAGAAAAACCCATAGAGTATAGTGTTCTACCTTTTGTTTCCACATCTACTCCAGTGTCCTCGGCCACTTTCAGGAAAATCTGCCAGAATGAACACATCACATTTCCTCAAGCAAACTATTTGATTCGTTTTTCGACATTTTATATCTGTCGACGTTCAGGCCTGCCTCGCTGCTAACGAAAACGACACCTCCACCACATTTAGCAGGCTCCGATCCTAAGTACAGATGGGCCTGTCAACACGGCCTGGTTCTCAGAGCTCCAAGACTCCTAACTGGATTACGACAGGAGACATCACAGATGGATGAGGTAATCCTCCTCACAGGGGAACTCAGGTGTATCACCGCTACCCTTTTTTAATAGAGCCGGCAGGCCGCAAAGGGGGCCGGCGTAGGAAGACGTGCACAGGTAGGCATGCACACACACACACACACACACACACACACACAAGCGCAGACACAAGTGAGCGCACACACCCACCCAAGTGTGTGCATACACAAACCCACAATCGCACACACACACACACACACACACACACCAACTCACCTAAGTGTGTGCACACACAAACATACAATCGCGCACACACACATACACACACACACACACAAACAAACACAGGGTTTACTGGTGGCCAACGATGCACACCCCAGTTGTACACGGTCCATCGCTCCACTTTTAGAGCTGTTGTGTGCTCATGACCCCAGTAGGAGGGAACCACGGGGGCTGAAGGGTGAGAAGAGATATGACAAATAATAACAAATCTGACACGCCGGAGCAGGATAAGAGCAGGAACGAGTGGACCTGTAGGGATCCTTGAGGAAGGCGCTTCACTCCTACGCACTCCTCAATGTTTCCAAAGACATATCACTGAGTTGCTTTGGAATAAAGTATCTGCCAAGTGACTGAATTACACTCAGAGAGTTTTCAAGGCAAGTCTACCTGTTGCCATCCATCCTTAAGTGGGATTTTATTATTTTTGTTACAGATAAATTTACAATAATGGAAAAATATGTTATAAATGTTTTCTAATAAAATATAGGGTGATGGCTTCTTGTTATTTAAAAATTTTAAGTGTCGCTTTGTGCGTTCCATCATGTTTTCCGTTGACGTTCTGTGTTTATTTGTGTAAAATAATACATGATAAATTGTGCTAAATGAACACACACAGCGTAAGCAGCGTGTGCTGCTTATAGTGATTATGGTGAATAAAGGGGGCGTGGCCCTGTCCTTCCTGTAGTGATTATGGTGAATAAAGGGGGCGTGGCCCTGGCCTTCCTGTAGTGATTATGGTGAATAAAGGGGGCGTGGCCCTGACCTTCCTGTAGTGATTATGGTGAATAAAGGGGGCGTGGCCCTGTCCTTCCTGTAGTGATTATGGTGAATAAAGGGGGCGTGGCCCTGGCCTTCCTGTAGTGATTATGGTGAATAAAGGGGGCGTGGCCCTGGCCTTCCTGTAGTGATAATAATGCATAAAGGGGGCGTGGCCGAGGCCTTCCTGTAGTGATAATCATGCATAAAGGGGGCATTGGCCTTCTTTTCTCCGCCCCTGCATGTGTACTCATCCCTCAGACACCATTTGCAAAGAAAGCTCTCGAATACAACCCAGCGCTCCACCTAAAGTCAAAGGTGGGGATTTCGACGCCGCTGCTCACGGGTGGTGCACGGCTCGCGCTACCTCCTCCAGGGTGGTGTCTGAGATGCCGTAGCTGGTGAGGCCGAGCGCGCCCATCTCCAGGTCCAGCTCCTTGAAGAGCGTGGCGAAGGAGCCGTCCTTGGCGCCCGCGTAGGGCAGGATGAAGGTCACCTCCTGGCCGATGCTCTCCAGGTAGACGGCGCCGGGGACGTGGCGCCGCACAAGGCCGCTCACCGCCGCCACGTCTGGGGGGGACGGGAGGGACGGGATGGGTTAGGGGGGGCGCACACACACATAGAGCTTAGATCGGGCCCAGAAAATCAAGCCCGACCCGACCCGAGCCCGTGCACGTTCTGTCTGAGCCCGGCCCGGGCCGACACATTAACTGTAATTATTAGCCCGATTTCAACCCGACATTTTTTTTAAGAACATGGGATTCGTGCGAGTGGAGGAGACACGTGAGCTGTGATGTGTGGCGTTTTTTTATTGTTTTTTTTGCTTTGTGTAACTTTGTACACATTTGTTACTTAGGCCCACTCTGCTAAATATATATAGGCCTATAATATTTCGGATTATGGCATAGATTTATCCTCAGATTAGGCCAATAAGCAATGACTAAAAAAAAAAACACAAACGCTCGATCAAAGGCCCGGCCCGACCCGGCCCGAGGATAGTGGTGGGAATTATCGGGCTCGGGCTCGGGTAGAGAATCTATACTCTACACACACTGGTGTGGCACATAATGCGGTGAGCCATGCTGGGATCAAGGGCTGATAATGGTTCCACGTCGACGCAACGCAACAGGGTTTACAGACCCGTTAGGTCTTTGCGGACCCTCCATGCGTCCACTGCAAGGGCCTGACGTGCGCTTCCGGAAAATTGTGACCTTGCGTCGAGGCGACGCAGCAGCAAGGGCTGTGATTGGTCCGCTCACCAAATCCCCAAAACAGGTTTGTGTTTGCGTCAAAGCTTCTGAGTGGTCCTCGCATTAATAACCAGCCCTTTAGGCTTTGTTTACTGATATGATTGACGTTATTTTTCTGATTTAGAAAATGCACACGTAACACAAACAGCCATTTTAATAATAATGGCACTGACACGAATCGATATTCATAACACAAGAAATAATTCACATAACACATGATCCGATATCCATAACACCTATTTCTATTACTACAAAATAAAAAAATAAGCCTTGCTGGATCTCTTTTGTTTTTATGTTCATGCTACGTTTGAGTCCATATCTTCCCCACATTTCATTAATTTGCTACCAGACACATTTTTGTGACTTGTTTCAACTTTGCTTCTGAATCATTTGAAAGCACCAACAGCCATCAAAGTCACGACTCAACAACTCCACATGTGGATTTGTTTTTCCCTTCTCTCCCGCTCGGATAAATCAATTGTTCCCGGCGCGAGAGGTAAGCAGTTACACTGCAGATGGCTTAAGATATTAATGAACACCATGAATCCAAAAGGTTATCGAATCGCACAGCAATATTCGCTTGCCACGCGACACCGCCATAAAGACTTGGCTGGCTGCTTACCAACACAAGGGCTCTAGACCTGACGAGGCTGTGAGCAAATATTTTATTAAGGCTTTATTAATTCATGCGTGAGGATTTGCCGATTGACTGTTAGCTGTATTTGTAATTCCTTCTACCTGATGCGAGTGGAAGGCAAAATGTCTCACCTGCTAATATAATCAGTTAACGGAGGGAGTCATTTGCATTTAATAATGTCTACAGTTACATCCCTTGGTTAAACAACAACAACATTAGCGCTAGACTAGGCCATGTTTAGCCTAAGGGAAGCTGCTTTTGCCAAGCTAAGAAAGGTTTTCAATGAAGGAGACCATTAGTAGGAGACCGCCAGATATTTCTTCTGGCACATCGTATGTTCATCGTCCACAGAAGGGCACTTGATTAGTCATGCCTTGTACCGCGAGCCACCGGACACGGAGAAAATGAAAGCGTAGGGAATTAAAGGGTATTGTTTAACGGTCAGAAAGGCTCCACAAAGCACCCTACATATACACAGCGACACCAGACCTGTCATTATATCATACCAGTCGTTCAGGCATTCCTCCTCGTTTCAAGCACCGCTTTCAAAACTTGCGGAGAAAAAAATTAAGTGAAAAAATCTATTCAAACTTTGAGAACATTTTTCATTTTCATAAAAGCACGGGCTTGGCCTTGCTTCGCCCCAACGCACGCTCACCCACAGAGAGAGCGGGGAGATTGAAACGCAAAATGTGCTGAGGAAAGGGCAGAGAAATGGGGGGGGGGGGGGGGGAACAACGACAAGGTATTTCATCAACCCACCTCAAGAGTCGGTTTCCCATCATCATTTCTCCACGGTGTGGTAGAAATGACGCAATCCTCCTCTACTTACCGCTATAATAGTTTAATGTTTTCACAAACAGACACACACAGAAACAAAGCCGTTGCACATCCCCGCATTAGGAGTCTGGGCGTGATGCAGTGGTCCTCTGAACAGTGAATCAGATCAGACAGACGTAATCATCTGCCCTCAGTCGTGTCGGCGCGACGCTGAAGGGGGAATCGATCTATAGACTAATCCACCCGTTGATTATCGATCGAGGACCTCCATATTGGTAATCACTATGGCTTAACCAAGCAGAGCAGAGACCCCTTCCCCCATCCCCCCCGCCATCCGCGCTGTCCGTTCTTTATGAAGAAGTAAACGCTGTGGCTTCAAGCATCCAGCCAGGCTATTAGTGTAAAAATCGGAGTGTGTGTGTGTGTGTGTGTGTGTGTGTGTGTGTGTGTGTGTGTGTGTGTGTGTGTGTGTGTGCCCGCGCGCGCAAGCATGTCTCGGTGGGTTAATAAAGAAATATGTGCTGTCACTGGAATCAAAATTGCATTTCTCTTAATTTATTTTCTCTTTCAGAGAGAAATTATGTGCTCCATTATCAAAACGAATAGGGCTTTGATTCCAGTGGTTGTTCTTTCTCCTTCACAAGGGGCTGACGAGGACAAGCAGGTAGTGTGTGTGTGTGGGGGGGGGGTATAGCACTGCTCTGCTAACTCTCTGGTAGGATTGCGTCAAGGGGGCAAAATGTTTTTTTGCCATTCACAGGATCGCTCCCCCAGTTGGACTGTATGAGCTGCTAAGGTTCAGCAGAGATGACGCAGTCAGAAAATAAACCAACCAAACGAAAAGCCTATGAATCTGGGGTAATATGCATAATATAAGTACTGCACAAAGAAAATACCTCTTCTTTCCGCAGCCAGGGACCTTTTTTTTTTAAATATATAAAAATTATTGTGTACAGTTCAAAGCAACAGACCGCATTCAAGCATGGAAGCTGGAGGCAAAATGAATCATCTGAATTTTTTGGTGTGTTTTGAAAGAAGGATGATAAGATTTATGATGTGTGATCATAAGTTTTTTCCTTCCACGTTGAGAAATAACCTTTGCCCTGTATAGTACCTGTACGGTTAAGGCAAGCACATTTTTAAGAAGCCTATAATTTTCACATTGACAAACTATATTTATATCTTAGGGAGTACTTTATTTAAGGTAATAGCAGTTCATAGGCAGAATGAATGGCATTGTTTAGGTAAGTTTCAAGGATGCTACTTTCATAAACAATTTCGTCTTTTGAATCTGTTTGCGCAACCTTCATTTCTTATCAAGTCATACCTCAGGCTTTCTGCCTCCTTAAGGGCTGATTATGGTACCACGTTCACGCAACGCAAGGGGGTTACAGACCCCTTACGTCCTTGCGGACCCTCCTTGCGTCCACCGCAAGGGCCTGACGTACGCCTCCCAAAAATTGTAACCTTCCGTCGAGGCGACGCAGCAGCAAGGGCTTTGATTGGTCCACTTACTAAAACCCGACACAGAACCATGAAGGTTCACGACTGCGTCTGCGTGGTCATTGCGTTGCATGAACGTGGAACCAATATCAGCTCCTTTGCCTAGCCAGCATACTTGCTGGGTTGAACGTATCTGGGGTGACATTAGGTTGTTCATAAGAAACATATGCGAGTACTAGTGGTGCAACGGTTCACGGGTTACCCGTGATCCGTACGGATCAACCCCCACGGTTCGGGACGCAAGTGATCCGCGGATCGGCTGATAAAAAAAAAGAGTTGTGCGTTCACGTGATCATCGCATGTTTAAAGGAAAATTCCGGTATTTACAACATCATCAAGTAGCGTAGCGAAATACAGTTTCTGTCATGTTTTATTTGGCGTTCCGTAAATCCCATTGAAACCGAAACCGGAAGCGGAAATGTTTATGTTTGTTTGTAGTCTTTTCGCTTGGTTCTCCGTATCAACAGTAGGGCTAGAACCGAGCGAAAAGACTACAACCAACACCCCTTGCAATGGGCAATGAGTCTTCCAACAGAAATCAATGGATTTACAAAATGCCAAATAAAATACGACAGAAACTGTATTTCGCTACCATACTTGATGAAAAAAAAGATGAGGATGTCTGCATTGCCTGGGGAGAGTGTAGACTCTAAACTCTCCCCAGGCAATGCAGACATCCTGAATTTAATTCAGGATTATTTACTATCGACGTTAAAAAGAAGAAGGAATAATGCCTTAGGTTGCAATTCTTTTAAATATTGACAATGCTTAAAGGAAGAAGGATTATTGCCTAATTTTTCACTTTATTTAGTTTTTACACATTTGAAGAATTATTTAAAGTCACATTTGTCTTGTTATCTTTTTTGTTGTTGTTGATCCGAAAATGATCCGACCCGTGACTCAAAAACCGTGACACGTTCTGAACCGTGAGTTTTGTGATCCGTTGCACCCCTAGCGAGTACCGCAATTATTTTTCATGTGACATATTTGACATGAGGTTTTTGTGTCTTTCTGGACAGAGCAGGGAAGACAGCCCTGAGAAGGAGAGACAGAATGACACACCGCAAAGAACCGGCGGTTCAGATCCAAACTTCATGTCGGTTCTTTACCTGATGGATCGGAGTTGATGCCGTCATCTGGACTGCTGCTCCCGGATCGGAACTCTTTCTCCTGCGGACGGGAACCAGAGTCACACCAAATTAGAATAATTCTTTGTTACTCTTATGTTCCTGTTGCCGTGTTCCAGCTTAACCTTTAGATATCCCTTTTGCTGTAAGCTGCGTATACACGGAGGCGGATTTAAGTTTTGCTGGCTTCTCGCTCGACTGAGTCTTGCCATTTGGGTGCGGCGTTAGCGTCGGGTGTTTCAACAAAAGGGAAATTAAATTTGCACTCGGGGCGCGGGAGAAGTGGCGCTTCCGGCTATTCTTAAGTGTGCGTTATCGTTGAGTTCTGTCGTATCTGTGTTGTTAAACTTCCGTTTTACTTTTCGCTTGAAGCTCGTGAATGGGACTCGACTTTAAGGGACTCTCAGACAGAGGTGAGCTGTACCGGGATTTGGGGTTTTCAAATCCTAAAAAGTACCTGGTTTAAACCTCTTGTGTCTTTAGTTATTCAACATTTCAATAGTTTCATTTCAACAGAAATAATCCTAGACGAATGGTGACTGCTGCCATTGACTGAAAGCTATGCGTGTGCAGCAAACATTGGCTAGTAAGATTGAGAATCATCAGCCCCCCCCCCCTCGCAACAATTAGCCTCATCCAACACGTAGGAGTGTGTCAATGCCCAGGCTGGGCGGACTGAACATGGTTCATTACAAAGGGTAGGACTGCGGGGGGATAGGGGGGTTTCAGAGAGCGAGCCATGTTCAATAAGGGGTTAACGAATTGTTATGAGCTGCAATGCAGCCGCAATCAAGCTCATTATCTTCAGATGAAGCGGTAGATCTTCCTCTGTTATGAGTTGTTATGTATATCAATCTTTTTGATATTTTGGGATACATTCACGCAGTGTTTCACAAATGGGATGCTTTCCGTGACTTAAAAACAAAGGAATGTTAATAAAATGTCATTAGCTTTCGTCATAAACCATAAGTTCAGTCAAAACATTGCAACACAATTGTATGGGTAGAGTCCTCATATACAGCCATGCCAACCTCAAGGCCTGTTCAAAGTCAACTGTCACGTTTGTCGCGGGCCGGTCAGACGTCTGAGAGAGCGAACAACGTCGGAATAGCATCAACGTCGACTTACGTCAAGCCTCCTTCACAGGCAGAATCAGAAACCAACGGTGAAACCTCTGTCATACCCCCCCACACACACACACACACACACACACACACACACACACACACACACACTCAGCTGTTAGTTGACGATATGGATAAATCCTGTTTTTTCCGGGGATAAAAAAGGAAATAAACTATTCCACACAGCCAAGGATTTGGAGACCGGCGAGGGAACATATTTTGTGGGGAGCCCCTGGCAAACTCCAACATGCTCATCGGTTCCTTAACCACCAGGACGCCCTATGACGCATCATATCTCTGCCTGCAGAGGAGCTCCAAACCGGGCATGTTTGAGAGTGCAACACAGGGCAGCTCCTGGAACACTCCTTTTATCACAGCTAGTGCGTGGGCAGTCCTTTGTACTATTGAGTACCGACTCTATTCAACCAGGGCAATTCCGTTAGATTCATGTCATTAAGGAGCAGCTAGGGGGTATTTCGCTCTAGGAAGCCCTACAGGTAGGCCGTAGACATCGGGGATCAAACACAGAATCTTTCAGCAGGGAATCAAACAACCCTTTCTTCTGGTATTCAGGTAGCCTGGGTATACCCGCGCTGCCTTGCACGCGATTTCATTTCGCGCTGCTAGGCAGCCTGGATTCCATGGATCAGATTTTCGCCTGAGATAGGGAACTAATCACAGAACGGGGAGGGAAGGCAAGACGATGACGACGTCTATACGCCACACCAAAGCTTGTAGTTTACAGATCCAAAATGGCAGCAGACGCGTTACCTTTCGATGTAGCCTTAGATAGTGTCCTAAGTAGTTTAGAATGCAAGTGTATTTTGAAAAAAGAGCAACTATCCAAAGCGACTTACAACAGTTCATACACACATTCACACACCGACGGCGGTCTCAACGAGGCAAGGCGACGGCCAGCTCGTCGGGAGCAGTGAGGGTGAGGTGTTTTGCTCAGGGACACATCAACACTCGGAGGGAGAAGACCGGTATCGAACTAGCAGCCTTCCGGTTACGAGCCAACCCGCTCTACCTCCTGAGCTAAGCCGACCCACGTGCAGTGCGCTGACCACTGACCTCGGTGGCGTGCGGCTGCTGTCCGCGCTGTGCGGTCATGTGCTGGTTCCCGCCGCGCACCAGGGTCAGGTAGTAGCCGCGGCCGAAGACCTTCTTCAGGAACATGGAGGAGCCGCAGCAGCGCATCTTGCCGTGGGAGATGATTGCGATGCGGTCGCCCAGGATGTCCGCCTCGTCCATGTGGTGAGTTGACAGGATGATGGTGCGGCCTGGTGGGGAGGGGGGAGGAGAGAGGGATGGAGAGGAGAGAGAGGTCGAGGGGCAGAGAGAGGGGTAGAGAGAGAGGCAGAGGGGTAGAGAGAGAGAGAGAGAGAGAGAGAGAGAGAGAGAAATGGGGGAGAGAGGTAGAGGGAGAGAGAGGGGAAGGAGGGAGAGGAGAGAGAGAAAGGGTTGGGAGAGAGAGAGGAGGGGTGAGGGGGAGGGAAGTAGAGGGAGAGAGAGAGAGAGAGAGAGAGAGAGAGAGAGAGAGATGGAGAGGGAGATGGAGGGAGAGTTAGAGGGAGAGAGAGAGCAAGCGAGAGAGAGAAAGAGGGATGACAGAGAGGTGGCAATGGGTAGAGAGGGAGAGAGAGACAAAGAGGAAAACAGGGGGACAGAGGGGGATAAGGGAAGGGAGACGGGAGGGAAGAAGGCAGGGTGATGGGAGAAGGGAGGGAGGCAGAGAGGAGAGAGAGAGAGACACAGATGAGACAGAAGAGTAAAACGATGCAGTCTGCACCTGCCATGTTTGTTGGGTGTCAGCGGCGGTGACATTGAGCCCGGATGCAGACAAACGACATGAACACAAACCAGGAGCGCTAAGCGGCCCTGTTTGTTTCTGAGGGGCTATGACGTGACGAGGGAGAAAAGGATGCAGCGACGCCAAATTTATTCCGGCACGGCCAGCGTCACAACCCGCGTCCACATGGTAATCGTTTATCTCCTCGTAGTCCAACTCCACCGCCTTGCTCGAGTGCCGAGGTGGATCCTCATAGACACTCGAATCACATCAACACAATGCACGCACGGACACGGGCAAGAAAACACACACACACACACACACACACACACACACACACACACGCACAGGCACGCAGCTCACATCCACACACAAGCATGCACCCACACCAACACAGGCACCCACACACACGCATGCAGACACAAACACACACAGACAGACACACACACACACACACACACACACACACACACAGGCATGCACACGCACACATGCACATACACATCTCTAGTTCAGCTCCAAAACATCTTTCTTTTGGGTTGTTTTTTTTGTGTGCTTCACAGAAATCCCATTTTTGTTTTGTTGTCTTCAAATTCAATTAGCATCCCACACCAAGTGGGACGGAATCAGGCGAGAACCAACGCAAACCGAGCCGGGGCCCTGTTATGTCACGTAGCTTCGGCTAGCAGTAATTAACACGTTTGAGGAAAAACAAGGAAACCGAACATGGGAGGAGAGCACAGAAATATTCCATACTTCAAATGAAATCGTGTCAAGGTCAACAGCTGACGCCACGCATGTTTTTAAAAGCCCCCAAGGAACCCAAGAGAGGCCATTGTTAAAATTGTGTACGTATATATATCTATATATATATGTTATTGTCCTTCCTGCTTCTTCACTCCAAGAGCGAAAGGGAGGAGGGAGAGAGAAAAGATAAAAGATAAAAGAAAGTTTGACTTTGAACTGTGAGGCTTGCCAGTGGTTTGATTTGGCTCGTTTTATATGCTTAGCTCAATCTCAGCCAATGATTTTCCCTGGGATTCGTTGTGCTCGTGTTCTGTTCTTTTTATTCCCGAGCAGGAGTAAATAAAAAACACACGGCACCAAGTCTGAGCCAAGAAGAAGCCCAACGAGTATCTGCTTGAAAGGGGAACAGCCCGCAAAGGCGTCGTGATTTATTTTGTGTTCTGGGGCAATGCGGCATGAAGAGAGATGGAGACGAGAGGGATTCAGGTAAATTGGCAGCGTGACTTGGCAGCTTTTTTTTGTCAGATTGGGAGGCATTGAGAAATTGAAACATGCAGCAGTGGTGGATGGGCAGTTCTGGCAGTTATGTGTTAGACGCTGGTTGTCAGGCGTCTACGTAAATTATGTTACAAAGCTTTGTGAAAAAACGAATTTGAAAAGGGGCGACAAAGACTGACAGGATAATGATGTTGAGTGCAGTACGAAACAATAAAAAAAAAAATGTGTTCAATTATGATTTAACGACCTAACGAAAGGGTAGGCAATTTAAATTGTGAAGTTAGTTATTGTTAATTATTTGTTAACAAAATAGTGAAAGGTAATCAAAATAAATATTTGTCAGATGGGTAATTAAAGTTTTATTGAAACCTTTTAAATACACTATTTCTTAAAGCTTCTATTTTCTCGAAGAAAGGTTAAAACCCCAAATTATAACTGATGCTCGGTCATCTTCAACAAATGAATAACAGTAATTACCGAAAGTCGGATTTTCCTTTCAATTCCCTTTCCCGGCTGTTTAGGTGGTAAACACCTCAATGAGTAGTCTAATCGGTTAAACAAAGATGTTAGCCGTTTCTATGATTACCATTTACACCTCTTTACTTATTAAGCCCACACTTGTGTCCCCCCCCCCTCCAAAAGGTTGTGTTCATTCTGGAGCAGGGCTGCGGGCTCCCCAGTACAAGCCTCTTGACTCCAGTTCTCAAGTACCTTGTTACTCAAGTAACAAGGTACTTGAGTAACAACTCAAGTAACAAGGCACACCTTGTTACTTGAGTAACCTTGTTACTCAAGTAACAAGGTGTGCTGCGTCCACATCACCAGCGGCTGACCGACCATAAGGGGTGATACATGAGGAGGCAGTGGCTCAGGAGGTAGAGCGGGTTGACCTCACCCTAACTTCCTGACGAGCTGGCTGTCGCCCTGCATGGTTGACATCGCCACCGTGTGTGAATGTGCGCATGAATGGGTGAAGGTTAGGCAGTATTGTAGACCACTTTGGGTGGCCACTGGTAAGAAACGCGCTGTACAAATGCAGTCCATTTACCAGGCATTCACCTAGCCTCTAGAGGTAGTCTCTCTCGTCTAATCCAAACGCCAGTGGTGTTTGGCTCTCCTTTAAACCCTTCTTAGTGTCACGCCGACAGCATGAATAATATTGACACCCTCTCAGAAATCCTTGTATTTAAACTTGGGGATATCGTGTTTCATTTCCATAAGAAACATTTAAACTGTCCCTGCAAAGAGGTTGCCCGAGGCCGAGTGACTGAATGCCGGCCCGATGCCGTATCTGATGAGTTCAAGTACCTTGAGAAGTAATCGCTTAAATGTTTTAAAGAAGAAGCGAGTCTGTGACCAGCCTGAAGCCGTTTTATCTGTAAGTGCTACCATCACTGGGCCATTGTAACAGACTTGATCAATTGATTTAACAAGATTGTCATTGATTGCATTTGCATTCACGGCCTGCCAATATAAAGGTAAATATAGGTATTTCTGTCACAGGTCTTACGTGCTTTGTTCCATTTGTTTCCAATTTTCCAATCATTACAACTTAAACTTTGAGATGTCCGACGTGGCATCGTTGAGAATCGCATTCAATGGACAGACACGATAATAACGAAACCAATTCTTTCGCTTAAAAAGCGATCAAACTCACCAGACTACAAAACGACCAAAGTTTTAATCTCCTCCTCCTCTGTTCAATTCCCACGAGCACACCTCCATGAAACCCGGCCTCATAATTCCCCCCCCCCCCAAAAATAATCATCTATTTGATTTGGTTCAAAGCAAAATAAATGGCATGGTGTTGAAGGCAGGCCCGTATGAAAGGCCTTTGAGGCAGCCTGGTGTGTGGGTGTCCTCATTACAAAAGACGAATCTTCCCATCGCCGTGGAAAGCCTTGATTAGAGAGAGCGCTGGGCTAATGACAACGGGAGGGCGGAAAGCTGCTCAATGCACATTAAACATTTAGACATCTGCTTGGTGACTGTGTTATTAGAACGTCAAGCGTCTTGTTTACAGCCACATCGGCAAAACAAAGTGAAAGGGGGCCCAAAAGTTAAGATGAAAACACGACTCAAAGAACCGACGATTAATGAGACGTTCGCTTTTTACAAACTTTTCACCCGTTTTTCTTTCCTTTTTCTCTTTGTCGATTGATTTTGCGGCTTGTTTATAACGAAAGTTTCTCGATTTTCATCATTGTCAAACAGCTGTTAAACGCCCGGGAGATCGGAGGACGACACTGTCGGCAAAACTAATTTAAGATATTTCAAATGTATTCAAATATCAGATAGGTAATGAGGGTCTATTGAAACCTTTGAAGACAAATATTTTATAAAGCTTATACTTTATCAAAGAGAGCTTAAAACCCAAATCATAACTTCAACATAATGCTTGGTAATTAGTTATAATTAAAAGTGATCCTCACACCGGGAGATCGGAGGACAACGAGGCCCCCTCCAGGCAGAGCGCCCCCCCCCAGGCAACTCTACCTTGTTTGTACTTGAGCAGCAGCTCCCAGATCCCCCGGCGGGCATAGGGGTCCACCCCTGCTGTTGGCTCATCCAAGATCACGATTTTGGACCCCCCGACGAAGGCGATGGCCACCGACAGCTTCCTCTGCATCCCTCCTGGGGAAGGACGCGGGGGGGGGGGGGGGAGAAAGAGGTGTTACCGGGAGGCGTCTGGGGTTTTCGTCGTGTCCTACGGAGACTGATGGCAGGAAACCGTCGTGCAAAACATCCAGTTTTTCCGGTGAGCAATGGAGGGACGGACGGTTGGATAGATGCAGACATACGGACAGATGGAACACAAACGGGCCGACACATACAAACGCACACACAGACACGCACAAACACACGGAAAGACGGAATACACACACAAACGCACAAAAAAAACACACACTGACAGACGGAACGCACAGACAGACGGAACGGACACACACACGGACACACAACCACACATACACACAAACAGATACACAGTACATCCCTGGTAACAAGCGGATTAAACGTCTGCATTAAGGAAATAGATTACCTATGCACCTCTGCATGGACACAATGACTGACGTCAGGGCCTATAAATACCTCCAGTCCCCCTCTCACCTGCAGCAGCCAGCGGTCAGCCCAGCGCTAGGACCCCTGCTGATCAGAATGCAACCGACGTCCTGCTAATATGGCGGAAATGTCAGCGCGGATTAACCTTGGATGTCATATTTCAGTGCTTCCCCCCCCCCCCCGCCCCCTCCATAAGCAACCCATGGCGGAGGATGATTTATCCGGCAGGAAGGGGCCCACGCTAAAGGCCCCCACAGACAGTGAATTACGTCCTCCTGACATTCCGATACGGCGTGCGGTTCGTGGTTCGGTTCACACACACACACACACACACACGCGCAAGAACACACACACACACAAGCAGGCACACAAATTTGTCCCGTCTGTTTCATATTGAATTCAATTTAATATTTTCCGTGTGATATTGGGGCAATATGCTTGCAACAGTCACGCGTGTGTGTGTGTGTGTGTGTGTGTGTGTGTGTGTACCTGTATGTGTTCGTGCAGAGACACCATGGTGCTTCCTGCATGTGTGTGTGTGTGTATGAGTGCCAATCGTGCAACAATGCATGTTCTTGCGCCCGAACGTCAGTGTGTGTGTGTGTGTGTGTGTGTGTGTGTGTGTGTGTGTGTGTGTGTGTGTGTGTGTGTGTGTGCGTGCGTCAGACCTGACAGGTTCTTGGACAGGTCTTTGCGTTTGTGTGGAAGGCCAACGTCGGCGATCATCTGGTCTATCTCAGCGGCAACCTCAGCCCGGCTCAGACCCTTCAGACGGGCGTAGAAGTAGACGTGCTCCTCCACCGTCAGGCTGAGAGAGAGAGAGAGAGAGAGAGAGAGAGAGAGAGAGAGAGAGAGAGAGAGAGAGAGAGAGAGAGAGAGAGAGAGAGAGAGAGAGAGAGAGAGAGAGAGAGAGAGAGAGAGACAGACAGAGAGACAGAGAGTGAGAGTGAGAGGGAGAGAGAGAGAGAGAGAGAGAGAGCGAGAGCGAGAGCAAGAGCGAGAGCGAGAGCGAGAGAGCGAGAGACATGCACAGAGATAGACAGAGAGGGAGAAAGAGACAGAGAGAGAGACAGAGAGAGAAAGAGAGAGAGAGACAGAGAGAGAGAGAGAAAGAGAGGCACAAACAGAGAGACAGAGAAATATACATACACAGAGAGACAGAGAAAGAGACGGAGAAAGACACAGACAGAGACAGAGAGAAAAAGAGAGAGCCTTTGTCAGCCCTAAACCCTCTCGCAGCCTTAACCTCACCAGGACCACTGGTCATGCCGTGGGCCAAAATGCCAGACCTCCAGGACCACAACCTTTTTCCTAATTCATTTATACATATCTCCCCCCCTTTCCCCTCAAGAATTCATTCAAATATCCCTCCCCAGGAAAAAACCTGGAAATCCGACATTCCAAAGTGTCACGATGAACGCAGGAGAATATAAATGGGGGAGCGGGTGGGTACCGGATGTGCATTTGAACTTTAAAAGATTGGAAATGGTTTTCACTTGAATTAGCCTCCCCCCATTCAGCCCGGCCGCAGTGCCGTGGGAAATCGAATGGGTTGAAATGTCTCCATGTGCGCATGAATATTTCAGCCACCCTGACCCCCCCCCCCCCACTTAATACAGACGAGGGCGGTCTGCACCGGGATAAATATTAATGAGCGTAATCCGCCGAAGGTGCCCCGGGCCCGTTATTACGAGGGACGAAGCGCGTCGGGGTGGAGGTAATCAGCGCGTCGGACGGGGAAGGAGAGGAGAAAAACACGAAAAAATAAAAAGAGAACTGGAGGGAAATTGGCGGTAAACACCGGTGGCGCGGTGAACATGGATCGTCGGCAGTCATCGCTGTGCCGGCGCACGCTTGGGAAATGCCCGCTGATTACCTGACCAGATGCCGTTCTCAGCCCCCTTTTTTCCCGGATTTCCTCCTCCGTTCAGCGGAGAACACGAGGCCGGATTGATTGGAGGTTGGAGATTGATTGGGCGACCAATCAAGAGCTGGCGTGGCGCTCACGAGGAGATCGGGAGGGCGTTGTCTCTCCGTCCGTCGTGGCCCTAACGAGACGACCGGGAGGGTGTCGTCTCTCTGTCCGTGTGTCTGTCTTTATGTGTTATGATTGGGCTCTTCATGTTTATTTCGGGGCCCTTTATATGCAGGGGGACGGATCCCCCTTCAAGTGCGACGGCTTTTAACGACACTCCAGGCCCGGTGGAGGCCAGATGTGGCTCCGAGGCAGGCTCCCCAAACACCCCCACGACACTCCAGATGAATATTCATCGGAAACTGGGTCTGCAGCACGATGATGCAGAGTCTAAGCTTTGTTTGTTGTGGCGCATTTTGACCGCCAATTTTCTGGGGGTTTTGTTTTAATAGCACAACAAAAATATATATTTTTAATGATTTATTTTTTGCGTTTGTATGCTTTATTATAGAGTGAGCTAGAGAGGAAGGTATGGGCGCTATAGGGGAGGACATGCAGCAAATGACCACGGGCAGGATTGGAACCCGGGTCGCTGCGTTCAGGACTGAGCCTGTATGGTACACGCTCTACCCGGTGAGCCACCGGGACGCCCCAAACACAAAATATTAATGTTGGAATTTTTCCCACCGATGGACGAATAAATGATGTGTAAACGTAGAGGGCTCACTCGTTGAACAGGACGTTGTGTTGCGGGCACATGCCCAGGTGCTTGCGGATGGCGTCCATGTCCGTGTGGATGTCCAGCCCGTGGATGAGGGCGGTGCCTGAGGTGGGCGGGAACAGTCCGGTCAGGATGGACCTATAGGGGGCGGGAGTATAGAAGAGGAAGTCACATAAAAAGGTTGCCGATATGCTTTGTAGTTGACGAAGACCCCAGTCGCAGCAAATAATCATTACAAATGTATTGTTCCATTTTTCTTGACTAGTTACACAAAGTTTAGCATTCAGAGTATAACAAGTCAACAAGTACAAGTCAACAAGTACGTTTCATGTTCAGAAATATTAACTTGAATATAGTCTTCAAGTATCGCATGCAGGGTTTTTATTTAGTCCTTTAAATAATCATGTTATCTAAAACCCATTCCAGTAAAAGACTGAGCAGTGCTTTGGATAACCAAACGACAATGAAATACTGGTTGTTCAGCGCTTACGATGCATGATTCAAACCCATTTGTTTAATCAAACAGATGGTTATTTTTCAGCCGTTTCAGTGTCCAAATCAAGTACTCAATAAAAAATATTATTAAACCAAAATAGAGAATGACAAACGACCAAAAGCAGATCACACAGAAGGAACAATCCAACAGAGGACCGGTGAGTAAATCGAATCCTGTGCTACTTGCATGGTGGTGGTCTTCCCTGCTCCGTTGTGACCCAGGAACGACGTGATGTGGTTCTCGTAGAAGTCCACGCTGAGGCCGTCCACCGCCAGCTTCTTCCCCGTCTTGTAGATCTTCACAAGGTTCTGAATGGAGACCCCCGCCTTCATGTCGGGCGGGGGCTTCTCAAGGTAACCTTTAGAGAACAAGGGGGGAATGTAAGGAAATGCACTCTTTCATACACAGAACCTTCTCTGCTAGCGAAAGGCTGAATAATACCATAGGTCAGTGGTTCTCAGACTTTTTCTACTATTGTACCCCCTCTAATATATTTTCTGGTTGAGTACCCCCTTCACCTCATCACAAACGATGCATGTGCGTATTATTGGGCAGTGTAAACATGAACATTAAAAAGGTGCAAATATTCACAATCTAGTGAGAAACATGGGCCTGTGCTTCATGCAGCTGTTGGCTAATTTAACAACTGCCTTTAACTAACATCTTCATTAAATACTTTTTTAACTTTTCAAGGACACATACGACGGGAGTTCCCTCCCTTATACTGATGGATGTTTTGAATGCTGTCTCCTAAATCCCAGACGGCCTAATGAAAGAGTTGGAGGTTACATTGAGTAGGAAACATTTTTCATTAAACCGATCGCATTGTTATTCTCGCAAATATAATTGAATTAATCCTCGTCGTTATCACCGATCATAAATTCTTTATTTTACCTGCACATTCTTTAATTCATAAAACTGACACACTGTTTACAATTTTCCCATCCCTTTTTCGTTTGTCCTCGGCTTATAAACATAAAGTATAAGTGGGCCGTATTAAACCGTATACATTATTTGAAAAAAGAAAAACAAATACACAACAGCATATTTGTTATTAGCAGGAATAAATGTTGCGGAATCATAAAGTGATATTAAAACTGTCAGTACTCACATTGTTAACAATACGACCACCCAATCCTGGGAGTAACCAGCCCCCCCCAGCCCGCTGTCCCTGTGTTCATTAGAGACTCTCCCGGAGACACCTCGCTCCCATCGGCTTCACCTCGCCTGTTATCAGCCCTGCTCAGCCAATAACGTGTTAGCGTCGGTTTGCAGCGACGCCGCCGCCACCGCCTGACATATTATCGCTACCGCTAACTAATTAGGAGCTCTGTTTTTCCCCCGCTTTGACAAACGATGACCCTTGGAGAATTCAGCCATAAAAACACACGTTTCTCACAGTTTATTCTCAGTTCGGGGTCCAAAGTGTTCTTTTCGAAAGTATTCAACTGCCAGTCAAACATGGCCACCATTGGCAGTTGGCAGGGAGTTCTTTTTGGACCATTATTTGGCGGTTGGTCGTTTTATCAGCCAGCAGACGAAAACAATAATACCTCCTTTCCACTAACGCAAACCCAGTGCTGGGCTGGTGCTGGTGCTGGTTCAGTGTTGGTTCTGCACGCCAACTCCCCAAGAACCAGCTTGATTTCCCACAGACTTAGAGTAGAAAGAGAGTAGAGCCACGCCAATGCATCAGAGCCTACGACCCCGTTGTCCTAGTTAAACGTTAAAATGTGCGCGTTAGAGTTACGCTAACCCAGTACTAGATGTCACTGGTTCTTGTTTCTGGCTCCGAACCAGCACTGAAACGTCGGTGGAGCGGGGTTAAAGTGATAGTGAGGGCACAGCCGCGAGGCGGGTCGGTACCGTTTTGGACCCCTGGGTTCTTGAGCGTGTCCGGGTGGACGGTGCTCGCCGTGGCGGTGGTCCCGCACCAATAAGACCTGCTGACCAGGAAGTACCACGGCTTGGGGATCCCGTACTGGCCTGCGATTTGAGGGGTACACACACAAACACACACACACTCACAGGGTCATATACGAGGTTTAATCAGAACAACAATCATGATGATGATAATAACCAGGAGGACAAGGGGCCCGGCCTGGTGGAGAGGTCCTCCGATGATTGGATTAATTATCGTCGGATTGGAATACGATATTAAGAACCCGACTCTGCTGGGATCGCGGACTGCGTGGTACTTATTAATGTCGGCCTCCGATCCCGTCGAACCGAGAACACCATCCCGTAATCGGTTAATTATATCAAATTAAAATAATGAAATAATGATCATACATTAAATGCCATTGCATGAAGAAAACAAAGACTTCCACTGCTACTTCTCATACACTGCACTCACAATAAATGACACAATAAATACACACAATAAATGACGACAACTTGTTGGTTGTGCAGCACTAGAGTTCACTTGGACTCTGTAAAGCCCCTTACCCCATTTTGGGGGTAGTGTAGTATCTTATCCTAGCCATCCTCTTGTATACGGGGAATGAGTTAACCTAGCAATTGTCAGTCCTTGGCACTTGTTTCTAAGAACATCCTTACTGTACCCACAGCGATATATTGTTTCTCCTTCTTCTCACAAATGTACTTGTTGTAAGTCGCTTTGGATAAAAGCGTCGGCTAAATTCCCCTGAATTTAGCCAAACGTCGAAAACCTTTTTTTAGTATCTTCTCCAATTCCGTCCACATCCTTTGATGGTTCACCGTCCCGTCGCTCTGTTAGACGTCGGCGTGTCCAACAGAGGCGTGCGGGCGCCGTTACCTGGGAAGACGTTCTCGATGTAGCAGGTGAGCGTCCAGTACAGCAGCGCGTCCAGCAGCATCATGACGATGGAAACCAGGAAGCTGTAGCGCGTCCCCTCTTCCGGACTCTGGGCGATGTTGGACCACTGGATGCCCAGGCCCTGCTCCTCGTACTTGGAGAGGTTCTCGCAGCCGTAGCCGAAGGCCACGCACGACAGCAGGCTCTGGGGAGGGGGAGCAGAGGCGACATTCAGTCGGATTTGACGTCTCGGTGGACGAGAAACGTTCTGCGTCTGGACTCGAACCGTTGAGCGTGTGTCCGGGGGATGGCGGCCGCCATCCCCCGGACGCGCGCTCAACGGTTCGGTGGCGGCCGCTGTCGATCATGTTGGCCAGAGATGGCCCGAGTTTCATGTGTAGGATGAATTGTGTAGGCGCATACTGTAAGTGATATCCGAACTGCGAGCGGAGGAGAGCCCCGTACAGAGCCGGCTGGCCTCGAATGGCTTTTCGTTTGAGAGTTGAGGATTCTCTCTCTGCGGGAAGACAAAACTTCCCTATCTCTTTCCCTTGTCCTCTCTCTCTCTCTCTCTCTCTCTCTCTCTCTCTCTCTCTCTCTCTCTCTAGGTCTCTCCAGAGGGCACACACCGGGATGCAATTCATGTGATGCAAATAAAGATCAGTGGGCTGTTTCGTACAGTAGGAAATGGCAGACGATTCCTCTCTTCCCCCCCCCCCTCCCTCGACGCAACAGCATCTGCCGCCAACCTATCGCTCTCCACTGCCATGCTGCTTGCCAGCTGTTTCATCACCCCTCATTTGCTCACAGCGTTTTAACTCCGGTAGATGCCACCGTCATTTACAGGAGCCGGCGAGAGTTGGAGGTATGTGCTACGGTGCAATGTGGGGCCAGGGGGGGTACCTGTGGGCTTAGAGTGCGGGCCGTCTGGGTCAACAGTCACCGCGCGGTTAGCTGTGAGCTGTGGGCTGTGATGCAATGATAGGGCCATGCGATAATCCACTAGCTTACTATGCTTTGCTAGGCCGCAGCATTGAGAGTTGATAGCGTTATGTGCTACGATGAAATGGTGGCACGCCCGGCATTGTTAGGTTGTAAGTTAGCTTGGTGTGCATTGCTAGGGCATGAGTATGCTTAGGGCTAAGCGCTAGTATTATGCAGCCTGAAGCAATGATAGGATCGCCATGATGCTCTCTGATATACATGGCGGATCAAAAGCCTTATGTATGATGACGCTATGCTGATGATGCCGGCATGATGAGCCCTAGCTAGTTTAACCTCACTCAGGCCAGGCATCCTTGACCCTTTTAGTGGCCCCAAGGTAAAGGCATTTCAAAGTTGTCTCCTGCCAGCGGCGTGAGTATTCTCCCACTGCTGCCAGCAGGCGCCAGTGTGTGAATCATTCCTGACCCCTCGTCGAAGGGGCCCGGCCGAAACATTGGGAGGTGACGCTCTGACCTTGACACTACACTGACAAACACTCCGTCCAGGCTCTCTGACGACGTGTGTCAGGGGGGCAATTTGAAGCTTGCTCCCCTCTGAGGTGAAGGCTCTCGCTGGGTCTGAGCTCAGGAGAAACTTGTTTTAAGTTTGGAGCACACTACCAGGAGAGCAAAAGTAAAGGGAAATGGACTATACGTTTGGTATGACATCGATTTGATACGCGTTAATTGTGCTAACTGTAGGCAATAGGCAGTGTATTGGTAGCCTATGATGTTCCTTATTCAAGGGGCAATACTTGAATTACCAACTGGCAGTGGTTCGGTTCAGTTATCCCCAACTTTTCTCCTTTTCTTTTTAGAAATGTGAGTTTTCACGGCTTAATTATCAAAGACAGTGCGGTGCACGGGAGAGATCTATGTGCCTTCGTAGCTCCCAGATCCATCTGAGCTGTGTGCTTTCCCTCTGCCCAAATTAAGCGTAGCGATGAGTTGGAAAGCGCCGCTTGGTCAGGGAAACATTGTTCATGCTAATTAGAGAGCCAGCCCATCAATCTGGAGAGAGAGAGCCAGAGAATATGTAGTGCAGCCGAGAGAGGATCCGAGGCAGTGGGGAGTTTGTGGAGGAAGTGTTGAGAGAAACGTTAAGAGAAACCGCAGTTGTTCACACAGGTTTTTAAAAGTAGGATAGAGACAGAAAGTGAGACAGAGGGGGCGGGGGGGAGAGCCAGAGAGAGGGGGAAGGGGACAGAGAGAGTAAGTGGGGGGGGCAAAAAGAGAGATAGAGGGGGGGACAGAGAGAGAGGGGGGACAGAACAAGAGGACAGCGGGAGAGAGAGAGAGGGAGAGCGAGAAAGAGAGAGTGGGATGGATGCTGATTTGAAATAGCCAAGCCAAAGACAAATACATCCATCATTACCCCACGGATAGAAGCAATTTAATCATTCCTGCTGGAACCACAAGGCTGCAGAGGCAAAGGGCCTCTGCCTGGAGTTATGCTTTTAGTTTGAGAGGTGGACGGATCGGGACAGATGAAGCAGGAAGGAAAAACACCATGATTGATGAGGTGAGGGGTGGTGGAGGTGGGGTGGGGCTGGAACACGACCGGACGAGCACTGATGACCGGAGTAACGTACGGGAAGGCGGGAGCGGGGGGGTGGTCAATGTTTACATTTGCAAAACAGGAAAAAAACACTGGCATTCTGGTGGTCGCCGGCTGGGAAGATGAGGCTACATGCATGGCAATGAAGATTAAAGATTTCCTGTTCCTGTCGTCGGCGGGAAAAGGACAGCCGGGGACGACAAATGATGCGAGCCCCCCTGGAAAGGTCACTTAGAAAGGGTACGGTGAGAGTTGAGCAATGGTGCACTATTTATCTCTTCTTTTTCCCCGGCCCACCATCCAATCCCTTTGTTAACAGGAAAGGAGGATGGATAGGACACAAACTTTCTTCAGGGCTCTTTCTTGTATGTTTTCTCTATTTCCCCAAAAAAAAAAAGTGTATTTTCCCCCTTGTTCGCTCCCACTAAGTCCACTGTAATTTATTGGAGATTAATTGTACAATGGGTCTAATGCTGAATTGGATTGCACTTAATTCACTTTGATTAAGTTCAAGCGATACATTAAATAAGCTACGTTGTGATGGTTTATTTCAATGACCGAGAAAGAGGGAGATATGATGTGGTTCCACAGTAGACAGGAAAAAAAAAGTTAATGTTATCGATCAAATGAACTGATTATCATCCAGACTATACACAGCAGCTGTAGCGATTCAGTGCTACAGCGGCTGTGTTTAGTCGGGCTTCCGCTTAAAAATAGCACTCAGCATTGTGTACCATCTTATCCAAGCTATCTTTGTTGTGTAGTGGGAATGGGTTAACCTAGCGATTGTTAGTGCTTGGGACTTGTTTCTATGAACATCCTCAATGCACCGACAGCGACATATTGTTGTTTCTCTTTCTTCTGACAAATGTACTTCGAAGAGGACAAGGGAAAGTACTTCGCTTTGGACCAAAGTGTCTGCTAAATGCCCTGAATCCAACTGTAAAGGTACTCACCACGGCCACCTTGGCGCCGAAGCGCATGCTGTCCTTCCACGTGTAGCACAGCACGTAGGGCAGGTAGAGCACAAAGTAGATGAGGCCGCCGCACGCCGCCGCCAGGTTGGCCTTGGAGAAGAAGACGCTGATCAGGAAGCACTGGGTGACTGTGGCCGTGCAGAAGGCCAGCAGGAACACGAACACCAGCGTTGGGTCACTGTAGTACAGCACGCTGCCGTACTGGGATGGGGAGCAAGGGGGTTACGCACACCAAACACGTGGCACAGGATACAACACACCACGAGACACAGGGTTGGATTTTTTGAACAGGCGGGGCCGACGGGAGAGGAACGGAAGGTAGAAGGAGGGAGGAAGAGTTGGAGGATTAGTTTGATTGGCGAGTGATTCGGTTGGAAGGTGTGGTGTTACGGGAGTCTGTGCTCTGGGTTTTCTTCGGGGGAAGGAAACAACGCTTTACATTTTGGAGGGTTGGGAGGGGCAATAGGTCGAATGAACCAGTAGGAACCAGTGGTTCAACTTTTATTTATGTTTTGTTTGGTTGTTCTCTAAGGATTTGACACTCGTAGTTGTCCTGTAGTTGTGGACGACTCTATACGACTGAATGGTTGGTCTCTAATTCAAAATCTACTTTGTAAACTTCAGTCATTTAGGAGACACTTTTATCCAAAGCAGCATTGACCTTTGGATCCTAACGTCAACAGGTATGCTGCGGACATTGGGGATCGAACCCAGTGCAATCCCTCTGGAATACACCGCCCTATATCCATTGCACCATCCTACCTGCTACAGTCACCTCTATTCTAACTCATTCTTGATCAGAACCCCTGCAAACCACGTCTTAGCACCACCGTCGACCCCTCCACAATAAAAGCGTTGCGCCGTCCGACACCACAGACACCGACGGGGTCACCTTAAGGAGGACGGCGAGCAGGGCGGCGCTGACGGCCAGCGGCAGCATGCTGGAGAAGGCCCAGGTGAGCCAGTGGATGGTCGTCCGAAGGCCCATGATGCGCATGGTCTCTTTGAGGCGCGCCTCCTTCTCCTGCACGATGCCCTTCACGATCAGGGCCACTGAGAAGATCCAGGCCAGGGTCATGAGCAGAGGCAGCGAGCTGGCCAGCGAGCGCAGGAACCTGGGCGAGGGAGGAGGAGGCGCCGGGGGGAGGCGGAGGAACGGAGGAGGAAGGAGGGAAGGAGGGGAAGACAACGAAAGAGAGAAGAAAGGGAACGAAGTAACAAAAGAGAGAACGAAATAAAGGGAAAAAGAGAACGAAGTAGAGAGAGAAAGGGAGAAAAAAATAATGAAAGACAGAACGAAATAAAGAGAATGAAATAAAGAGAGAAAGAACAAAAATAACGAAAGAGACAAAGAGGGAGCGAAAAAGAGACAATGAGAACGAAATAAAGAAAGAGAAAAGGAGAATGAAATAAAGACAGCGAGCAAAAGAGAGAAGGAAATAAAGAAGGAGAGACCAAGAGATCCAATAAGAGAGAGAAAGAAAACGGAATAAAGAGAGAAAGACAAATAAGATAACAAAATAATAAGCGAGAAAGAGCGAACGGCATGAAGAAAGACAAAAACGAGAAAGAACGAAGGAGAGTACCCGGAGAAGGAGGAGGAGGATGATGTAAGGCAGCAAATAAAAGGAGAGGAGAAGCGAGAGAGGGGGCGGGCCGTTTAATCAACGCTGATTGGAGATGGAGATCAGAGAACACGCTCGGGGAAAATTGGGGGGAGAAAGGCCAGCGACGCGGAATACCGGGATAAAAAAAATAAATACACAATCGATTGAGCCAGTACATTTATGTATCGATTTGTTCAGGGACCGCCAACGGTCACTGACCGGGCGGCCGTTTGCATTCAGGCTCAGGAGGAGGTGTGCGTGTCCCTTACGAAGGACCCGATGTGTTGTCAGAGGAGGCTAACATGAGTGGAATACGTTCCCAAATCAATGGGATTCATGCATGGGGAGAGAAATCAGAGGATCAATGCAAGACGGATTTCAGTTCTGTTCGATATGTTAACTCCCTTTTAGACACGGGACAAATGGCAAAAGACAA
Source organism: Pollachius pollachius (assembly GCF_949987615.1). NCBI lineage: Eukaryota > Metazoa > Chordata > Actinopteri > Gadiformes > Gadidae > Pollachius > Pollachius pollachius. The sequence continues at coordinate 14,326,288 of NC_136953.1, forward strand.
TTTCCTTAAACGCACCTCGCGGAAGAACCTGAACATAAACAACACAGTACGATGACACCATCTCCGCGCGTCCACACCGACCATGATTGAAACTTCCAGAAAATCAGCGCATGATTAGATTCCATTATTAATGCGCCGAAAACGGCTGTGAAATTATCATTTAGAACGAGCCCCCCGTTTGAGCATGCCGTGAGGTTTGTTCCCGACTCCATTCATTGTTATTAATGTTTACACGTCGTGGAGGGCTTGCAAACATATTAGGCTGATAGGAAATTACATTTGGCCCAGCTGTTCACATTTCACCTTTTTTGACGACTACCAAAAGCATTTAGGAGTATAACTGAGGACTATTTCCACGCAAAAATAGCTCTTATGGCACTGGAAGGATTGTTGTTATTTAAATAATTTCCATGCAAACATACCTCTGTGCCACTGGAAGGAATATTGTTATTTAGAAATGAACGATTTGATGTATTTGTGATAGACTGTGTCTGTGATTAATATTCAAATAGCTGGTGTTGGTGTGAAGGTTAGGGTTCCATAATTCTTGTATAATAAATTCCTTTCTGATTTCTAACCTTCACATCTTATAACTGACAAATTAAACAGACGGTAAAACCAAAAAATGCTGCAGGCTATCGTTCAATATTTGTTTTTTGTAGTAAGTCCATCCACAGTAATATAGAGGTTATCCTAGTTTGAATGAATTGCATTTGCTTGCCATTGGGGTAGGCTGAAGTAAGTATATTAATGAGCTTAATTAACTATTTAGGACGTTGGTTGTTCCCGGTGTTTGCACAAGGAGAGCATCAATACCAAATGCAAACAGGTAATATTAATGGAATTTGATGTTGTGATGCAGAGGTCATTGTGGATTTGAATTTTCCAGTGAAAGGGCCACCAAACAACAAAAGAAAAAAAAATTACCCCACACATTATCTGATTAAACACAGCGTATTATAATTGCCGTTGTCGCCATTCTAATTCAAATTGGTTCAAATTAGAACTACAATGATTTACCAGAGCTGAGATTTGATTATTTAATGATTGGGTGCTCTTCAAAGTTGATGATTCAAAATTGTGACGATTTGATTATTTGATTACGTGATTATTTAGAGCAGAGTACCAGAACACAAAGCACGCCCATTTCCCTGACCTGCGTGTCCTGAGAGATAGTGTGAGGCCTGATACCTTGGTTCTTCGCTTACAACAACCCTTATATGCTAAGGAGCTGTGGTTCAAGGTAGTTCTCAGTAGAAAAGTACACACGCCACTAGTCAACAAAGAGCCTTAAAGTTTAGGGTATCTAGTTTCTAGATATCTAGCAGTGCAGTCTGTTGTCTTGTTTGAGAAATATATGTGGGCTGGAAGGCCAAAAGCCAACTGATGTGTGAGCATTTTTGAAGCCATTTAAAATTAATATGACAGCCCACAATTTTCTGTTTCCAAGATGCTTCTCATAATACCTTTTGCTCTCCATTACATATTCTTGATGAGTTCAACAAAAACACTGTTTTATTCAAATATTATGCCTCAGTAAAACACTGCCAAAACTACTGACAGAGATAAACACCTGCATTCATTAGACACCCCCCTCCCACACACACACACAGAGACACACACACCAAAACAATCAACTACACCTTTCTATTCCCAAACAATCACTCCACCATCCCGTCAATAATCCACCTTGAATCTGCGCCTTCCGCGGCACGCCACGCCACGCTAAGCCCGCGATTTGTCATGCTACGCTGTGCTAAGCTACGCCTGCCTCCCTCTCTTCCTCTGCGCTCCCAGTCCCAAACGGGGGTGCTTTGTGGTTCGGGTGCTCGCCCACGCCCCGCCGAGAGAGAGAGAGAGACCTCCTCCCTCCCTCCGGTACTGACCTTCAGCATGACGCTCAGCAGCAGGCAGGGCACCAGCAGCAGCGTCATGTTCTCCGTGAACCAGGCGCACCACAGCGCACTGTTGGGCACGCCGGTGGCCCGCAGCACCTCTTTGAGGCCCAGCTCTTTCTCCAGCACCAGGCTCTTGACCGTCATGCACACGCTATAGGTGAACGCCAGCACGAAGAACATGGGCAGTGTGACGCCGATGCTGCCGATGAAGCTGTGGAGGTGTGTGCGAGAGGGAGACGGGAGTGTGTCGGGTCAGGCCAGAGTCACGTACGGTCAAATCCCGGCCTGACCAGGGGGGGGGATTGAAGACCGGACTGAGAACAAGGGCAAGGTGCTCCCCCGCTGGGGTCGCACGTCAGTTGGGAGAGAGTGATCGGAGGGCGTGTCAGGGCCGGGGATCATACCGGTTCAGATCCCGGCCTGGCCAGGGGGTAAAGACACAGGACTGAACACGGGGTAAGGTGGGGGGGGGGGGCGCGCGAGTGATCGGAGCGCGGGTCAGGCCGGGGGTCAGGTCAGCCCAGATCCTGACCCCGAACACGGAACAACAGGGTCAGAGGCCTCTGTGTTTATAGAAGCACTTACTGGTTGGAAATTCACGTGTTCGAGGGGACATTTCCAGGGACGTTTTGAATAAAAGTCCTTCAATAACAGTGAGGTCTTTGCTGGACCCAGTTTGAAAGATTGTTTTTTCTGTCGGTGCTCCATCGTCCTTGGATTGCGTGTTTGCCGCTCCGGTGCAACAAAATATGGTTCAATAAGGGAAGCGGCAAAACAACTTGAGCCGCTGCCACGCCGGAGTAATTGTCTTGTTGGGGTGGGGAAAATCTCCAGAGCTTTTCAATCAGAGCTCAAAGACCATTACATTCCCTCCCCTTTTGTTCGAGTCAATGTCACCGAGGCTTTTCCTCTCCTGCTCACTGTGCGCTAACCTTCATGAATCTTGTGTATCAGCTCCCATCAAGCCATTTAGTGCACACCGGGGTGCCAGAGAAGATGTATGGCAGGACGCCGTTACAAAACAATAAGGCAATATTAAGCTTGCTTTCATAAAGCCATCAAAATGCCATGTCAATATCTCTCACCGCGGCCATGTGCCAAAGTGCTACCTTTGCTTTATTAGAGAGCGAACAGGGAGGGGAGGGGGGGGGGGGGATGGCAAATGGATTCTGACAAAGTATGGATTTATCCATATTAGTTTTGCTCCGGAACCCAGCGAAACTGGCAGCTGTAATGCAAGGGAAGCACTCCTTAGCACAATGCGGGCACGCGTGCGGAGAACTAAGTAGGCATCTGGAAACCGGCACAATAATGCTTAACTCTGGTAAACAGACGTCATGAAATAGACTTCATGTAGGCCCGCGTTTACACCAATTACATTTGCAGATGTTTCCTATTAAACCGTGTAACCGTTTACAAGCGTTACTAGAGTTTTTGTTTTGCAGAGGTGACGCATCGCTCGTTGCGTTTTCATAAATATATCTTTCTCTATCTCTTTTTGTTTTTCTTTAATCAGCGCTGCAACAAAATCCTACAAACTGAAGTCCTATTTCTTCATTGTTCATATTCTCCACAAAGAGAGAGTGCACTGGATCGCCCGTGAGTGTTGAAATGAAAGACTTAAGCCTTATAAACGACCCGATTAGACAAGCGTTCAAAGGGCAACGCAAACAAAAACAGCAAAGAACGTCTGGCCTGCAGCAGTCAGACAGGAAGTTCACGGGGGACATCGGAGCGCTAACAAGGAGGGATCATTGATTTTCCGAGGACACTTCCAGCCGACCTCGTGGGACGGATATGAACCTGCACCGAGGAAGCGGGGGTGAGCCGCAGGAATGGATTGGTTAACACGCGTTTAAGAGGACTTTAACTCAAATGCTTGCTCGCTCCCTTCCCCAATTTTCTTCCCCCAGTCATTAACACCGCCAGAAGAAAGTTGAGGATAAAAAACAACAGACAAACACATTGCACTTTAAAAAGAAAAACCATTAACCCCCCTCCTACCATCTCCTCCCCCTGCCAAAAAAGCCTCCTAAATTTGCCCGGCATTAACCAAAGTGGTGAATAAAAACCAACCGACAGAACACATTGTATAAATAACTCTGGGGCCATTGGCTCCATGCTGGAGCCTTCCTTTTTTCCCTCCTTCATCTAAATTTCACAACGCCGCCCCGAGGTACCGATTGTCTTCCAAATTGAACGGTAAATATGGCCGCCGACGCCAGCAGTCCAAACGCTACCCCGCCACCCCCTTCCCCTCCCTTAGTATCTCCCCATCTTCTGAATGGCTGACGTGTGTGTCTCTGCTGTGAGAGTTAACTTCCATTGACTCATCACACGGAGAGAAAAGGCTGTTGGGGGTTTGGTGGTAGCGGGAGTTGTGGAGAAGGGGGGGGTCTTGCGTATCTGTCATGCACACCACGTCTGACACGGGCAACCTTGCCCGCGGCAGATGCTCTTGAATTATACATTCCCCTGATCGATCAAAAGGTGCTTAAGTAATAGGACTCCTCACGGCGGCGCTCCCGTCCCACTGATCCCGTTACACGCCGGCACGCCGTGACCTAAGTTTAGGGGAAGGGGATGGAAGAGGGAGCGGGGGGGGGGGCTTGACTTCTAACTACATCAGGAGGTTTGGGAGGAGATAGCCCCCCTGGTGGAGACTGGGGTCATTTCATCCCTGGTAAACAAATCTGTCTCTCGTCTCGTTCATAAGGTGAACCGCTCCGTAATCTGACCTCCCGGTGGCTTGAATATTGGAGCAAATAGTTATAATGACTAATTATTGTATAGCAATATTATTTGAATTTAGGGCATTTAACAGACGCTCTAATCTTAATCGACTTACAATAAGTACATTTGTCAGAAGAAAGAGAAAGTACAAAACATTGCTGCGGTTACATCAAGGATGTTCGCCAAGCACTAACAATTGTTAGGTTAACCCATTCCCCTTACACAACAAGCCTAGCTTGGGTAAGGATATTATAGTGGCTAACAAAAGAAGCAGTTTTTTTTTAACGCATTTGGGGTTTATATTAGCATTGCAGAACGTGAACCCGCGTAAAAGGGGGTTTAATGGTAACGCCGTAAAACAATCAGATTGTTTCAGCGCATTACCATTCAACCCCCTTTTACACGGTACAGAGTTTTCTTTTTGTACATTAATGTTTGAAGTGCTCGCTAGCGTCAAAATGAGCATTGGCCGGCGTTCAAATGAAACTGTCAAAGCAAGTGAAAGCGCACCGCGCCGAATCCTGGGTGGTAGAACGCCATCCATAATGGAGTGCCATCTATTATACATAAAACATAAAGCCTGGCACGGCACGGCAGGTGGGGTTTGAATGGCTGCTAAATGTACAAAAAGACAAAACGCAGACAATGAAAAACATCGGTGCCCCCCCCCGTCCCACAAACCCCCATCCTCATTTGCCAGACTGATGACTGGAGCGTTCGGTGTCGACACACACAACCCATAGCGGTCGTACGAGGGGGGAAGGTTACGATGATGAACCGCGTTTAATAAACCGTACTTTATCACGGGGGATTTCATCCCGGTTTACCTTTTTCAGCGCATCATAGAATTAGCGTACAGGACGTCGTTTATCAGTGGTCGTTCCAGACACGCTTCAAAAGAAAGCCTTGTCTTATTATCCAACGGGGAGTTGATGTGTGTGCGGGTGTGATGCCGTGGCCCCCGGTCTCACCCACGGGGCCCGTCTCTTTCGGAGTCGAACAGATGGGTCGGTGCACGAGAAAAAATGTCGGCCCTGATTGAGGTGAGGGCAGGGCGCCGACCAATAGGACGGCTTGATCGTCTTATCGGGATCAGAAGAAGAAGAAGAAGAAAATTGAATAAAAATGCCCAGGACCATAGGCAGGGTCACCTTCTTATCGGCAGCCGTCATCGCCAAGTGACGGGCGATTACGATGTGTGATGACAAGCGAAGAAGCCTTAAACACTTTTCTTATCTTTGGGGTTTGTTTGGAGAAAACGCAGACAGAGGTCAGCGGGGGGTGGAGAGGCCCGCGCAAAGGCAGGGAGTGGGTCAAGCGCGGTGTGTTGTGTACGAAAGGAAATAAAAAGGCTCAGGCGGACGATGGGAAATAAATAAATAAAAAGACAACCGATTCGGAGGCTGTGCTCAATTGCGTTGTTCACTTCGGAGCGGGGGGTCAGTGTTGATGTTTAGCGGAGGAAATTGTCCACTTACGACCGGAGCTAAATGAGGGCAATGGACGGCTAAATAGGGTGCAGGAGAGGAGCGTGTGTATGGGGGGGGTTTCTTTGTGTGTGTGTGTGTGTGTGTGTGTGTGTGTGTGTGTGTGTTTCTGTGTGTGTCTGTGTGTGTTTCTGTGTGTGTTTCTGTGTGTGTGTGTGTGTGTGTGTGTGTGTGTGTTTCTGTATGTTTCTGTGTGTTTGAGCGAGCGGGTGTGTGTGTGTGAGCGTTTGCGCAACTGCTTGAGGTTACTACAGAACACCTTGTGTTGTCTTCCCTTTGTACTGCACGACCTATATTCTCACAGGTATGTATCATATATCAGGTGGAAAGTACGCAGCGTTCATGTGTACTGCGTATTTTGTATTTCTCAGCTGAGTTATATCCATCGTAACCATGCATCATTTACGATTTGAGTGTCTATATTTTATTGATGGGAGTCAACGGGACATTTTAAGTTTCTGACAAAAAAAAAAAAAATCGCACAACGCAAACCATGCCCGTCCTAAACGCAACGAAAGCCTTCGGGAGCACAACCCCAATCCCAGCTACAAAATCACCACGGAGCCCTTCTGCCTGTCTGTCTGGCCCCTACTTCCACCCTCCAACCCCCCACCCAAGAGAGCACCCCACCTCAGAGACCCCCCCCCCCCCCCTTTATTAGATTTTTTTTTACTACATCCTTCTTTGTCTGATTCCGCTCTTAATTATTTATGAATGGAATAGCGGTTTTCACGTGTTAATAATTTAGCTCGGGCCCAAATGGAGCGTCCGGGCGTGAGAGTAAATGCTGCAGGGACCTGGGGAGATTCCTTTATGGATGCCATTCATCTCCGGTAATTATTAATTCGTTATTTACGGGAAAAGAGACACGAAAGCCGGAGCATCGGGATACGAGACGTAGCGTCATTGTCTTGTTTCCGATAATTAGGAATACTGTTGTTATTCATGTGACTGCTACCGCTATGTAAAGTTGAAACTGGGAAGGCGATGAAAACCACTCGGGAACGCCAGGGAGTTTTTCAGACATCTTTCGGATAATTGTCGGACACCGATTTCGGAGACGATTATTGGAGACAGTGTACTATCAGATCACACGTGATACTACGATGCATCTTCCATCACTTACCTCACCCACATTCCCACATTCACAACACACTACCCAACTTCCCGATGCGTCCGTGTCTTGTGAACCGAAAGCGAACAACACAGTACACCTGGTGACATCATCACACACACACACACACAATATCTAATCAGTTGAAAGCGATCCGACCGGAAAAAACAACACACACGACTTGCTGCTCTGCCTCGCGCCCTCACTGAGCGAGCTCGACTGAAGCATGAAACAACACACTTGACATGGGCCAGCGGAGGATTATTTATAGAGAAGTAATGATGTTAGAGGGACAAATCAATAAAGCCATTACTGTCAATGCGAGCCGAATGCCAACAATGTATTCCTGCCGGCTAATGTCTCCATAGCAACGGCGTACTCAGGAAGGTAGGGCTACGTTACCGGTTTAAAAAGCAACCCGCATATTAAAAAACGCATGCACACGCACACACACACACACACACGGTCAACAAAAGTTGAAACCATTATTATTTGCTTCCTCTACTTGTTTCCGGATTGTTAAGTTAACATGCTATGGTATATAAATATCTATATTTGACCTGTCGAGTGCTGCATTGTGTTCTTGTGGGGGAGTGGGGCCGGCTGTAATTATTTCTTGATTGCGTTCGGAGCTCAACATTTATTTCATTAATGACAGTCCTAATGATGCAGGGAGGAAGAGAGTGCTCCAGCTCTCGGCTAGGCACTGCCTGCTGCTGCTGCTGCTTTGTAGTGTTCTGTCCCCTGGTGGTGGGGAGGGGGAGTGGTGGGGTACCATGTGACCCCGATGGCCCCCGTAACAAGACAGCAGCACTGATGGCAGAGGTGCCTTGGCAACACGATCAAAAGTGAGACGACAGATATTGAAAAGAAGGGGGGGGGGGTATGTTATTGTTTATCTGAGGGGAAATGCACGCACATCCTGAGATGTTAATCTTTAATAATTTAGAGTGCTTCAAAGACGCTGAGACTTCCTGTAGATGGAGCGGGATCAATATTCTTTTGTTTTACTCTTTCAATCTCCCGGCCTTTGTTGCTTTTTCGCTGTTACGTCGGCCTCGAATTTTGTGTCTGGCTACTAGAGCTATAAGGGTATAATTATTTTTCTCCAAGAGTGAGGGTTGTGTTGCTGTTATTTACTTCCTTTATGACGGGTATGACATAAAAAATACAGAAAATACCAAAAACGACGGAATGGGCAGATAAGGAATAAAAGAAGCGAATGGGCCCCTGTTCCTTTTTACGCTTCCACAGGGAAATATGAAAGTAAAGGGGCGACGTAACTAGCAGATAAGACCACAACTCAGGCCGCGGTGGTGGTGGACGGGTTGAAATGGAATTCGACTCCCCAGTGCCTCTCGGACACAACGTCTGATCACCGCCGCTGACAAAAGCGCTTTAATCTCCCTTTCCTGTTGGCGGTACTCACCCGTCATTGACGTAGCAGGGGTACGGCATCTGCTGGGCGTACACGCCGACCAGCGGCATGCTGCCGTGGGCGCGGGCGACGCCCGAGTCCAACATGTCCTGCAGGTAGGCGAAACCGCCCCAGATGTAGCGCAGGTCGTTGAAGATGTTGTCCTTCGCCCCGGGCGACCACGACCTGGTAAGGTAGAGCAAGGTCAGAAGGTGAAGGACGTTCACAGTCGTAATCACACGTTTACACACACACACACACACACATTGTTAAGACACAGAAGATACGTACATAAAGTACAATCACTGACTCTTAATCACACACACACAGAAACACACACACACACACACACACATACACACGCCTACTCGGTTGCACACGCGCACAAACACATGCACAAGCACAGACACACACGTGCAGGTTTAAGCACAGACACACAGATACTCACAGACAAAGACACACATATACTCTCGCACAAACACAGGGATGATAATACCCATGTGCACGGTCATCAATCTTGTATCGCACACAATCTGATCGACCACATTATCACACACATCATTTTAAGAAGAACACGCAAAGCACACGAGGTACATTCAAGGATCAGCGTTGTCAAATGATGGCTGCCCTTGGTTCAGAGAGCAGATGCACGCATTTTCTTGCTCAACGTTTAACCAGGTTACACTTATGAAATGACCTACATTCCAAACAAGGCCGACGGCCCGAGAGATTAGCGTTTCACAGCCTTGGATCAACGTTGGATCTGACTGTTTAGCCCCAGGTGCAACACGAGTTACTCCGAGGTCAGGTTTGTATGTTGAGCTCTCAAACAGTTTGCACTGTCCATGTGTGAGCACAGAGAAACGTGCGTCAGCCTCAGATCGGTCTCAACAGAAAGTAAATGAAACAAAAACTCTTCAAGGTCAACAGTTCATGGGGAAGGAGAGGTTAAGTTCTGAGATCAAATTCTGATCAATAAAAATAAACAACAATGCTTATTAATCTGGATTGTCATACCTCCGCTTGACTTTGTCGGTGCGCTCCACCTCGTCGATATCCATGCGGATGGTGTACTGGACGTAGGCGGGCAGGTGGGTGGTGTTGGGGGGGAGGTTTTCAAACACCACCCCAGCCCAGAACCGCTCCTCCTCCAGCAGCTCCAGGGCTCGGCTCACCATCTGCTGCTCACTGGAAGCCGGTTCAAACTTGTTCAGGTCCAGGCACTGTGCAGGGAGGCACACACACACACACACACACACACACATACACACAAACAGGGAGGCACACACACACACACACACACACACGCACACACACACAAACACACAAATAGGGAGACACATACACAAATACACATACACAAACACACAAGTAGGGAGACACGCACACACACGCGCGCACACACACAAAGAGGGAAACACACACAAATGCACACACACACACACATACACAAACACACAAGTAGGGAGACACACACACACACCCGCAGACACACACAAAGAGGGATACACACAAATGCACACACACACACACAAACACACACATACACAAACACACAAGTAGGGAGACACACACACACACACACAGAAGGATACACACAAATGCACACACACAAACACACACACACACACAAAGAGGAATACACAAACACGCACGTACCCACACACAAAGCGGAAGAGCCACACACGCACCAACACACAATGAGAGAGACACTCTTGCGCACACATACACACACACACACACACAGACCCACACACAGACACACAAAGAGACGGACACACACACACACACACAAGTATACACACAAACAAGCAAGAAGAACACCCATTAGGGTTTGGCAAAAACAGAACAATTAATTTTAGATTAGGACGTTGTAATGCAGTTGCTATTTTGCCGTTGAAATCTATACGAGAGAAGTTCGGCTCGACCTTTAACGAGCGGTTAAAGTCATTTTCCTAGGGCGAACATACACTTATTTGACACAGTGAGTAACTGTCTGCAGCAACAACTCGCCACCGGAAATTGTTTACGGGCAAAAAGTTGGGGGCTGTTGACTCCTGCGGACAGAAGCCAGGACACACAAACACAAACGAGGCCAGCTAATGTTCATCTCGCCAACGCTTCCGGCCCAGGGGTGTCGGCCACCCTATGCATCATGGGTAGCTAACGAGCAGGCGGTGTGAGGTGGAGGCCACGGCTGACAGGCGGGTCACACGTCTCGCTGTCTCTGTGATTTGCCATCAGGCCTTCCCCTACCGATGCCTTAGTCCACCTCCTGTGTCAACTCTTGCTGAAAAAAAGCCAATTCCCAAGCTATAAACCTCCCCCCCTGTGAAAGTGGTTGGACGGTGTAGTCGACCCGGATGATTGTTGATTGATATGCTCTGACTGGACGAGTCATTACAGTCAACATTCATCGCAGGATTGCCGTGGTAGCCAGATTAATGACCAGAAAAGGGTTTTAAACATTCGGTGAAATGCTGCCTTGAAACGTATCACCGCTCGAAGGAATTATCAGTGTGTGTCACTACCCGTGTGTGTGTGTGTCTGTGTGTGTCTGTGTGTGTGTGTGTGTGTGTGTGTGTGTGTGTGTGTGTGTGTGTGTGTGTGTGTGTGTGTGTGTGTGTATGCATGATGCCTCACGTTTGATTTGTTTGATAATAAATCAATCGAGGAAACCCGCGGCTCAGCACTAATTACAGTTACTTTGAGCACCGCAGGCTGTGAGGAACAGGAAGTGAGGAAATTACCATTGAGAGGGACTTACTGAGCTCCCAGAGACCCAGAGTCTAAGTCTGGGCTCCCGGTCCTGGACACGCTTCCAGCTTGGCCCGCTATTCTATCGTTGTGCAGAAACAAAAGTCTAATAGAAAACTCCCCCCCCAAAGCGGTTCTGGTAGAAGAACAGACATTGCCAAATATTTATTCATAAAAAACATGTTGAATGCAGCTCAGGATATTTTTAAGGGGTCCTATTTTACCACCAGTTGTGAGTGTGATCAGCCATTACAAGCAGTTTCGAAATCCCTGTGACAGGCGGGTGTGTCCACCTAGATGAATGATTGATAGATAAGCCTACCAGTCGATACATTCCACTGGGCAAGCTGGTAGACTAATGTCACACCTGATGGTAAAATAGTGCCCATTTTTATTTTTTAGAATTGAATGCTAAAAAATAGCCCTGTGTAGCGTCTTATCCTAGCTATCTTTGCTGTACACGCGGAATGGGTTAACCTTACAATTTCTAGTGCTTGGCACTCGGTTCTATGAACATGCTTACAGTACCGTCAGCGTTATATTGTTGTTTCTGGCAAATGTACTTGTAACTGTAAATCGGCTTTGGATAAAAGCGTCTGCTAAATGCCCTAGATGTAAACGTAAATGCACTGCTAGTCTTTTTTTGATCCAAAGCCACGTGAATTCAGCTACATCAACGGCCACATGTCTCGTGTATCTGAAAAGAACCCCGCTATCCCCCACCATCATAATGACATGTGATTAAGGGTAATGGAGGACGGCAGTTAAGCATCTTGCTCAAAGACGTCCACAGATTAGGCGACAGACATTAGGGATCCAACCTAGTTAGCTCGGAGTCAAGCGTAGTTGCCACGACGATAACCTGCCCCCGCTGTCTTCCATTCATAACTCATAAGGCAGACATTTTCCCGCCCAGAGTCCTAGTAAGACACTGGTTCATGTCTGAAGTGGGTTTCATCACCGGGCACAAGCCCAGCCTGATCCCTGGAGGTCTGGTCTGGTCTGCGACGGACGGATGATCCATCAAAACAACCGGGTGACCACGATGGCCCCACTAGCTCCGACGACTCATCGCTGCTTCCATCCCTCCCGAACCCGAACCGCGTCGCAAGAGAGCTCAGCTAAGCCCGGCTTTCCGGGACCCCCCCCTAGACCAAACCCGTCCAAACCCAGTGGGCGAACCGGCTTGGCTCCCCCTAAGACAGATGTCCCGGTCACTGATCCCCATCTGAGCCTCCCGGTGTTGTGGCGGCGGGAGTCCAGACGCCCGAGGCCTGAGCCTGACACTGTGGCTGAGCTCCGTGGGTAAGAGGGGCCGGGGGCGGGGGGGCAGCTCTTGAAATCATGGAATCATCATCAATAGTGGTGTCCACTTTGGCCTCACTAGCTCCGACGACTCATCCCGGCTTCCAGCAACAAACAGAGTTGCCGCAGAGCTAAGCTAAGCCCGGCCTTCCGGGACCCCCGACCAAGCCCCGTCGGTACCCAGTGGGTAGCCGGTATATCATGTACAAAAGTCGCTGTGGCCAAGAAGCTATTGTGATGAAACAGCGGGAAAATTAGAAGACGTCCATTTTGTACATGATTTATTTTGTTCACATAATTTGTGTTGAAATAATGTCAATAATTACCATAACAAATTCAAGGAGAGACTTTTGTTTTGAGAGCTGTTTCTGCATCGATGCTGCGGCCTGGCGCCCCCCGTCACTACGCCGACAGCTGTCCCGGTCATCCAAGAGGCGCAAGAGGCTCCGGGCGGGGGGGGGAGCTGCTGTTGGCAGCCGTCGGCGGCGTGATGAGATTAGCGGGTCGATGTCTCGGGCGGGTGATGAACATGTGTCGCGTGTCGGCCCACGTGCGCCCGGGGCCGGAGACGGAGGCGGCGGCGTTCCAGGAATAGCGCAGAATCGATTGAGTGCGGAGCCCAGCGGTGGCTAAGAGTTAGCTCATACAGCCGTGTGGGTCTGTTAGGCAGTTCTTATCCCCCAGATCAATTAATTTACCGTGCAGCCATTTAACACACGCTTTTAGTCCAGAGAGACATGCAGGGATATTTTATGTTACTTTATTATATATATATATATATTAACGTAATATATTATTTTATATTACGTTATATATTGCTTTAGGGGGCTTATCGTTGTTGGAACCCAAAACCCTTTTCGTCTGAAAGTCAAACCCCCTTCAAATTAAGCTATTTAGTGTCATAAGAATGCTTTTGATTCCATCATTATTATTAACAAGCAGACCCATCATTCAATGGATAGACCAATCGATATACATAGCGATTCATAGCTATACAAATACTGAATCAAATAAAGAAGAAATGCAATGTGTATTCCAGTGTAAGTGCATGCGGCCCTCTGCAGCTTGAAAGAGATGGAGGACAGATGGGAAGGCTGTTCCATTTTGTCACACATGCATACAGTATGAGCTCAGGCATATGTGCACTGGCCAGTTGAGGGGGTCGGACACTGCTGTCCCATCCGACTAGAACTCCCAATATCCCTTCGACACGTTCTCTTGATCAAATATTAAAACACATGATTTGAGCGATTTTTGTGTCAAAGTGCCATGGGTTTCTATCTGCACCTGTCCATACCGAACGAGGCCTTATAAGAATAGTGTCCCTGGAAAACGCATCGATAGATCAATGCGGCCAAATGATGCTTGCCTGCCTGAACACAGATGCACTTCTGTCACATGAGCTTCACGTCAACACACACACACACACACACACACACACACACACACACACACACACACACACGCGATGTCACTGGGGATATCGATTGGTCAGGGTGTATCGCCGGTTCACTGCTTAATCATGCAGACCAGGATTTTGCTCCGTGCTATTCTGCTTCTGAGCCAGGTTACGGCCTTCCACTGCTGAGGCCGAAGTTCATTGTTACAGCCCAAACCGTTAGAAACTAATACACAGTCATTTTTTTCAGATCTTTTGTCAACCGAGCCAAAGGAGACCACAAACTGGACTGGGGTAAATCCAGTCTGACACCCCTGCCCTAACCAATTAGCAAAACAACAACCAGCAACTCTGCGTGGAGGGGACACCAGCCTATCACAGACGGTTGCTGGTTAAATGGTAAATGGACTGCATTTATAAAGCGTTTTTTTAGCCAGTGGCCGCTCAAAGCGCTTTACAATATTGCCTAACATTCACCCATTCATACACACATTCAGACACCGACGGCGGGGTCAACCGTGCGAGGCGAAAGCCAGCCTGTCAGGAGCAGTTGGGCTGAGGTGCCTTGCTCTGTGCTAGGGATCGAACTAGCAACCTCCTGGTTACCAGCCAACCTGCTCTACCTCCTGAGCCACATGCCGCTGCTGTTTGTTTGCTCAGTGCACTAACCCCTGGGCAAAACATCAACCAGCAACCCTCGACGGTTGCTGGTTGATGTTTTGCTCAGGGGTTAGGGCATTCCAGGACGAGCTGAGACGACCGCTTCAACACAAACCAATGCCGCCACCCCCCCCCGACGCCCCACACCACCAAACAGAACACAACAAACGACCCCAGACTCACCCCGAGCAGCTGGGAAAACATGGCCGCCGCCTGGCCCGCGGCTCGGTACACGTCACGCCAGTCGGACTGCGCCCCCCCGGGCGGTCGCTCCTCCGGGGGTCCGTTGTACAGGAAGCCGGCGATGAGCGCGGAGGTCAGGCCGGTGCCGTTGAGCTGCTGGTCCAGAAGGGCGGCGAACACCGGGTTCTCCAGGGACACCTGGAGGTCAAGGTCAAGCCAAAAGTCCAAGTCAGCTTTACTGTCAATTACAAGAAATGGATAAGACAAATAGAAGAACCCAAATTTCTTTCTGACCTGTTTCTGACCGGCGTTGCATTAAGTATAAAGGATCGTATAAAGTTTGGTAAAAGGAAATAAAACAAGATAATAAATATGGTAATATTTACAATAAATAAATTCTAAATTTGGTCAGAGACAAAGGAACACAAAAACAAACATTAAATAGCAGAAAAGAATAGAATAGAATGCTCTTTATTGTCATTGCCCATGGTACAGGGAAATTTAAATCTCAGCCAGATTGTGCGACTCACAACATCACAATTTTGAATATATATGTAATATATGAAATATATGTATGACAAATAAAGATAAAATAAATAAATAGCAAATAAAGATGAAATATACAGATAAATAACAATAGCAGCTGAGGTCAACGGTATCGCACAGTAGTGTTTTTTGTAGTGCAAATGGTACATTCAAAATGTTCTTTAGGGTGCTTGTAAAATGAGCTCTAGTTGAATGTGAATGTATTATTCAATTATTACAATCTGTTAATTATCCCCAGAGTAAACACGAAACATGGGAAAGCAGGATGTAGTTACCATGCAACAAATAGCTGGAATAAACTCCCTGAGGATTTAAGACTTGCCCTAACTCTGAGCACCTTTAAAACAAGACTGAAGACTTTTATGTTTGCTTTAGCTTTCTGCTAAATCTTAAAGACATTGCACTTTCTAAAAAGCTTTTTTAACTTTGCCTTTATTTTATATTTTATTACTAAAATGCCTTTTTAACTTTCTACTTTACTCATTTCTTTGCATATGTTTTATTTTACTTATCTATTATTTAATTTTATTGTATGACAATGTTTATATGAGAAGCACTTTGAGTCTGCCTTGTGTATGAAAAGTGCTACATAAATAAAGTTGCCTTGCGTTGCCTTGCCTATTAAAACGTCTCCTTTTGCATTGTTCAGTTCACATATGGCTATGGGGTAGAAGCTGTCTCTGAGTCTGTTTGTGCGAGGATAATGACAGGGTTTTGTTTTGTGGTAATATAGTTTGCTTGAGTCATGGTAGTGGATTCACATTCTACGAAGGCAGTGTCTGTGTGTCGAGATTTGTGTGATAGTCACTGTATTGGTGCGGGAGTACTGTGCGTGCTGACGTGCCTGTGTGTCTGCACATCTGTGCATGTGTGCGTTCCTTCCTTTACGAATGCGTGTGTGCGTACCTTCGTTTATGGATGTGTGTGTGCGTGCTTGCATGTGTGCGTGTGTCTGTGGATCTGCCCAAGGAGGCCCTGGTCACAACGGGCTTGGAATCGGTGTGTATGTTTACCTGCATGTGTCTGTGCAGCACTGCATGTGTGCGCATGCTTACATGCCCTTGTGTCTGTGCATGTGCATTGTCACACACGCCTGCGTGCGTGTGTGTATGCCCGTCTGTCTGTCTGTCTGTCTGTGTGCGTGCATGCGTACATTCGCGTGTGTCTGTGAGTGTGCATTGTCGCGTGCGCGCATGTATGTGGGTGTGTGTGCGAGTGTGCATGCATGTCTGTGTGCACGTGTGCATTAGTGATTCAAGGGGCCGGGAGTACCTGACGTGGGGGATGCAGTCATTCATATATTCATGCAGACTAATTAGCTGCAATGGCTAGATGGCACTGTTGTACTTCAGGCTCTGGGATGTTCTCGCTGCTACATCGCCGCACAGGGCTCATGCATAACAATGTGCACACACACACACAAACACACACACACACACACACACACACACACACAAGCAGACAAACAGACACACAATCAAGCAGACAAACACACACACAATCAAGCAGACACACACACACACACACACACAATCAAGCAGACACACAAAATCAAACACACAATCAAGCAGACACAAACACACACACATACACAATGGGAGACAATGGCACACAAACACATTCTGGCAGGGTTTCCGCGACACGTTCCCGCCCTCTTCTCATTGGACGGCCGTTAGGGGATGTTTACGCTGCGTCTCCCGGTGAGTGCTGCCAATACATCAAGCTCCCTAATTGTCCTCATCACGCAAAGAGTTAATCAGGAGGATATGCTAATCTATATGCAAATATCACCTTGATATCCCAGCACATCACCTAGCCTGCCGCGGTGAGAGTGTGTTTACACGGCTGTGTGTGTGTGTGTGTGTGTGTGTGTGTGTGTGTGTGTTTGTGTTTGTGTTTGTGTGTGTGTGTGTGTGTGTGTGTGTGTGTGTGTGTGTGTGTGTGTCTCGTTGACAGGAAAAGAGAAGGTTGGGGAGGGAGAGGGGGAGAAGATTTACAGAGTCTGGAAATAAACCTTGCGTAACAAGGTAATTTTCATCCTTCGCTCAACAGTGCTTTGGATGTTGAGATAATCACTTTCCCTCTCATTCAGGTATAAAATCCTGGCCGATTTTACCAGAAATGTTCCATTATGGGTACGAGCAGCTATCACATGTATTGACTCTTGGCGGACACAGATTGCCTTTGAAGGTATGGTGGATTTACAGAAAAGTAAATGTAATAGGTAAAAGTAGCAAATTCAACGTTGGATTCAAACAACTCCACTCGTGATCTGACATATTAAAGCAGACGCGTCCGTTCATGGCGGATCAGTCTACTTAAGATTCAGCCACGATTTCTGCTCCGTTTGCGTTCGGTGGCATTTCAGCGCAAACACTCGCGCTGATCTCCTGGTTAACCCTGGGGTCAAAGTGCCAAATGAAGGCGTCTCTATGCTGTGTTTGACCTTTTACAGAAAACATTGCATCCATCATGCGCGTGCGTGCCGTCTGACACGCCTCATCCATCATACATGTACGAGCTCTGTCTCCGTGTCTTATTTAAGGTGGACAAATAATACTGGCGAGCCGGCCTCTAAAGTACGATAATCCCCGTGTCTGTGTCTGTGCTTCGACACGCCGTTCTGCTATCATCCCGTGTCGCCGAGTGAGTCCCTTTTTGCAGAGTGTTCAGTGGCATTTAGGGCCGCAGAGTGGCCAGAATGCCATTTAACCCTGTGGGTGGGGTGTCAGGCTAAATGATGCTCCACCAAAAGGATTCCTAGTGAAAGGAGAAAGCAAAGTAAAGGCTGCAATGGCCTTGAAAAGGAGGGGGGGGGGGGGGGAAACGGTAGTCCCTTTAGACCTGGCAAAAACGCTCCGATAACCCGGTAGACCGCGGAGAACACGTCCCCTTCACATTCTCCCTAATACCTCTATTTTCATTATAATGGAAAATCAATTCTTTGCATGATTTGCCCCAGCACCAACGTGACAATTACATAAATTATAACAGATCAGGGAGGGACCTCTGCGTGATTTGGAGTGATTCAACTGTATTATTATAAGGCAGGATTAGCATTATGCAAAGCCGTAACAACTTTTTCTCCTCTAACCCGACTCTTCCATTCCGAAAGAAAACTCACTTTTCATCCCAACTCTGCCCTCTCTGAGTCAAACCCAAGTCTCATATCCCAACTGTTGACGGAGGTGGAGGAGACGGAGGTAGTGGCAGTGCTGCCGGCGGTGCTAATGGCCCCCATCAAGGTGGAATAGTGTCGGAGACCTTGAGGGACCTCTGGAGACGAAGGAAGCCCCCATCCGCTCCGTCGGAGAGGAGAGGAGAGGTGGAGAGGTGGAGGTGTGAGGGGGTGGTGCTCAGTGGGGCTCCGGGAGGAAAATTAAGACAAAGGAGGATAGTCGTCCCATTTGTGTAAAGGTTAGGGCTAGGGTAATGAATATCCCAGCTGTGTAGAGCCCTGAGTGTCTGCTCTCAAACACACACACACACACACACAACCCCACACACATAAACACAACACCCACACACACACACACATACACGCACTGAAACACACATACACGCACTGACACACGCAAACCCCGCAACCACACACATCCACAACCACACCAACACACACACCAACACACCAAAGCTGCCCATAAGCTCATTTAGAGTGACATCCGAGTAATGGAGGAGGCAGGGAAGTACACGGGCAGGAGAGAGAGAGAGAGAGAGAGAGAGAGAGAGAGAGAGAGAGAGAGAGAGAGAGAGAGAGAGAGAGAGAGAGAGAGAGAAGGAGAGGTGAGTGACACCACAGGATTCAAGAGGCAGTGAACACTGTTGTTGGAAATCGCTATTTGTTATTACTTTCATTTAAGACACAACTAATTGACACGCAGTGTTTGTGTTCCCCCGCCCAGGAGTATCACGACGGTGTCAACGCCAAGGCAAACAAAGACAGCAAGACACAACATACGCCGTCGCTTTCACAGGTGGTGATTTGTAAAACCGAGAGATTCAATTCACCAGTTAAGACAAAGTATCACATCTCCCTCATAAAAGCGGCTCCTGTAATGCGAACCGGCGTTCCCGGCATATCTTAAATTCCCCGGAATGATGTGATTAGCGTGGAACAAAATGGCGGAGGAGGAAGGTGCTTGGCTTCCTTCACGGTGAGTTTGTTTGAGTGCAAGAGTGACACAACACAAGTGGGAGGGAGGAGGGCGCGGGTCCCGTCGCAGGCGGTGTGTGTGTGTGTGTGTGTGTGGGGGGGAGCGAGGCCCCGTACGGTGGTAAACCACAACATGGACTGAGCAGTCGGGGATTATGGAAACGATTTACATGAGACAATAAAAGCGAATAAACTCATGTTTGTTTGTTTGTTTCGGCGCAGTGGAAAATGTGGACAATTACATAAATCATGGAAGGTCATTGATGGCCTTTGTGTGTTTTGAATATTGGAGTATTTCAGTGAGGTATAATATATTCAGATGAGCACTGTTTCGTAATGAAGGCAGGGTCCTCAAAAGCCAACCAGCAACAGTGGATGAATTCAAGGATTTGGGCAGGTAGAACAAAAAGGTTGGTAGGTCCATTTCTCCCACTGTGGCAGGTGATAAGACTATGATAATTATTATGGCTTTCTTACCCGGATCTGTTCGACTACGGTGCTGCTGTTGAGGAAGGTCCATATCCGAGGGCCCACCACTTCCCAGGAGTCAGACAGCTCCTTCAGCATGGCCAGGGCGTTGAACGTCGCGTTCGCCTGCGAGGGGGGGGGGGGGGGGGGGGGGGGGGGGGAGAGAGAGAGAGAGAGAGAGAGAGAGAGAGAGAGAGAGAGAGAGAGAGAGAGAGAGAGAGAGAGAGAGAGAGAGAGAGAGAGAGAGAGAGAGAGAGAGAGAGAGAGAGAGAGAGATACATTTAACACTGAGGCGATGGGTTCTCAATTACCGGCCGCAAATTAAAAAACACACCAAGCGAGGCCGATATTTGCGTTTCTCCGGGAGTGACAGCCTGATTTAGCAGCAAATAATACCTCATCAGAGCCACATTTCTGCGGTGAGACCCACTCCACCACCCCCATACCGGGACCACCCGGGGTGGGGAGATGTAAATGCAGCCGTTTACCCTTCAACAGCGGCTTGTAAACAACCTGCAGGCGGGCGAGTGAGGAGGGCGAGCGAGAAGGGCGGCAGGCAAGACGCCGGCGCCGCATTGCGCTCACACTCATTAGCCGCGCTCGGTGGGCAGGCATGCACACACACATACATACACACAGTCCGGACGCTGATCCACTATTGTTTGGGTTGGGTTTTTGTTTTGTTTTGCTCTGCCAAGTTATCAGAATGACGTTAATATCGGGGAGGTATTTCATCAGAAAATGTTGGGTGATGATCCTACTTTTGGAGCACACACACACACACACACACACACACACACACACACACCAGCAAGTGAGATTGTGCTGCAGGATTTCAAGGACACAAATTTTACACTCACATTATACAAGCAATACGATCAACAGTTTGGTTACAAACACACACATAGACACACACACACACACCTCCCCTTAGTTCTTGCGGCATGATTTCAAGGAGACTCACTCTTAGACTCACATTACACAAGCAATATGAGTAACAGTTGGGTAACAGTTGGGTAACACCCACCCCCACACACACACACACACACACACACACACACGATTATCATCAAATCCATTCTACAGGGATGAAGTCGAACTGGGATATGGGGGCTGTCAGTGGATGGTGCCCCCCCCCCCCCCTTTCCCTCTCCATTACCTGGGTGACGAGGAGGCGCACGGCGGGTGTGTCGGGGGTGTACAGCACCTTGCCCTGCACCAGGGGGCGCAGCGCTCCCCAAAGGTACTGCAGGCCCGGGGTCTCCTCCAGGGTGGTGATGAGGGTCTCGCAGAAACCGCCTGGAGCAGGGGGGAGAGGAGGAGGAGGAGGGGGGGAGAGGAGGGAACGAGGGAACGAGGGAGAGGATAAGAAGAAGAGGAGGAGGAGGAAAGCATCAGGAGAGAGCAAGATAAAAGGCTATGCTAGAACAGCTTCTGTGTGTGTGTGTGTGTGTGTGTGTGTGTGTGTGTGTGTGTGTGTGTGTGTGCGCTTTGAATTGGAAATCACACAAACTGAAATGTATGCTAATCCTATGTGCGGTTGTTGTTTTGAAGAGTAAACAGAATAATTGTAGGTGTAATACTGACAAATTAAACAACACCATTGTTCATTTCTCGAATTCAGCTGTAAATTAAATGTCAAACCACTGAATACCAATTTGGACATGACAAGTTTAAATTGAACGTTTGTTTGCGGAGAGACACTCCACAAAAAAATAATAATAAACTAAACAAAAAGAAAAGTACATAAGCCGTGTGACAACCGACTCTCAAACGTTGTCACCTAGTAATTATGTGCGGTTAATATACAAAAGCACAAAGCGTTGCATGTCAACGGCAACATCCTCCACGATTGACGTCAAAAGTAACAAAGACAAAAGACCCAAGCAGTCTCCTATAGGATACCACCAACACAAATCCATGACGAAAATAAAATAAAACACATCCGCTCAGTCCTCTTCTCCTGTTGCGGGGTGCGCTGGGGGAACTCAGTACGGGTAATGAAAGAAACAAAAAACCTCTGTGCAAAAACAAACCAGACCAAGGAACAGAAAAAGGACCACAACAGTGTTTTTTCAGCACCATGTTGCAACCGAACGGCTGCAATGAAAGACGGTAATTCAACCCCTGTGCCTGTGCCCATGGCCGTCGGCTTGGTTGGGTGGGAGGGGGGGGGGGGGGGTCCGCCCGGGTTCCTTGAGATCTTGCGGTGCTAAGTGGCCGAGCCGGGGAGTAGAGAACAGCACGGCTGTTTATTTGCGACTGCCCGGTCTGAGTTCGCTCGGCCCTAACTGAAATTATGCCCCGCCGCGGGTGTGACAATCCATCAGCCACTTTGTCATGCTTCTCCAAATTCAGTTAGTGACGTGCCAGTCAATAGAAGGTGTCTGGAGTCCGGCCCGTTCCCTACAGCCTGTCCAGCTTGGGTGTGAACCTGTTGCCTTATCAACCCCTGATCCCTTCCTCTAACCCTTTTTCCTTGTAATCCATGCCTCTGTGTCTTTGCCTCTGTAACACTTGTTGTGTTGATGGCGTCCGCGGCGACCAGAACAAAGTGCTCTCCCGGCACTGCCTCGGCAGCGCGCGCAGAACCCCATTTCTTTCCCATTAAGGAGGTTTTTTACGGGTGACTTTCTGGGTGCGATTAAACCGTAGCCCCGCCGCCTCTCTCCGCAACGACGGCCATCGTTCCTGGGTGCTCCTGGGAGCTAATCCCCCCCCCCCCCCCCCCCCCAGCCAGCTGTGACCGCTCCGGACCACACAGATGCCTGTTTCGCTGTAATCACCAGCAGCCAGGAGACAGGAAATAAATGCCCCGGCGCAACTTCTGATCGCTAAGCAACAGAGTGGCGATCGGCTCCGATGACCAGGGAGCGGATGGAAATGGTCGAGAACAAAAATAAGGGAAATGAGTCTGGCTCACATACACACACAGTAATATAATACAAATCCACATCGCCCACTGATTAACAGTGCTTAACCTGCCACTTTAGAGGTCTGAAACCTTCACCGCTAAACTTGTTTAGGGAATAAGCAACCATAGAACAAAACGTTTGAAACGTCTCGACCGCGCACTATTGACGTGCGGTACTTGGCGTGACGCGCGATCTCCTCCCGGGATATTTAGCGGGCTTTCTCTGCTGATGAAGACGTCCCTTTCCAGGGGCGACGTGAACAAACGGCCGTCTCCATTGGTTCCTCCGTTACTGCACAATGGACGAGCAAGGCCTGGCAGTGAGGGAGAGGAACGTGGGGGATCCATAGTGTACACTAGGCATCGCCACTGTCAGGTAATTGCTTGGAACCTCCAGTGAGCCTCCCCCCCCCCCCCCCCTCTTCTTCTTCTTACCTGGCAAATTTAATCAATTTGAGTTGTGCCCTGGAGACGGCCTCAACCCAGAGCCCCACTAGAAGCAGGTAGACACACACGCATACACACACGCAGGCAACGCATTACAGAACCTCTCTCTTCCCCTCTCTCAAACACACGCGCACGGACGGACGCACGCACACACACACACACACACTCACTCTCCTTCATCAAACACACTTTATCTTTCCTTCTCAATCTTTATCTTTCACCCCTCTCATAGAAACACACACACGCACACTCTGAAACACTCCAGCGCGACAATCACTTGCTGCATATTTGATTACAGCATATCTGCTCTCTGCATACATATGGCACCTGGCCATTGTGGTGTGACCTTAAAAAACGATACAACTCGTCTCTGGAAAGATTCCCATCCATCGCATCTCTGACTACAAATCTAAACCTTTATTATTAATAACAATATTCAGTCAGGTATTTTTTTTTCATGGTTATTGTTGCGAGGATACAGTCATCCCCTGAGCTGA
Organism: Pollachius pollachius; assembly: GCF_949987615.1. NCBI lineage: Eukaryota > Metazoa > Chordata > Actinopteri > Gadiformes > Gadidae > Pollachius > Pollachius pollachius. The sequence continues at coordinate 14,350,266 of NC_136953.1, forward strand.
CCTCACAAACACACCTCAAGAAAATGGCGTGATAATATTTAGACGTACCAAGCAACCATTAGCAATTAGGGTTTGGCAGTTAATAAAAAAAATCAAATAACTCAATATTCATTAAAAATACTTAACATTTAAGATGTCTCATTAGGGGAAACGACCGAAGCAATCAGCTTAATCAATTTGTGCTCATTGCTTGTCTGACAGGTCATTTAAAATACTTTTATTCCAACCGTTGGATCACGTTATTCAACAAAGTACGCCTGATTAGAGTGATTCTAGTAACGTTTAGTAAAACACGCAATGATTACGTTGAGGCAAGGACTTAGTTCTGCTAGCTTAAAAAACGTTAGCTTTTAAGACAAAAACGGCGAAAACCTTTACCATTAAAACGATTTAAAAGCGTCTGAAAAAGCTTAACGCCCTAAATGTAAATGTAATTAAAGCGATTCATTCTGGTGCTCACTGGAGTTGGTGCTGCTGTTCCACACGGAGGCAGTGGTCTCCCTGACGTCCATCCGTGGGCGCGTAGCGTTGGTTGAGTTGAAGTCGGCGGCCTTCCCGCACAGCATCAGGTTAAGGCTGCCCATCGTGTTGGCCCCGAAGTCCAGCGAGCGGGCCGCCTGGAAGGCAGCAGACTGCTGCAGCCTAGCAAACTGGGCGCATCAAACACATTGGCTTACCCTAATAGTACCACTTTCAATCATATCGAGGAATTGTAACGCTAATAATGTACATTTTGATGTTAAGCATTAATGTTTAGTAATAATAAGAATGTTTAATAGTAGCCTCCTGCTGCTACTACTAATTAATATAAGAAAATTAATTACATGCACAACAACCATAATAATAATGCAATTAAAACGATGACTAATTGGATGAATGATTGTTATATTATAGGAATATTAATAAAACGTTTTTATTTACAATCAAAAACTAGACGTTGCACAACAAACAGTGGACGTTTTACCTTCACATGCATTCAAAGCAACTCAATGGACCAACATGACCTTGCACATCCTTTGACACATGACATCATTGATGATATAAAATCACACTGAACATGAGGTTCCCCCAGGCCCGGCGCTCCCTATACGCAGAGTACGCAGAGTGCGTAGGGCACCAAGTACCAGGGGGGGACACCAAAAATTATGGTTTGTAAAAAAAAATAAAAAAATAAAAAAATTATTACATTATTGAATTAAAAAAATATATAAATTAGTTATGAAGAGGCCCACCGTTGTTTTTTCTTAATTGCATAACCAATCACTCAATTTCGGCAATTATAGGTTTTTACCTAATATATAAAAAGAGGCTCTTCCCCCCCCCCCCGCTCGCGTAGAGCACCGAAACGGCCAGCAGCGGCCCTGGGGTCCCCTGTCATCATGACCCAGTGGTTAGAGGCGAGGCCCTCGCTCACCTCCCTCACCACAGGAACCACATGCATGAGGGTGTTCTGCATCAGCGGGGCGGCCTCCGCCGGGCTCGGATCCACAGCCGAAGCTACCTGAAGAGATCCAACATTGTTTGGTCAGCAAAGAAGCAGGCTAACAGGTGCTAGCCAAAATAATGCTGTTGTGCGAAAATTGCTACGATGAGAAAAACAAACAGCCGCAAAACAGTAGGTACAGCCACGACCAGCCGGGGGCTTGTACCGTGTGTAGCAGTGGCATTAGCATCGGTGGCGGCATATCATTATTAGGCCATCCTGACCATTCCAGCAGGCAGACAGCCCCCCTGAAAAATAAGGGCCCTGGATGTGTGTGTGTGTGTGTGTGTGTGTGTGTGTGTGTGTGTGTGTGTGTGTGTGTGTGTGTGTGTGTGTGTGTGCAACACTCGCAATCTGAAGTGGACATCTTTACAGGAGTAGGCACCCTCTCCAAGGCCAAACCAAAATACTTGGCTGATTGGAGAGGGGGAGAGGGGGAGAGAGAGAGAGAGAGAGAGAGAGGGCGAGAGACAGAGAGTGACCGAGAGTGACCCAGAGAGTGACAGAGAGAGAGAGACAGAGTGACAGAGAGAGAGAGAGAGAGAGAGAGAGAGAGAGAGAGAGAGAGAGAGAGAGAGAGAGAGAGAGAGAGAGAGAGAGAGAGAGAGACACATAGAAACGGACAGACAAACAGACAAGACAGAAAGTTTGAAGGGCCCTAGACAACAATGGTATGCGCTTTTAGACACAATTTTCCATGCGTCGAGGTCTATGTGAATCTAAGCCTCTATTGTTCGAGCACACACTCCCTCACTCACAAACACACACACACACACACACACACACACACACACACACACTCATACACAAACACACGGTGACAAATACAGCTCATAAATGAATGCAGGACAATCTTCCGGAAAAACAAAGAAGAAGATGAGGAGGACATGTGAGTGGGAGAAGGAGCGAGTGCAGGAGTAACAATGAGAGAGACAGAGGGCCTCAAACAGTATTTATACTTCAACATAAATCTATTTAGAAATAACAAACCATCTGAGAAATGCTACCTTGGCCGAGTTGATAAGAGGGCCTGCGTAGGAACTTCCACATTGAATTAATCAAGCTTCCATTTCCCTTTCAATGGCATCGGTTTAAAAAATGAGAGAGAATAAGACGACTGCTTCTCTTTTTTAAAGCCCCAAAACTGCTTTAAATTATCACAGAGCCGACCAATGGGCTGGCGGCATTCAGAGAGGCGCCACATCGGGGAGGCTACCCAAATAGAACATGGTCGCTCAAGGCAATCTCCAAGAGCTTATTTGTCTCCGATTCAAAACATTGAACAGCTTTATTTATCAATGAACACTGCTGGAGGATTCAGAGGTGGTGAGATTTCAGTTTTTTTCTCCATTCGACTGACACAACAGGCGAGGGCTGAAATGAATCCAGAGAGTCTCTCAACCGCAACTAGTGTGTCGCCGAACCCAAGTTTGTGCGATGTAATGAAACTTCCCTCGAGATCAACGTCTTAAAATCTAGTAGAACCCAGAAGCCGAAAATAAAAACTGTACACGCGCTCTATCACCGGGGTTTGTACTACGGAATCTATTTACGACACGTCCTTTGTTGAACGACACGTTGAATGATTCAGAAAATGTCACCGAAAAACATTTAGAGTGGCTGTTGTTTGAGGGATCCATCAAAGTTAGCGTCAGGACCCGACGACGCTAGTTGCAACACAAAGACATTGAATTTGACATTCCGACAATCTCTGTGGCGCCTCGCGCCCCAAAAAATCCATGACTCTACACTTCAATCTGAATGCATTGTGCGGTTGAAAAATGGCTCTGAGGAAATGTGAGTGGCGAAAAACGCCTTTGCGGCTGGCTCTTTAGCTTGGCCTCTCCCTCTGTCCTCTTCTGTGTGTTGCCTTCGCCCCAACCTCAGCCTGATGCTCTGTTATTGTTACCAGGATGAGCCTTTCGGCAGTGGAAGGATTGGAGGCAGTATGAACGATGTTAGTAAGGCCGTTGACCTGAATTTATTCCGGTACAAAAATGTCCATCAGGAGGCAAAAAAAAAAAAGAATAATGAATAAACACCAAAAAAAAAAAAACCAATCAATAATTCCAAATAACTTTCAATAATCGAAAAAACAACAGCCCTCCCCTCGGCACTAATAAAGCCCTTGGCTGATCTAAGAGCCAGGTGTTGTCACCCGCTCACCTCAGACCCTTCTGCCCCACCTACATGATTTGGACCTGAATATATCCTACCTGGCCTGACCCATACCCCTCTTAATTCAATTAACCCTCCCCTACACATTTCCGATTTACCTATCCCCACCCCTATTTACCCACCTTACTCCAGACCTATTAGTCTAAAACCCATCCTTACCCTCTACTTCCCTGACACCTTAAATATTCCCCAAGTACCCCAACACACCCCTCTCCTCTCACACACTTGGTCTCGCCCGTCTGACGTCACCCCCACACCGCACAAATGTTCTTCCGGACTTCACGTCGGCTCCTCCCGCAGCCCCCGGCCCCCGGAAGCCAGCGCAACCGTAACGTGAGTGTTTTTACGTTGTCCTTGTTTGTACCGTGTCCCCTGACCGGCTTCCTCATAACGTATGTTTTTTGTGTGTTGCGGGTGGCGTCATGAATGTGTTTGAATGTTCTGTGTGTGTTAAATAAAACGGGTACTTGTAAATCCCGGTGTCAGTCCTGTTTTTTTTCCATTGCCTGCAGGTAACGGGCCGCCGCATACCGTTACAGTTATCCTATTGCTCAAGGCTCTATAGAGCATCACCAAGCCCCCCCAACACACACACACACCTCCTCCATCAACCCCGACCCCCTCCTCCCCCCATCTCTGGACTTTATTTTTCAATGTCGAGAAACGCCTGTGGGGGCCTGCGTTGTTCTTGTGCCGTTCGCCTCTCTCTCTCTTCTCTCTCTCTCCTCTCTCTCTCTCTCTCTCTCTCTCTCTCTCTCTCTCTCTCTCTCTCTCTCTCTCTCTCTCTCTCTCTCTCTCTTCTCTCTCTCTCTCTCTCTCTCTCTCTCTCTCTCTCATTATGTATTTATTAGATCTCACTGTCTCATGCTTTACTTAGCTCTCAAAGATAAACTCAGGCCAGCGAGTGCAGGGCTTTGATCAACACGGGTGGCAGTGGTGGAGAGGCTGAAGAATGGAAGGCCCGAGATAAGTAGTGCGCGCGAATGAGTTCCACCTGATTGCGCGCGCTTTTAACAACAGATGATTCCGAAAGGGCGGGGGGAGGGGGGGTACTCAGAATGGTTTGGTCTATGCACAGAATACTCCAATTATAACAAAACAATGACAAACGATGATCTTCATCGTCTTGTAATTCGTGCTTGTACTTAAAATTCTTTTTCAAATCTTGAGGCTGCCTTGCACCTCTGCTCTGACCCCAACATTTATCTCTAGGATTAATAAAGTACATTTTTATGATAATCATCATCACCGCCATTATCAAGTGCAGTTCAAACACAGCATTCCCACAGCGGACTTGTAGCGGCGAGCCTTACAAACAGCCATCATCCATCGCCCCTTTTTTTCTAGTGTATTTCCCTTATTGTACTCCGCTGCACACTAGCATACACTCATCCAGGACATCGCGATGCAGTTGTCGGCAAAAACAGCGCTGTTGGTCCCCCAGCGCGTCAATCTAAGCAATCATTAGCCGAGCGACAAAACGCGGCTATGTTTGGCGGACGTCGAGTCAGCAGAAGTCCCTTCAGGGACTTCTACGCGCTGACAATAAGATACAAACGAGACATATGCTTCACAACAACCCACCTCTCATCGGTGACAAACCCTCCCCCCAAAAAAAATAATTACATTGGACGAATTGTATTTTCATCCATGTGAGATTGATGACAAAAGCAGACCCCCCCCCCCCCAACTGTCTCAAGCGCTAGTCATGCATTATTATGACATATTACCATCAGTGTCCATCAGACCCTGCACTTTGTATGTTTTCAGCTTTTTCCCTTCCGGTATTTTAGCTTGGGCTATGTGTGGGGCGTCACGGCCAGCTAATGGTCTTACGTAAACCCTGATAGTGAACTCATGGCATGCTCCTGGCTGTCCATCAAAGAAGGCTACTCTGAACACATTGGGCAATTTCGGTGTGGGTATTTTTGTGCAGATTCATAATCCCAGTAACTCAAAAAGGGACTATGTGTGTACTATCGCACCACCTTTCCTCACAAGTCAATTTAGGCTTTTTGTCGAGTTTCAGCAGCACACCTCAGTAATCAAATACTTAATATTGAAAGATAGGTTGTTGACGCCAGCGTAAATTGAACCAAATAATGGAACCCCAACCACATCTGACAGGCTAACACTTAAATGAACTCCCTTCATTTAAACATGCCCTCAAAACCCAGCTTTTCAAGATTTCCTCCTCCCTTCTCTCCCCTTCCTCATATTTTTTTAATTTTACGAATATACGTTTGTGTTAAAATTATTTCATTTTGTGTTCACACTGTTAATAGTCTTTGAGTACTTAGAAAAGCGCTATATAAATCGAATGTACTATTATTATTATTACTATTAATAAATGTAAAATAAGAAAACCCTACTATTGTGAGTAGTTTCCTCTGGTCCAGGTTTTGGAGGAACACACGCTGGCTCTCCCTCAGCTGCTGGGGGTCCAGGGAGCAGCTGACATTAACAAAGGCCTCCTTCTCCGCCTGGCTCTGGAATCGGATGAAATCGTCGAGAGGAGCAGTTCCCTTGCAGAGGACGCTCCTCGGGTCGCCCGCTGACAGCCAGCATCTGGGGGGGGGGGGGGGACAAACACAGTCTCTGCAACAAGTTGGGCTGTTATCAAGCGCGTGAGGTTTCCCCACAAATTCAGAGATACATCAGTCATCATGTATTCTCTGAAAATGACTGAAATGGCCACAGGGTAAGCGATCGATTTAACATATGTGCACCTAATACAAGTGCTGCTGTCGTTCCTCCATCAATTCCTCCCAGAGACTAATGGTCTTTATCCAGAGTGCCCATTTCTCTGTGTTTGTCTGAAGTGCACCGTTATGATTTATGTACGACACGCTGTTTTGCGCGACGAGAACATGTGCGTAACCCAGTTCTTTGCATGCGGTCGCAGGCAGGTGACTCTGAATTCCACTGATGAGCGATTTTATCCTCCAACACATTTACAGTCCATCAACATCACGCCCCAAAGAGGCTACTCGAGACAATACGAGAAATTAGAATACAACAGCAGTTGATTGTGTTCTATCGTATTGACACTCTTCATGAGCTAAAAGCCATTTTGCGCATATTTTACACGCAAACTGACTCTTGAAGCTGTTACTCATTTGAAATGACTCATCATTTTTGCCATTGTAACCGTCATAAGTACTTAACATTGAACTCTCTTCCTTTGACGCTCATTTTCCTAAAGGGATTATGAGGCACCGATACCAGCTGTATTTCCTTGATGGTTAACTCTAACACTGCCCTACAGGTGTTTCCAATCCATGCCTGATTGCACAGGTGTACCTTTTCACGTTTTAAACTGATTCTTTTTTACTGAATGACCTGGCGCCTCCTTACTGGCAACAGTCATCTGAATACTTCACACTTCCTACTCTCCTGGTTAATTAGTGTGGTTGCTACTGCAAGCATATCTACTGTTCTTAAGTTTTCTTTATTCTGTTTGCCCCTTGTTTGTGCAGTTAACTGCTCCTGCACTACTTTCAGCTACAGTAACATTCAACGGTCCAAAACGTCCAGCTCTTTAACGACATGATGGCTATATCTCGCGCCATTTTTCAACTCTTTCAACTTTTTAAAACTATTGCACTCTTTTGTCTCTTTCTTTTTTACAATGTAAGTCAATGGGACTTCAACTACTTAAGGCATCATAACTAAATATACATTTTCAACGTTTACTTTCGTTCAAACCATTTAACATATCTGCACACTTGTATCTGCAATAATATCATTATCGTTATTCAGAATCACAGTTGAACTCTCATATCGGCTTCATTTTCAGTTGGTCTCATTGATTTACGCTGAGGTCAGAGCGCGGACGACGTGCAGGCAGTGTTGCCAGATTGGGCAGTTTACCATCTGCGGCATTTTAGCAAGCACACTCTCGCAGTTTGTTAGGACGAAATTATTCTAGTTAATCTATCTTTCTCTTTGCAAACTAAACAAACAGAGAAAGTGTATCTCTGTACTTGTTATATGTATTTTGTACCTTCAAGAATGTCAAAGTGTGGTGTGAAAGGTGAACATACCGGGTTGATGGTGACGTTGGCCCTCATCAGACTCTTGACCACTGGCGGTGGCACAGAGAGTTCGTCTCTCAGATAAACCGAGAAGGTCTCGTCATCGTTCAGGGAGACTCCTCAGAGGCACCGACTGACCTTAACAATGCAAAGAGACGAGACAGAGAAGATGAGTATAAGGGGTGTATCTTTACTCTGGCCAAATTGAAATTGACACAAAGCGGGTGGTTTGGTGGAGGAAACTTAGGGTGGGGAAAACAGCCGATGAATCTTTTAGCAGCGATGTGTATTACCCTTGACTATTTTAAAAAACATTTCCCCTAAAGTTTTAGTCAACTCAAAACTTTTTCATTTTTGATGCACAGAAGTTTTCACATACTTTTTAAAAAAAAAGGCAATGTTGGTGGACATCGTGGACATTTTGAACATTTCCCTTTAAAGTTGAAGTAGACACCAAACTTTTTCTGTTATATTGCACAGATTTCTGTATTCTTTTTTGGTGAAAGGGAACACAGAAGAAATACTCTCATAATTACCCATGATGCATTAGGAGGACCGAAATAACACTCTGCGGATGAACCACGCAATTAAAGCCTTTCCCCGAGCAAAGCTCTCCCACGATGGCGCCAGAGCATTAATGGATAGCAGCAGGAGGGCTACATATCGCTAAACATGCATCACACTGTTAATCAGACATTTCTTTCTGATCCTCTGCCCACAGATCACAATGACTTCATAAGAGAGAGTGAGAGCGCATCAGAAGCAATCATATATTCAACGCTTTCATCCTCCCTCCTCTAAATAAAAAAACGAAACAAGCTCATAGAAGGAATGGGAGGGCTTCCTTTTTTCTACGTGGCGGTAAGGTGTGTTTGGGGGGGGGAGGGGGGGGGGGGGGGGGGGGGGGGGGGGCGAGTGCATGTAGAGGGCAACCCCTCACACAATCACCAATCACAAATCCATCTGACTTGTGTTGCACTCTTGCTCAGACTGCAACATGCATAGTTAAGAAAATGAAAGGCTTGTGTAATTACATTAGCGTTGCCAAACATTCACGCACGCGCGCGTGCCAGTCCATCATGAGCACGAGATCGTGTTGATGGGGTGGGGGTGTTGGGGCGCTGGCGCTGACGGAGGCGCGCGCCCCACCCGGGTCACCGAGAGCTTCAACGGAGACGGAAAATCCGTCCTTTTTGCTCCGCCCCGGCGGTACGGGGTTTGACAACGCCGGTGTTGTGATAGGTGATGGTGATTACACACCCTGCTCAGCCAAACCGCGGCCACGGCGGAGGCCTCAGTGATTGCGAAAAGAGGAGGATCCCCCCCCACCAACTAATCAAACAGGAAGGGAGCGAAGGGCGACGCGACCACCTCCAGAGACTCCACTGGTACTGGCGGAGTGGCGCTGCGTCTTTGGCACGTCTGCATATTTATTATTTTTATGGACTCTCCCGCACGCAGACGACCACGTCGCCTTGCATTAATTCCGTCCAGACGCAGATCCTTGAAGGGTTTAATCTAGTATATTACAAGCTGCTGACAGTCAATCCCCCTCTCCCACAAACATCCCTCCCCCCCCCCAACACCTCCTCCGTCCTCCCAGCCCCCTCTCGACACAAGTGCCTTTGCATACCTGTTTCTGGAACCCGAAGCCTATTTGCAAATTAGGCGCAGTGCTGAAATTTGAATATCATCAGACTAAATGAGGCTAATGCAAAGTAGCAACTTCATCAGGACAAACGATCCGTCAGTCGCCACGGTGAACTGCGTCGTAAATAATCACGGCCCATTGTTACTCTTTTTCGCTGGGGGGGGGTGTTTTTCTCCAGAAGGGGACAGGGAGGAATAGCAAACTCTCTTCTCCACCTTGTCATGGGCGCTATGAGGGGGCCTACTTCTGTTGATGAAGAGCCCTCGGCAAAGACACACACATCGCCCGAGAGAGTGATTGTCCGAGACACGCAGCAACGGCTGTTGTGAAATCCGGCCTTTTCTGTTTTTTTCACCCGGGACAATTAATGATTCACCCTCCAAATTTGCATTTCAGCTATTTGCTAATTTCCGCTCACTGCACTTCAGCAGATTGTGTGGTTGTCAAAAAGTTCGGATAAATCATTGTAATATTAATTATTTTTTTAGTTTTTTTTTTACTGGATCTGCAATTTATTCCGTTGGAAGTCCATCACTTTATTTTCACACGTAATCTAATTTGCATACCGTTAATGTTGGAGGAGACTGCGTCCCATTGGTCGAGGTCGTTCACCAGCATTCCCACGTTGCTGAGGAACGACCTGTTGACCAGCATGTCCTGGAACTCGATCAAGAAACCTGCAACTCTGTGTTACAAAAGAAACAAGGATGCAACATGCCATCAACAAAGTGCCCCTCAAAGCCGACCCTATTAGAAATACATCCTGACTTTTGCGGCCATTTTGTTTTTAAAAACACCAGACTTCGATTTTGAAAAAACTCCAACTGACTTCGTCCCACATGCAATATTGTTATTGTTGACGTACACAGAGTTGTTGAAGTTGTTGACCTGGCCCGGGGCCTCTCCGGGCGTGGGGTATTCGAGGCAGGGGTTGTCCAGGTTGCAGATGATTCCTTGAAGCCAGGGCAGCACCCCTGCCGAGGGCATGGCCTTGTTGGGGTAGTGACCTGGGAGAGCAGGGAAACAGAGGGTTCAAACGTCACCGCTGACTCTCCAAAACAGAAGTTGGACGATGCTACAGCAGGATTTCATGGGGGAGGAGAGTTTACAACGATAGGGCCGGAAACCGAAAACCGTTAGCGAGGGGCGGGGGTAACAGTGCTTCCTGTTTAGTAAGAGATATATTCTTCTGGAGATATACTTATTTACGAGTGCTAGATTAAGAGTATTTTAACAAACGTAATTCTACACAGGTTAGACTTTAAATATTTACTGACACTTTGTCTAAGGATGTTGGGATGACTCCTAAATCCTAAACCATTTAGACAGAAACTATTGGCCTGGTCAAAATTCCCACCACAGACACCTCTGGATCCGAGATTGTGGTTGTGGTTTAATCGGTCAGGTTATTTAGAGTAGAAACCCATTCCATGAAACGCTCGTCTGCGGAGTCCTGCCCCCAGCAACACAGTTGGTCGAAAAAACATTCAAGCTATAGATGATAATCTGAAGTCTGATTTGTTGGTCTAAAAAACATTCAAGCTATAGATGATAATCTGAAGTCTGATTTGTTGGTCTACCGCTGGAATCAGCACTATTCTAGTCATTATCACATACTCTCTACACTCAGTGGATGCACCGCAGTCTTCCTCAAGTATTGGCGATACTTACATTGGCTCTTGAACACCGGCTTGTTCGTGGTACGCACACCCACCAAGATGATGAAGAGGAACAGAGGCCACACGATCTCCACCAACAGCCGCACCTGAACCCCACAAATTACATATGACGAGTATCTGTTATTTATTTATTAACATTTGTTTAGTAAAATTAATTTATTTTAGGGCGGTTTACTGTGTCTGTGTGCGTGTGTGTGTGTGTGTCTGCGTGTGCGCGTGTGTCGGTTTGTTTGTGTGTGCGTGCGCGCGTGCCTGCCTGCGTCTGTGTGTGCATGCATGCGTGCATCCGTGCATCCGTGTGTGTGTGTGTGCGTGCCTGCATGTGCTCATGCTTGTTCTTGGCTGTGGCTGTGTTTTTGCATACAATCTAAAATTTCTCACTGAGCATTTTCTGGCAGTCCAGCTGACCTCCCCCCCTGTTGTGCCCATTCAGCATCACTGAGCAGAGGGGACCCACACCTGGGGTCAGACTGGCCACTTTAACACTCATTCACGCCCTCGCCTTCCACCTGTACTCGCCTGGGCTTTATTTAATCTAAATTAGATGTAGGTGAGGGAAATGTTTTCATTCGTATCAACTGTTTCCTCTGCCCCCTTCTATACCTTCTCACCTTCACACCTTTGCCTTCTAACCCAACTAACCAAGGTTTTATTTAATCTAAATAACATGTAGGTGAGTGATTTGTTTCAGCTCTTTTCTCTTCCACCTCCTCTACTCTGAAAGGAGAAGGAGAGGCCAGGGAGATGTACGTTTCCATTCATGGCGGTACTTCCAAGGAGCTGTAAAGTGGTTTTAGGGTGGCGGGGGGCGGGATATGATGAAGGAAGCCGTCTCCCATAGATAAATAAATAAACCGGAATGGACGAGAGAGTAAGCCAGGACCCGGGGGCACCGCGAGCCGTGGCCCTCGGCATGAAGAAGCGATGCATTTGCGTCTCGACTTTCCAGCGCTACACACTTCCCCATCTCCCCCCGTCTCAGCTTTTACTCCTCCCTCCCTCCCACTGGGAAGAGATCCACGTCCTCTCCACCACCACCACCACAACCACCACCACCGCCACCAGCCCCACCACCACCAGCACCACCTTCTGGCTGACCCCTTCTGCTCACAGAGCTCGTATTAATGTCAACCATCGTGTCCACTCAAACTCAAGGGGCCTGCGGCTCCGGGTTTAGAGCCACCGGCGGCGCGCTGGGCCGAATAACGGGGATTAGCGTGCTTATATAGCGTTAGCATGCTAATATAGCGTTAGCGTTGCCTTTTTGCAGTGGGTTTCGGCCGGTGTGCGGATTGCTTTTGATTGATCTCTTTTGGTTTGGGTTGACGGCAAGGTTTTGTTTAATTAATATTTCTCATGTTCCTGATGTTATTAGCTTTTCAAACACAGCAGAAAGTTTAGCTTTGACATCCATATTTTTCAGCATTTGTAGTTCAAACGCACTTTGAGGTTGGAGATGACACACCGCCTACTTCTGACATCCCAACACTGACAATAAACAAACGCTGGAGAAGATCCTTGCCAAATAAAAATGAACATTACGGATTAAAATAGGTAAAAATTGTTCAAACGCATCTCCTTAATTTTTATGAAACGATCATGACTACTTTCTCGGTGGCTGCTTAGTCACTCACCATTGGACACCCGTGTCTCTGCGACTCGACACTCTGTCCCTTCCCACGAAACGATGTGAAATACTGGTCCATAAACCAGTGAAATTTCATGCCTGTTATTAAACCCTAAAAAAATGCTTGCTGAGGCATTCATATAATTGGTCATTAACCTCCACAGTCGTGTGGACGCGAGTCCGAGCCCTGTTTGTCCTTGCAGTCTCTCCCACTGACTCCTCTACTCCGCGGCGCCAGACTTCAAACTCCAAGACGCAGCCGGCGCCTCGTCCATTCACCACCAGCACTACAGCCCTCACACAACGCCTTTAATGTAAATAAAGAATAAACAACGACTGCACGGCGAGAACGCTTTTCAACTGAAACTTGTGTCGCACGCCGGGAAGTTAAGTTAGCTGGCCGGGTACTAGTCGTTTTTGAGTAAGCCTTGAGTCGTCCGTAAACAAACTAGCGAGCGCCGACTTCAGACAGAGGCCTGTGGTTCGACGGGTGACACATTTCTTCTTTTTCTTCTACGCCGTTAGTCACCTAGTCTCTCGCCGCAAACGAGTGGGAGGACGGTTTTGCCCGCCTGTTACTGCGAGGGCTCGCGGAAAAACACGCATCAAAAGGAAGCATATGCTATAGATCGGCCATGTGAAAAACCGACAGCAAACACGGGTTTTAAAGTAAAAGCGTGGAGGATGGATTGTGAGAACACACACACAGGCCGCTGAACCGAAAAGACCTGGGCCATTTCATCTCACAAAGGAACAGGTGAGCGACGATGACATCACAATCTCTTATCTACGGGAGTGGAAAGGGTTCGTAATGAGTGAGGTGAGAGGGTAATGACAGTGTGGAGGGGGGTGTGGGGATATAATGGACGCCTGCGACGCATGTGAGCGGAATATTCACAAGTTCAAGGTTGTCATGGTAGCCAAACGGTAAGTCCTGCTTCTGGGGGCCAAACTCTACGACTCCAGTCGCCGCCGCCGCAGTCCAGATTGCCTTTTAATTGTATCATTTAGAGTAGAACGAGCACGCGTTGAACCTTCAAGGAGGCTCAAACCAAGAATAACAGGGAGCCAAACGTGACGTCCCGGACATATAAAGCAGCGATTGACGGCCCTAATACCTGGGTGCTTGTGGCAGTTATTAAGAGAAGCCCAAGAGGACATTTGTCCTTCAAATAAAACCATTTACCCCCCCCCCCCCCGACACCCTATGTGCTTCAATTTATCCAGCTTTGTATGAGCAAACGGAAACCCCAACACAGGCGTGTGCTGTGTGACACCGAGGCCCCGGGAGATGGCTCCCCCAAAAATGAAAGGTGACGTTTCCAATTGGCGACCATTACGTTAAGCCTGTTCTCACTGTGGCGGAGAGGGAGGTTGAAGACAGGCTCCCCCTCAAATAGACCAATCTTCCTGGTAAAGCCCTCCCTATTATCTTTTATTCTCCTCCAACCCCCCCCCCCCGCCCCCCCCCCCGGTGTCAGTCACTCAGTCGTCCTTGACCACATCATCATCCCCCCTCCTACCCACACACCAACACACACACATTCCCGCTCTTTTTTTATTTTTTTCCCATTTGAAAAAACGCAGCTGGAAGCGTTACCTTTTGCCTCCTGCGGAGAGTGAAGTTCTTCCAGAGGAGCAGAGTGAACTGTGTCATCAGGAGAGCCATTCCGTCTTTATCCCCGGCAAACGCGTTGCTATGGCAACTGGCAGCCCACTTAATAAACCCTGGAGGGAATATAAAAGAGGCAGGAGTTTTAGTTTGGGTTGTTTTTTTTTTATACAGAGAAGAAAGAGAGATGCATCATGGGGGCAAGGCAGCGGCCGCTAATCATTTGACCTCAGCCGCCGCGGGGCCGACACAAAGACTGGACAGCGCATCGCACGCTGAGTGAACCGATGTTGTCAACGCTCACAGACGAGGCCGGAGAATGGACTGTCCAAAATGGAGGACAGCAAAGTCCTTCTGTTTGTGTTGTTGTGGTCGGATATCAGTTAAAGATGTATGAGATTGCACGTGCAGTGTTATTTTACACTGCACGTGCCGTGTAAATTGAATGTGACGATTCAAACAATCGTAAAGCACAAGCACACACCGAGGTGGATAGTAAACGGACACAATATATATAAATAACATGAATCATACTTTTCTTAAATCTTTAAAAATATAACTGGAAACTGGTTCATTTTACCACAACCACACTGTGAATAAGAAATAGGTAAGAGAAGATATCGGTGTCGTAAGGAAACATTGTGGTGAAACCCAAGCACATTTTTTAACAATTTATAAATTGATCCACCGTGGCATTTCAAACTTGTGAATTGTGACCTTTATCCCAATCCTTATTTGATTACGGAGACCATTCGCTAACAGTTTTGTTTTTTTCCTCATTTTATTAGTCTACTTGTTTGTCACAAGTTGTTAAGGATACAATAAGCGGTGCTTTTCCTTCATCAGCATAACACAGGCTCATGTATCACCTTGGGGGCACATCCAAAAACCTGTAGTCCTGGTTGACTACGAATCGCAGAAATGGCCTGACATTCAATTTTTCTAAGTAAAGTTGGCAAATGTGTTTTTGTTCGAACCCCTACTACGTTCATACAATTCAACTTGGAGATTGATCATCCATAGTCCCAATCCCCGCAGTGGCCACCACGGGCTGGTGGGAGAGCGAATGGCCTGTTAGCCTGAGGTGGGTGTAGCCTGCGACAAATGCTCCTGTTTTAACGCTCCATTTCCTCTTCCTGTGCAGTTCCCCCTGCCTCCCTACCCCCCCCAGGCCCCCCCACACACAGACTCAGTGTGTTTACATTATTTACCACTGTTGCTTCATGCTTGCTTTATTTACTGTCAGGGGAAAGATGGGCTTTCCCTCCACCACTCGTAATGGTCGAATAAGGACTCTAATGGGGCTAGAGAATTGAGTCATCCGTGCTTTAGTACTGGGAGCCATTCAATGATCCAGTTAAGAGCACGTGCTAAGGAGAGCTCAACGGTTGAACAGAGGTACAACGACCAACAACAACGCAGACGCAAGATCATGGTTGTTGGCCCATAGGTTCGCACTGCTGTCGCTGCGTTACAAAACATGCTGGGTTCGTGGGTACTTTACATGAGCAGAAGGTACGTTTTCACCCTGCTGTACAGCAGCAACGCACAAAAAAGTGTGCTTGTAAAGCAGAGTAGGGGGCCTCTTGTAACTTCCATTCAGCCCCCCCCCAATACCCAGCACCACCCCTGCACCCCATGCCGCACTCAGGGCTTTTAAAAGCGCACTGTAGCTGAAAAGGTAGGTAGGCCGACAGCTCACGGAGACCTCTGTCCCCTGAATCGTGTGTGAAGCGCATCAAGGCTGGGAGAGGCATTCCCAACGCACAGCGAGTGGCAAACAAACAACGAAGAAGGGAAAGCGGGGAAGTGCATGCGAGTGTGTGATTGAAAAGGCGAGCAGAAGTGTGCGTGTGTGTGTGTGTATGCACGTGTATTATGGACAACCCTCGCTCAAGGACTGTTTTGCTTTATTATGAGTGCATCAAAAGGTAAGGTGACGAGTGACAAGAGCATGGAAGGTGATTTGCAACATAGGAAAAAACTTGGTCATAAGCGCTCTCTCTCTCTCTCTCTCTCTCTCTCTATCGTTTCGACCCTTGGTTCAGTGAGGACCAGGCAGCGACAGCGGAGAACCATTTCACTCTATGACTACTTCTTCTATCAGGGTTTTCCCCTCCCTTCTTCTCCTTTTCCTCGGGACTACTTCGATTCGGTTCAGGAGAGCCAAACTACTCATCCCACGCAACCTCTTCACAATCCCATTAGCTCCAATAGGGGAGCCTGAGGGGAAGGGGGAGAGAGAGAGAGGGAGAGAGAGGCATAGACAGAAACAGAGGGAGAGAGAGAGAGTCATGTACAGAAACATAGAGAGAGAGAGAGAGAGAGAGACAGAGAGAGAGAGAGAGCGAGAGAGAGACAGAGACAGAGAAGAAAGGGAAAAAAGTAACAAAAAAAGAAAAAAGAAAGAGACATAAAGAAAAAGAGCAACAAAAAAAAAAGAAAGAAAGAAAGAGGGAGCGAGGAGGATGATAGCTGCCTGGTGTTAAGGGATGTTCTGCATGACCAGGCATTTTTCCCCGGCCCTTGGGGGCCGATAAAGAGGAGGAGTAAACAGGTAGGTGACATGCTGTGTGAGATCCGGGAACAGGGTAGGGGGGCCCTGCTCAGACATCTGCTACACCAGGGCCCCCGTGCCGCCTAATGGGCCCTCGGATCCTTCCCTCAATCAAAAAGGGTTTTCTCCGTGTCTGTCGCACTGTGGTATCCACCGATCGACCGGCCAGGAACACACAGACCTGGTCCGTGATAGGCCGAGGAAAACAACCTCTATCTCTAAACAAACGCAGTCACTCACACACACACACACACACACACACACACACACTCGAGGCATGATGTGAAGTGGTTGGGGTGATTGACGATTTGAAGGTGTTTGACCTCCAGCCAGATCAACTGAGTTTTATCCCCAATACGCACAGCCTACCTGTGGGCGTCCTTGAGAAAGATGCTCGTACATGTTTACGTGATGGAGAATATGATTTGTATCATAAAACACTGAATCGCTGACATCTGCCGGTAGGATGTGCTTTAGATGTAGTGTCCGGGTAGATCCATGACTGTTTCTCTCCTTATAAATCCATCAGCGGATCATTTAAGGTGTGTTTACAACCAAGAGGTCGCCGTAAAGAACAGAATATAGGCTACAGTTGAACAACTTTTCTGTGTACAGAGTGCAACTGGCCGGCAGACACTTACTTTACACTTACTTTTTTAAGGAAATCTTGCAGTCTGACAAACAAACATTTCTCAGAGATCTCAGTCATTCCCCAAGTCATGCTTCACGCTTCACTGTCTGACTACATGCAGACCTACATAAAAAAAAAAAAAGCGCTGTCAATCTCCATTTAGCATCCGATTACGATTCATGAGAAACATGCTTAGCGCTGATCGACGCCTAAATGCATTAGTGTCTGCGACGCAGGTGTTTAAAAACTCATTAGCGCGTGTCATTCATTCAGATGCAACAAGCGACGTAAGGTTGAACAGATAAATAAGGCACAAGAAGGGAGCCGCGTGCTCCCACAACGACAGCCACCAACTGTGAATGAATGGCAGACTAAGCGATTAGCTACAATCGGGGGCTAGCGGTCAATGATTAGCATAGGGAAGTGACTGCAGTGCTTACACAACTACACGTCATAGGCAAGGGGGCAAAGTTCAGCATCTGGTTCACTCTTTTCACACAGTCACCCCTGTGAGCCAGTGCGAGCTAACATTTTCCTACCGAAGAACATAAACGCAATTATTCAAGGTTTGTATCCAACGCTGTACATGTCAAGCCTCTCTTTAAGGATAACCCTGATAAGCGTTTTAAATGGCCGCCTTTGTTGCCATGCGGGTTTCAAGGGGAAAAAAAGGCGCTTCCCTTGATGTGACATCCACGGGGACTTTAGCTCCGCTTCGCAATTAAAGCGACTTCCAACGCGCATCCTTTTGTGTACCCCTTGTAATAAGGAAACACAAAGTTATCTCCCAGACGCGCTCGCGTGACAGAAGGCAGCAGGGCGGCGGCGGCGGCGGCGGCTCCCGGTGAACGCTGTATTAGACACAAAGAAACAAGATAAGCGCTGGGCGTTTTGATCCACTGGTGACAAGACCGGGGCGAAGGAATAACAGAGCCAGGCAAGTAGTGTGGTTACCCGGGTCTGAGCCAAGGGGGGGGAGAGAGAGAGAGAGAGAGAGAGAGAGAGAGAGAGAGAGAGAGAGAGAGAGAGAGAGAGAGAGAGAGAGAGAGAGAGAGAGAGAGAGAGAGAGAGAGAGAGAGAAGGGGACAGGGGGACATAGAGAGAGAGACGGGGTGGGGGGCAGAGAGAGAGATGGAGAGAGAGAAAGAGGGAGGAACAGAGAGAGAGAGAGAGGGGGGGGGAGAGAGGATGGGGGACAGAGAGTGAGGGGAGGGGACAGGGGGACATAGAGAGAGAGAGACGGGGGTGGGGGACATAGAGAGAGACGGGGAGAGAGCAAGAGAGCGAGGGGGGGACAGAGAGAGACAGAGAGAGCGCTGATGAAACAGACGGACAGACGGTACTAAGCACAGCAACAACAAAAGCAGAAGGAAGAGAGAGGCAGCAGCAGCACGGATCCCGGCTTCGAGACACACGTCCTGTTGCGTTAGAACCTGGGGAAGACAGCGGAGAACAACAACAACAACCAAACAACAACCTTACCCTCAAGTCTTCCAAAGGCTGGATGTTGTCCTCTCCACTATAGCCTCGCTGGAGCCAGTGGCACCATCTCCTTCCAGCCACTCTGCTCGTGTATCTGGGAAGTCCTGTGTGTCTCTGGTTCCAGTCTCCTCGTTACCTTTCCCCCAGGTGCTCACCTGTGCTCACACCCCCCCCCCCCTCCCTCCCTCTACTTACATGCTATTGCTATTGCTCTGACATAATCTCCTCCCCCCCTCGGTAACCGGTAACCATAAAGTATGCAAAGCGCACCGAGGAGCCACTGTCATGGCAACAGCGGCCCCGGTGGTGGCCTGGCCAAGACACAGACAGAGGGAAACAAAAAACAGGTTAAGTAACAGAGGAGTGTGTTACATGTCACGGCTCTGGCTAAGAGGTCAGGACACACACACGCACACACATATATACATATACATTGACATATTCATATAAAAACACCCCCACACACACACACAGCGGATGAAGTGGTAGGCTTATAGTTTCGGGTCGACATTTCACCCATCCTGCTCATATATAATTTATATCAAGTGTGTGCGCATGGTTCGACATATTAGAGAAACAGAGTGTGTATGTCTTTGGTGTGATTATGTTTTCTTCTTATACAGAAAAAACGAGTTTGGTCAGTATTGAAGGAAATGTTTAGTATTTTTATAGTTAATGTGAATATTTCACATAAGAAGACAGAGATTACCATCGGAGTCGCAATATGGAGACACTGTGTGGACCATACTATATATATTATAAAGAAACCTCTGAACTATCGCTGATGGACAAGTTCTGCATGGGGAGGTCCAATTATAGTAGGAGAAAGTTCACTCTTTATAGTAGGTGGAAGTTCAGTTTTTACAGTAGAGGAAAGTTCAAAAAGTTTGTTGACTGACCAGAACTCCTTTCAAGAGAAGCGATTTCCTCTTTCGCTTCCTGTGAATCCTTCTCATCAGGCTTGCTGTAACGTCCTAGTTTACAGCCCCACGATGCTTTAAAAATAATAAAAACTGCTGATATTACCGGGACACAAACTACCTGCGAGCACATTAATGTAGAGAACAATCTATTTCCACACATGAGGCATCGGCCAGGGATACTAATGGAGGGCCTGGGTTTCACTGTACTTTATGGCACTGGTTTGAATCCTGCTTGAAGAGTTGCGTGTGTGCGTTGATCCACCGGTGAGCGGGTCACAGGGGGGAGTGGCGCTGTGGTTTAACGCCTCGACTGTACATTTTTATGGCAATCATATAATATGGTAACAAGGGGGGCTGAGGGTTTACTGGGCCCGGTGATAAAGAATAATACCACAGGTGTAGTGGGAGGAGGTCATTATAGGAGGCAAAAAAACCAACACAAACAGAAACCACAACGACAACAAAAGTCACCACAACTACAACGACAACAACAAAAGAAATGACAACAACTACCTAGAGATCAACAATAACAATGGTGACAACAATGACAACAACAACGATTAGAAAGACAACAACTACTACAACACTTAAAAAAATGACAACAACAACCATGGCAACAATGACAACAACAACAGACCCTCTCCTCGCTCCTCTCAGTTTGCTGGATATTGCTCCCCTCTGTCGTTTTAAGTGGGACTTCAAAATAAAAGCGGCGCATAAAAAACATGTTTTGAATGAAATACATGAATACCCAATCTGGACGGCAGTTACACAGAAAAAATCATTACAGACATTCAAGTGGTGTTTTTTCCGGAAACATTCCATTCTTGGGAGACGGGTTACTTAATTAACGTATATAACGAGCCTTAGAGACTGTAGCTGTGTTCGAAATCGTTCCATATCACGGAAATAATGCACTATATAGGGTGCTCGCCATTTTGAAGCGGTGCTCGAATTCTCAGTGGTTAATTTCATTCATTCTATATAGTGGACATAAAATACCCCAAATTTGAGTGAACATACGATGTTCTCTACATGTTACTCCCGTATACCACAATGCAATGCGGTCGTGTTTTGTAAATGTCGTTTACAAAACACGACCGCATTGTTTAGAAATGTTTAGCGTAGTGTTTAGCGTATAATTCTCGTTTGTTCGTTCCCTATATCATAAACACTATATAGGGAATAGTGAGTAAGTGAATAGGGAACGATTTCGGACACAGCTAGTGGCGGATTTGTAGTCCACCTGTTTGTTTTCGTCGGCCACGCCGTTGCCATAGCGTACGACAAGCCGGGAGACCTAACGCCAGCCCCGCCACACAAATGGCTCTGCGCCGCTAGCTCCCGAGCCCCAATGGTTCCCTTTTGTATGGGCTAATTAGCATGGGTACCGCACTGGCTGTCAGGGGGGGTTTAGCGGTAACATGGCAACGCGCGACCCTGGGATCCGGAATGCAAGCAGTCATCTCTGCGATGCAATAACCACTAATTAATGGCAGTAGGCTTATATTAGGCGAGTATCAGATCAACCATGCGATGTTGATTCGCATAACATTATGCATTCTGGGATCAAAACGTCAGAAATGCTGGTGTTAACTTCCCTATGCGACATGTCACATGACTTTAAAAATTCGTGGGCGCTCCCTCCGTCTGCATTTCTGTGCATATGGTCTCAAATAAACGGTTGGTTGGAGTTCCCATGTGGAATTTCCCACGTGATAAATGACGCTACTCCTTTCAAAGAGGGGTGCTGTCACACCAAATTTAATCAATCGCTGTTAAATGACACATCTATATGTGTAAATACTTCACCTTGTTCCAGAATTCACGACCCTGGTCTGTCAAGATGACCTCAGGAGCACCATGGGTGTAGAAAATGTCCATCATAGCCTGTGGAACATCAAAAGAAGCTGAAATCATTCTCCACCGCCCCCCCCCCCCCCCCCCCCCCAACCAAACCTTTCTGTCGGTTGTAACAACATTCTGCATTCACAGAATGTGGCTACGCTGCAAATGTTGCTATGATTTACACACCTGTGATGTAGCAGTTGCAGTCTTGTCCTTGATGGGCCTGGCCTCCACCCACTTGGTGAAGAAGTCAGTTGCTGTCAGGCAGAAGCGGTTCCCATTCTTTGAGGCTTTGAATGGTCCAATTAGGTCAACACCTAGGGTAGGGACAGACATAAACACATGCCCACAGGCCGTGACGTTAGAGAGATAGAAAGGGCAATACAGTACATTAAGAAAATAATACAAATTAAACTATGACTTCAAGAGGTTGTAGCCATTTCACAGAACCCAAAAACAAGATATCCCACCAATCATATGCCATGGTGACTTTGGTTTGATGGGCTTCAACTCTGGGGCCTCCGTTTTCACTCGCTCAAACCTCTGGCATGACATACAGGTTTTCACCTTTACAACACAAGGAAATTAAACACAACAGATTTAATAATATGCTCTAGAGTAGAGGTGATTTTCTCTGCGTGTCACAGTAGTTTGAATGAACAATTACTTATATAAGGCAATCACTATAAATTATTCTTTAAATCTCATGTGCCTCAGCGTATCACAGGAAATATTAGAGCTCATCTGGATCAAACACAACTTCAACAAATTGGTCACTTGCCCATTCATGAATATCTTTGGTAATTGCCTTCCGGTAGAAGCGTTGGTTGATCTTGTCCAGCATCCTCTTGATTCCAAAGTGGCCAGCATGGACTTCTGTCAGCACCTCAACCTTCTCTTTCTTAGTGAGGATCACCCTCCTCATTGAATCGCCATTCTCCCCAAGGTAGTACATGCAATTCCCTAAAGAGATTGCTTATAACTCAATTCAGTTTCCTTTGCAGGGCCTACTAATTTGTTAAAATGGAAGATGAATTAAGATGGACTGCATAAAATATTATTTATTTAATTACAGAATACCTTTAAGAGTGAATTTCTTTGCATCCCTCCGGATCTGCCGTTTCTCCGTGAGAGCAACCTGCTTCATACATCTGAGACGACAGATACAACAAAATAGAATTAAATGACACCATTTTCAATCAACAACAAAACCCATACACCTAAAATCTATCTATCTATCTATCTATCTATCTATCTATAATAAATGAACACAAGCTAGCTAGCTAGACTATGAGAACGTTAAACACTCGGTTTAATTCACATTAAACACAGAGGTTACTAGCTAAATTCGATTAAACAATTAAATGCAATATAAATATAAAGTTAGGAACGCTAATAAATGTAATTTGTAAAGTTAGGGCTATCTGTCTTGTCGCGCTCAATGAACGACTTCGCGAATGTTCTTGAACCTTCCTACGTCAATAGACGCGATCGTCCGCGATCATCTCTTGCCAGGCAGGTTTGGAATGGATTACGTATGGATTACGTACCCGGTACAAATTTGGCACCCGGTACAAACTTGGTGTGACACCTTCTCCCAAACTTGACGTGTTTCTGACTAGTTCCGGCGTATGTTCTCAAGTCTCGTGCATGCATGCGCGCAAATGCAGACAATCTGAAACACGTCTTTTGGTACATTGTCATGTAAATTAATTGAGTGAATTCTTCATTTTGATTATATGTTTCAAGCTAACACCAGTTATGAATGTCTTGTTTTATTTTTTATGACTAACACAATATATGTTTTTATGAGTTTGTAGATAAGTTAAACACTACAAACATGACCTCTTTGCCACCCAAGGCAAGCCAAGAAAATTAAAACCTGTTTTACCATTCCGCCCATTGCCAATATAATCTGAATTCTTACCTGTGTTTGAAAGATGCTTCACAAACCACCCCAAGAACGCAAGCTTGGTTACCTTGTGTCTCTGTTGGAATAAACCACATGTTGAACATTTACCATTCTCCTAGTCCAAGCTCGAAAGGCCGAAACCACAAAGGATCAAATTGGTTTTTCATCAATTGCAGTAGATAATGTGTGTTACTTGGATATGAAATTCAAGACAATATTGACAGGAGGAGAAATCAAATGCACAATGGGTGAAACTTGAGGGCCACATATAAAACAAGTGTTGAAACCACACCTTACCACCCCGACTGTGTAGTAGTAATGAATTCACAGATGCAGATGTTTTTCCCTCTCTAACAGAGGGAAGCGGAATAACAAGGGTACAATAATCTTGTTTTGGGTTTTTCTCCCCATCAAGTAGAATCCAGAGAGACAACTAATGGAAAAGCAGCAGAAGAGAATCACTGTGTGATTTTAATCACTTACAATCAAACTGCAGAAATGGACTATTAATGCAGGAAAACGAAAATGTTTGGAAAGCTGAGTGTGTATTAGGAGTTTGAATGTGCCACACACTGCGCTGCGCTAGATGCGTGTATTTTTCCAACCCCAGGAGGAGGAAAACATGTGATAGTTGGCTGGCACTTTTCCCAATTGGCCTGACAGCTACACCGTTGTAGTCGTCGCATTGTGTAGACTCATAATGCGACGAGTGTTTGTATATACATGGATAATTGGAATTATTCTTAGATTGACAAACCCCCTTTTTTCTCGCCCAGGTCTACCCCCGGGCAAACCCCACCTGGCTCCTTTATAGGACGCCATTGAAATGTACATCTTGGTTACTTGTTTACATCTTGGTAATGCAATTATGTGAGGAGGCGATTCACACACACACACACACACACACACACACACACACAGACACCCACACACACACACCAAGACGTAACTGGCATCGTGCAGGCAAGAGCACATCTCACTAGTGGAGTCATATGGAGGGAGCTAGACATTGCAGAGATACCCATCCCCCTCTCTCTCTCTCTCTCTCTCTCTCTCTCTCTCTCTCTCTCTCTCTCTCTCCAACCCTATTTTCTCCCCCTTCTCTCTCTCTCTCTTACACACCCCCCGCGCTTGTGAGCTGTCATCCAGAGTAGATACAGCGCCCACAAACCGGTCCTCACTTGGGGCAGTGAGGGGAGTTTAAATGAGATTGCTGTATATGGGGGGGGGCACAGCTGGCTTTTTGCTATATTTTTCTCTGTAGGAGTTTATCTGTGGTGGCGAGGTTGGGAAGGAGGGAGGGAGGGAGGGAGAAACGAAACTCAGAGAGAGAAAGCTCAGGGAAATAAATGAGTGAGTTGTTTTAAAGTGGAAGCCTGACGCTTTTTTTTCGCTGTCGACCGCCGCTGGCCTTAGCGCGGCGTTGTCGACTCGCTGTTGTTGACGACTGCAGCCAGCGTAGCGTACCCCCACACCCGCGAGCAGTGCAGACAGACATGGCGGCGTGGTGGTCATTTGATCTTGTGGATGTGTTGGATGACGTCCCCCTGCACTGCCCACAGGACAGTCTGGCCCAGCGTAGAAGGTACACGGTGTACGGGCGCCTCGACAGGAGACGCTGGGTGGAAAACATATGTTTACAGATTTGTTTGGCTGTCTAGTTAATCCTGAGCTACGACGATTCTATTGTTTAGATATTGAACGCCAATCTGATCATTTTTTGGAGAACGAATGAACAGAGACACCCACACGGATACGAATAAAGACGCAAACACACAAACATGAACAGACATACACACACACACACACACACACACACACACACACACACACACACACACACACATCATGCATGGACACATGCAAAGGGACACTCGTGCATACACATACACAGGAAGGAACACACCCCATGCATTGCCACAGACACATGCAAGACATGAATGTGATTGACACAAACATGCACGGACACACATGCCCCGACGGACACACACACACACACACGGTCCCATACACACACACACATACGAAGACATACAAGTGGAGCTCTATACACACACACACACACACACACACATAAACTGTCCCACACACATACACCCACACACTCACACACTCCCGTGCGTGGCGGAGCCAGGGCTTGATCAAGTGGATAACGCGTTCCAGCAGGGCAAGCAGAGCAGAAGCGACAGCTGCTCTTTTGGCCGGGGAAGAAGACGGCGAGAACACCGATGGCAGCTCCACGCTAGCTCCAGCCCTACGAAACGCCGGCATATCGATGTGGCCAGAGTCAGCGCTCTGTATCGGTTGTAGATTGGACTGGCCCGGGTCCGTTTCCGAGGACTTGGCCGGCGACGACACGCGCAGCTTCGCGGTCGAGAAAAAGTTTGTTTTGACTCGCCGAGAGGCTAATGGGGTTCTGGGCACTCGTTACCATGAGGAAATGTAATTAGTCAAATGTCCTCTACTGCTGCCCACTTTGCGCTCTCTCCCAGCGTTTGTTGATATCTCATTATTGGAGTTCTGCCGGGTGAAAGCAGGGCAAATGCTTAATGGTCGTTCAGCGACATATGCATCTTTTGTTTCAAATATGGTACAAATATTGAGAATGTAGAGATTGTTATTTTAAGTGACACGCTGGTACTGAAAACTACAACCGTAAAACTATATGTTGGGTTTGGCATTTATTGAAACGGATGTTTCTAATGAGAATACTTGTTATTTCAAGTAAAGAAGTTGTATCAGCGGTGCAGAAGACTATTAATGTAAAACTGCACGTGTTGACTGCATTTATTAAAAAGTGATGGTTTTACTTTTTTGGAGTAATACATTTCTACAAATAATATGGGAAATGGTGAATGCAAAACTCTACTTTGAATTTACTATGGGTATTCAAACCCTGAAGTGTCTATGTATGAAAAATGTAAAAAATAATACATAATCATGTCTTGGCATGAAATATATATTTATACAGTTTCAGATGAGGGCCTGCAAGGGAAAGTGAATTTCCAGCCTGAATCAAAAACAGCGCCAGTCTTATTTTTTTTCCAAGGGAGGAATATATTTGGTTGTCATTATTTATTTTGGATTGCACAAGGAGGTGCAAAGGCTAAAGCACGGCTGAAACAGGTAACTCAACAGCGAGAGAAACGAAAACCCGAAGAACACAGAATAACTATTGGCTTACCATCACAAAGACCAATAAAATAAACTGATCAAGGAAAGAAATGTAACTATTGTCAGATGGACAAATTTAAAAGGAATAAGCAAACAAGGCCTCTGTTATCTTTTTCTTTGTGTTTCCTTTTATTACAGACACCCCCTCGTCCTTCAATTCAGCATGAAAACTCCTGCCCAAGTAAAAGTGTAAAATATCAACCCTAACAACAATCTTTGAAAAGCTGGTACCATTTCAAACTCTTTGCTCGATTGTCCAAGTGTAACGGGTGTTGAACTGCGTTGTGTTCTGGCGAATGCGTTGGAAGGGTGGAAGGACGGCTGGACAACAATGGAGGGTTTATCATTTATTGGAATCTGGATGAGCCAAAGAAAATCATGTCACCGCATGTAAACCGCATGTAAACCGTCATAGCCAGGACTACATTCCCGCCTAGCAAACAAACAAACGGATACTCTGACGCACATATATACAATAAACTCTCAAAAGTTACATTTGCAAAGCGTTAGCTGTTATAACGGTGCTGTAGCATGTTCATATATAACATTCACATTATCTACAAAACGATTTATATGCTTAAAATGTGACGACAAATACATCAACATACCTCCACTCAGACAGCCAACCGCATTCTGAGCTTGGCGCTGCATATACGTCACTAAAACACGAACTTTTCTTAAAGCGACAGTACAGGTATTGAAAACACATTGACATAGGGGTTGGAACAGGTTACAAAAGGGACCTTGAACATAGCTTAAACACATATTTACTTCTTACTAATCAGAATTTGGTGACATTTCAACATAACTAAAACATGTTGTTTCACCCTGGTTACACAAGTACCCTGGTCTTAAGTGACTGACCTGAAGTACAAAACCAAAAGTTGAAAAATAATTAAATAAATTATTTAAGGTTTTACTTTTAATTCAAACAGTGTGTGTCCAGTGGGTTCCAGTCCTGAGTCACACATAAAGTGGGGTCAAACCAGACTATCTTCATTTCCCACGGCTGGGTCAAATCCAACTGCCTTCTTCGCTGTCAACACCCCATCTCCTTAGCTGTGGTCATGAATTTGCAGTTTAAACATGCTGCTGCTGTCTTGCGACTGTCAATTAGGGATTGATTTATCAGAATCGGATTAGTCTAAAGCAATGTGTATAGTTTAGATGAAGATGCACAAAAATGTGTTAAGTTTCAAACCTGAAAGTTTCAAGCGTAAAACTTATTCTAAGGTCTATTTTTTTTTCCTATCCCTTTGGGTTTAGCCTTGCCATGAATTTGGAAGTGCCGATTATTGAACAACTTGTGAAGGCGGTGAGGACAATGTATAGATAGTTGTTTTGACCAACGAAATGTCAAAAGTGAAAACAACTTGAGTAAAGTAAAGATAGTTAAAAATCACACAAAATAAGAGTACCAAAGCCTTAGTGTTTTGTTATCTTCCTTGTGTGTGCCTGTGTGCATGTTTGTGTGTGTGAGAAAGTTGTATATTTGTGGCGCACCCTTGAGACGGAACAGTTTGTTGTTAATACTGGAGGAATTTGTCCAGACTGAACAACAGACGTAAAGTCTGACAAATGAACAAGCTGTACCAAAGAATATAGCTCCTAGGCCACGGCTCATGTACAGCATTCGTTAGCGTAAGCGTTTGCCTTTGCAAAACATCATTTAGCATGAACAAAATGGGATATTATGCTCCTAAATGTTCATGCTGCATCTAATTCAGAGAGCGAGAGTGCAATAAACATGACTCTACTCTGGGGAACCATGGAAGAGAGGATACAAGAAGAGGGTAAAGACCTAAAAACTGTATTTCGATTTCAACATTAAGAATTCAAATGCAATGTTTATCTCACTGATTTGCTTATCTCTGGAAAAAAAAATCCCCTTTACATCGAAGTGTCTGCAGACGACGACATTTTGCCACATAAGTATTGTGCACCAACTGCAAGTGTTGCTCACAAAGTCAGAGTTCCCCTCAAAAACACCCACTCTTCTCCAATGACAAGACCCAACGCAAGCTACATCATATTTGCTGCATTACACTTCTACACTTCTGGGCCTCCCACTTTAGCTTTGTGGGGGCTTTACAAGACGTACACGTACAGCACGTTCAGGTCATTGATGTCACTCCATCCCAGCATGCATCTGTCTGGGATCAGAGCATTGCTGTCAACGCAGGGAACCAGGAGCCACTGTTTGAAGTGGCAATCTTGCACAGCTGTATATAATGACGGCATATGGCTATGGCGGTATAGCGGTTGTCAAAACAAGCAAAAGGGGAGTAAAATGGAGGAAGGAAATACATTTAATTGGATCCCATCCCTGCAAATATCTTGTTTGAGTTCTGGCACACACTCACACACACACAAACATGCACACACTCACACACACACAAACATGCACACGCACACGTTTGGAACTGCACACCTTCCATGCACCTATCATAGTTCTTCTGCTTAAAAGGGTATGTATGTGTGTGTGCGTGCGTTACAACAGTGTTCATTGCATAGTATGGCGCTGTGTTCCCTCATACACGTGTATTTGAGATCTAACGGGGACCCCCAACGCCGAGCCCATACACGCGGCCAGCTGGATGTCGCAGAGATCAAGGCCAAACCGCAAGGTGGCGAGCAGCGCTCCAGTCATACAGCGTGGGAGAATCAGCAAGCCTCCGATAATTGCTGCCCGCCTTTCGCAATCCAGTCTGTGACGTGTCGATTATTTCTTTTTCATCCGTGGTTCTTGGTAAGGCGAGTGGCACGACGAGTCGTCTTTTAATGCCACTGGGCCAATGAGACGCCAGCATCGGCATGTCATGTTGTCCGACGCCGCTACTTGTAGTCTGGCGTTAAAGGCAGAGGTTGACAAAATAAAGGTACTGCAACAACGTTCACCTTGTTTGATCGCACAGGAAGAAAATAATGAACAAATGGAAAACTGTGTCTAACACACTGTCGCACATCTTATTGATGGAGATGTGGATCGATTTGACGTGAGAAAAATGGAATGATTCTTTGCTGCGTTAAAGAGTACAGCAGTCAATATTTCCCTTTGATTAAAGGGTAGGCAATTTGGCGCAACCAGACAGAGTAAGCTAGATGTGGAAAGTATCCAACTAATCAAATCCCACCCCTCCCTTCAGACCGCCTTCCAGGCCACTCCCCAAAAGCACGCGACTTGCTCGCTAGCTTTAGCAATAGCACTGCCTAGCCTTGTGGAATACACCGTTCATGTGCAATGAGTGAGGGGCAGAGAGTGCACAGCTAGCCAGGGGTAGCTAGACAGACAGATAGGCCATCCAATATAACAACAAATGCTTCTTCAATAAATGGCCATGAAAAAATCAGCTGAACCGTCAATTTATCGCAGAAACGATATGAGAGTTAGGCAACAAAGACTCAGTCTGACAGATGGTTCCTATTGTTAATCCATACATTTCAGAGTGCATTTAAGATGGAGTCAGATAGTAATATTGATTAGTCGTCATTTGAGGTCCAAGGACACATCGAAAATTCATCGGTTTGGGTGTAATTTCTCTTTTCTTCTTTTTTGGCCTCTTTTATGTGATTCCTGTGGTTCAATATCTAATTATTTCTGAAAGGTTTCTACAAAGAGAAGGGTATGAGAAGAAGCGGCTCCGAAAAAACCCTAACAAAATAGACCAAGAAAGATCTGGAATTGCACCATTTTATTGTAATTTGCTTTTGTTTTGTTAGGATATTATTATAATGAGTATTATATGCATTTGTGCCTTTTAGTATCATTATTTATAATAAAAAATTCAGTCAAAGCTTTAAGTCAACCGAAGATCACTTTAGCACAGATAGCTTGCTGGAAGGGCTCTACGGGCCTGCTTTGCAAATTTAAATTCTTAGGCAGTTCCTTCGCCTTAAACAGGATCAAATATTTAAAAAGCCCTCCTCGGAAGCAAGCAGGAAGAGGGAGGCAACACGAAAGGGACAGCTTCAATGGAAACCCTTCTTTCAGGGGAGCTCGTTTCTCGCTGGGGCACGTCAACACAAACAAACAAAGAAGAAGTCCCGTTTAAAAAGTGCAAGTCCTTGTCACTTCTCGTTGTCGAGTATACGAATAAAAAAACGCTGGCTTGCATGAATTTGAATGAATGCAAAAAAGGGGACTGTGCATCTACATTTTGTATACACACAAACACACACACATACTCTGTTTGAAGTGTGTGTGTTTGAAGTGTGTGTGTGTGTGTGTGTGTGTGTGTGTGTGTGTGTGTGTAGGTGTGTGTGTGTGTGTGTGTGTTATTTACCATACAGTAAAAGCTTCATCATGAATGAGTGGTTTAATCTGGTGAGTAGCGGCTGATGCAGGCCGCTGTTTATGGTGTCCCATCAAAGCGACTGGCAGGGCGATAATCGGAGGGCATGTTCCACCGGTCGGCGTTCCGTCGCCGCAGACACAAATGGACGTGTATTAATGCCAATTAGTCTAATTGCCAAGTCAATTGTTCACCCGTATCATTACGATTTTATTTAGTTTTTTGTTTGCTTTAGGGAGAGCCTCAGACTAACATTGAAGTTTTTTTAGGGCTTTCTGTCTGAGTGTTTGTCTGTGTGTGTGTGTGTGTGTTTCTGTCTGTTTTTGGGACTGTGGGTTTGTCTTTACTTGGTGTTTGTGTGTGTGTGTGTGTGTGTGTGTGTGTGTGTGTGTGTGTGTGTGTGTGTGTGTGTGTGTGTGTGTGTGTGTGTGTGTGTGTGCATTTGCCTTTGTGTTTGCCTGTGTGTCTGTCTGAGAGAGTTTGTGCGCGCACGGAGAGATGGAACAGACCAAGCCTTGCACGGCACAATATCTATTTCTAAATCAACATCTAGTTAAAATTGATTGATCAGCCCGGGGTGACAAATTAAACAGACTATGGAAGCTCGACATGTATTTATTTTGCTTCCACCCCCCGTCTACCCCCACGGGATCTTAAGAAAACCTATAAAGCCAGCAGCCTTGGGTAGGGCCAGGGACAGCCGAACAGAATTATAACGTGCTTCTGAAGGATCCGGAGGTGGGGGAGAAAAAGTTATGATCTCAGGGCATCGGCTGTGACTTCCCTTCCCCCTGAGTCTCTGTCTTTAAATCAACTTTAGCTATAGTGGTCTCCGGCTCGCATACACACACACACACACACACACACACACACACACACACGCACGCACGCACGCACGCACGCACACACACACACACACACACACTTTTGAGTGATCCTAGTGCAAGTTATGAGCAAGGCCCCCCCCCGGTTTGACAGCCCCGTGTTCATTTCAGAGTGACGAACTACACCTGGGGAGAGAGAGAGAGAGAGAGGGAGAGGGAGAGAGAGAGGGGCGTCCGAGTTCCCACGGCGATGTCTTCTCTGACTGGAAAAAAATAAATAAACCTTCAGTTGAAATAAACGGTGACAGGGCATCGCGTGACAACGCGACACTGTGACAGCGTGCGCTAATGATAGATGAGGTGAGTCCCCCCCTCCATCCCCATCATCCCCCCCGCAGTACAACTTGCACTTCATCGCCAAAGTAGACCATCAAGGGGCGGGGGAGGAAGGACAAACATGGAGGACACGGAGATAAAAGCTAGCGGCTAGCAGCTAGCGGCTAGCTCCGTGGCTACGCAGACACGCCTTATAAACAAAATAAATAAAAATAATAGCAGTCATCCCACGACGAATGCAGTGCATTACCCAAGACGGAGGACGCACTTACATCTTTTTTAATAAACCCTAAGTGCCTCGTATTTTTATTTGATGCACTGGGCCAAGTCGGTTTATTGAATGGAAATGCGCTCTTTCAGGCGGAAGGCGGCTGAGTTCAAGGATGTTTATTGTCCATTGAGAGCACAATGCGTCCTTACTGGGCAGTAATGGGGGGCCATGCCAGCCAATCTGCTCCAGCCTGAGGGCTCGACCCCCCGGCAGAATACACAAACATAGTCTACTTTTGGGGATGAATTTTGTGTCGCGCACGCACGCATGCACAAACAAACACACACTCATACACACGTAGCATTGAACACTGGAATTTTGTTTGCAGAAATGACAACTACTGCATGTAGTTGTCATTTCAAATGACACACACGTACACACACACACACACACACACACACACACACTTGCGCGCAACAAAGACGACGTGCTTGTATGCTAATAAAATAGGCGACTTTTATAAAGATACTTAAACGTGGCTTTGTCCGCTATTTGCTAGACCATCCCGTTTTATTTGCTTTTAAAAATCTATATGCATTTTTTTACATGCTTAATCAAACCGGATGGTTGGTGAAGGTGCGGTCTCGGGCAGGGATCCTTAAGCCTTTATGTTGCCGTGGCAACAAAAAGTTCAGGGATAAAGTTCTAGGATAAAGTTCATGGATATATAAATATTTTGAAAGCCCGGAATGGGTTTAGGGGGCTGATACTGTGAAATATGGAATGTATCTGGAATAAGTTCACAGCGGTTAAAACTAACGGGGAAACCTAAATGAATAAATGAATAAACCTACAGTTTATATAACCATAATCAACTTTAGAAGCGTAGCAATGAGAAGCCTTTTTGGTGTATACATGTTTTGGAAATGGCGACCGAAGCGGCAAACATCTCCAAAAAGGCTCGACCTTGCTTAGTCACATCGATGTGCAGACATCCGCGGCTCCTCATCGAGACTCGCTCTCTGCTCTCAAAGTCCTCCTGGCGGTCCAGACATGTGGCTCAATGTGACAGCGGACGACGAGAAGTCTACTAATAATGTGATGTGTGAACAAGGGGAAGTGATAAACCAATACAGGCGGCAGCAACTGCTGGCTCTGTATGGATCTGACACACCTGTTGAGTACAGAGTGACAGAGACGCAGCTGTCAAACTCAATAAAAGCGCAAATAATGACATAATATGATGAAGATGTTATAAGATGGTATGTTTCATAGAGAAAAACCCTGATAATGTGTTTTTGTAACTAAAAGAACATGTCTTCAGAGGTAAAATATTCAAGAAATGTCATGAAAGTTGTGCCACACCATCCACAAGTTTGAAACGTTGCATAAGAAAACAGCAGTTTAGTTTAAATATGTCAAAGTTGGGAATGTAAAATAAAAATAAAGTGCTCTGGCTTTGTATCGTATCTTGGTCTTTCCAAAGATGGGCCCTATACTGTTCCTTTGGGATAGTGGTGTGTCCCCAAGGAACAGGGTAATGTGTCCAACCTTATCCACAAAGTACGCAGTCTGACAGGTCTGCAGTAACCCACAGCTTCTTGGCAGTGTGTCTTTTGTTTCAGGGACTCGTTTACTTTGATGTCAAACTCTCACCGCTAAAAGAACTGCGTGTGGCTGTTTTTTCCCACCTCCATAAATCTACATGCTACTGCTAAGTGCTAAAAATAGCCTAAAGGCAGTTCAAAGTGACGATGGTATTCCGATAAAAACTTTGGCAGGTTTATTTTCACCGAACCCCGGCAAGCGTTCTTTTGGAAACCACAGCATTTTTTGATTTTATAATCCCAGCCGGGGAAATTGTGGTGATTTAAACGACATTAATCCTATTCGTATATTTAATACAGCACTAACTCACATCATAGTATCCTCTTTAAAAATAATTCAGTTAAAAATACGCTTCGCTTCTTCTCCCTGTGCGTCCTTCTGTTGCTGACATAGTGAACCAAAAAACAACCACAACCACAACGGCAACGCTGAAGAAGTAAAAGCCTATTTCATCTCGAGTTCCGGCATGGCCCCCTGTTCAAATCCGGAACCAAATGAACCCATTATGCACTTCTTTCCACAGTGAAGCCGCTGGCACGACAAAAATGTTTAGCCCTGCCAGTCTGCGATATTGGATACGTCACCCTCCATTGCTTGAACCAGGGACCAATGTCAAACTCATTCTAGTTGTGCTTATTTCTTCACCCCGAGCTCCACAATGCCATTTTTTTCCGTCTCCCTTGGCCAGGATGTTTTCCGTGAGAGGACTGCATAAAGGGGGATAAAAATGTGGTCAAATTTAATCACTGCAAATCTAAAAAACATCCCATTTGGTTAAAAAAAATCCCTAGCAATGCTTTTTGCTGTGGCATGTGAACCTTATTAAGTGGAACAAATTGATGCAAATGTCCATAATATATTCATGATATGTCTACACTACGTACAGATGTTTTCATAATTAACACCCTGGAGCAAAAATGGGGGAATCTAAAATGGCAAAAATCTCGCCAAAGGCGGTTTCTAAAGCGGTTTTACCTTTTGCCAAGCGCCCATGAGGGTCAGCTTTACTAGTCAAATCTCTGGCAGCCGCTTGTATACACAAGAGGTCGGCTAACATAAAATCGATAACAACTGTTGAATATTCAAGAAGATTACTCTTTTTTTTTTAAAGGCGATAACACCTCCGCTTTTTTTCAAAAGCGGAGGTGTTATTGCTGGGGGCCATCCTGGGGGGTTAGGAATTAGGGTGGAGAGTCACAGGCAGGTAACCAACTGCCACTGGGAAGCTGTTGGTGTAGCCGGCCTGACGTAAGCTGGCATCGCTTCGCCTCCGGATAAACAGTAAAATAGCTGTAGCTCCATTATGTAGCATAGCTAAGCGCCCATCTGTTACTATAGCCATGTGGCGTCAGCATGTGTGATCCGACTGCAGGGCAAGAGTGCCCTTACTTTTCATCTGTTTTACTCAATTAATGTCTTACACTAGAATATCTAATAGTCAAGAGTGAGTCAAGTTATTCAAAAGACGGCAAATGGATAGCAAAAGATTAGCAAAAGAGCAAAAAATAACTTTGATTGGTGCCAGTCAAATCTTTTACTGCAGTTTTTTTTTAAATGTATCTAAAAATCTCATGTCAATCGATCCAATGCACAATGTCAGGCCCTTGAATCCAAAAAGACAGGGGAATGGAGATATTGTAGAAAAAATTTAAAAGAAGTTTCTCTACAGCACGAAACATCAGCACAACATCCAAGCACCTTGTTTGTTCTAACATTTATACCCCTGACTAGCATAGCCGGCATGCATATTAAATCAAGAATCCTGCGTTGGCGTCAGCAAAAAGCAGACGTTCTGTTCACATTTATTAAAGCTGGCAGGATTTCTTTGTTTGTGCTTGCGTGCGCGGGGCTACACGTTTGTGCGAGTCGAACGCTAACCACGAGTTGAGGGGGGGGGGGGGGCGACAATCCTGTCCTCGTGACAGCCAAACTCGAAACTCCCGAGGGAGTTTGAATGCATAAACGTACGCGGAGCCCCGCTAGCGATACAAACATGGAAAAAAAGCTTTGTAATAATCAATAAATCATTGCTTTACGCGACACATTTATGTAGGAGGAGAAGGAATTTCTGAACGCATTTGATATGCTCCAGCTGATGGAGTTTGCAGTTGACGGCTGTCGCGAGCCGTCAGTGTAAATAACACTACTTTGTGTTCAATTTTGTATTCTCTGTGGTTTCGTTTCAATATTTTTAGTCGCTATGGAGCTGATGGCGGCGAAAGGCGGTGGATGAAAAGCATGTGATGTATACCGCCAACTCCTGACTAGGCTTTAGTTCCCACTTTCAATTTAAAATAAAGTATTTCAAGGAAAACAAACGTAAAGGAATACATTCTTTACATTCACGCTATTTTTTGATTGAATTATTGAATTAATTCTACATTTAATCACACAGACTGCAAACATTTAATCAAAGTGTGCTTTTGTCCACAACTTCCATTTCATTGAAGGCCAAGGTGCTCACAAGATCGAACACACACACACAGACACACACACACTCTCGAATGCACGCACACAAACACACACAAAATCATAAACACACTCACACACACCCCCCCGAACGCACTTATGCACACACACACACACCCTCGAGCGCAAGCAAACACACACACACATACAGAAACACACACATGTGGAGTTAATCTCCATTGAAACAAAGACTTTCCGATCCCGCGTGTTTTCCCTGACTGCCTGGCCTGTCTGGCCTGTGGGGCAGGGCTGGAGCAAGACAAGAGAGTACCCTCCTACCAAGCCGAGTGCCGCGAGCTTTTGGGTGGTTGGGGGGGAGGTTAAGAGTGAGCCGAAGGGGCGGCTCAGTAGACCTCACGGCGTACGCCGGAGGTCAGCCTACTGCCGGAGTAATACACCATGTAGGAGGAAGGGGGGGGGGGTCAGCCTAGTGCTGGAGTAATACACCATGTAGGATGGGGAGGGGGGGGGGGGGGGGGGGGGGGGGGGGGGGGGCAGCCTAGTGCCGGAGTAGACACTGTGTAGGATGGGGAGGGGGGGGGGGGTCGGGGGACTGAGGAGGAAGGAGGTAGGGAGGGAGGAAGGGAGGGAGAGAGGGAGGAGGGAAGGGAGGGAAAGAGGGAGGGAGGGAGGGACGGACGGAAGAAGGGAGGGAGGGAGGAAGGGAGGGAGGGAGGAAGGATGGCGGGAAGGAAGGAACAAATGGATGGAAGGAAGGAAAGTAGGAAGGAACGACAGAACAAATGGAAGGAAGGAAGGAAGGAAGGAAGGAAGGAAGGAAGGAAAGAAAGAGAACGAATGGAAGGAAGGAAGGAAAGAACGAAAAAATTGGGAATTCACACATTTCGTATCGCCATGTTGCCCTCATCCATCACGGTGGGTTTTACCCGACATGTGCGGTGGCATCGTGCGCAATTGGACGAGTGTGGTGAACAAGCTAGCGCTAACCTCCTATAATAAGGCCCTCCGGAAGTAATCGGATTCCAAGCAAAGAAATAGTACCTCTTGGTCGACCCTTTCCCTGTTGATGAAGGCATTTTTTTCTCTCTCTCTCTCTCTCTCTCTCTCTCTCTCTCTCTCTCTCTCTCTCCTCTCTCTCTCTCTCTCTCTCTCTCTCTCTCTCTCCTCTCTCTCTCATCTCTCTCTCTCTCTCTCCTCTCTCTCTCTCTCTCTCTCTCTCTCGAGCCAATGTGGTGTAAAGCGTCCCTGGAAGCATGGCCGGTCGGGGTTAATGAACCCTCCGTATTCCACCGCGCTGGCAACCTCGCTCTTTATGAGGTTGGGGGGGGGGGGGGGGGGGGAGAGGGGGGTGGAAAGGGGGAGCACGGGCGCAGAATTAATTGCTTGTGACAAATACAACGGTGCTTATACGACTCGCTGTCTCTGCCAGGCAGCCTGTGAACAAAAACATTTTTTCAAGCGGGTTATATTAGCCGTGAACCGGGCTGCGGCGTGGGGCCCCTGTGCGCATGGGGCCAAACACCTGGGTGCAATCGAAGGGTCATCTGTGTCACGCTGATAAAAGGAGTCGGCGCAGGGTTGAGCACAGAACGACGACAGAATATACAAGAATTATCTGAGTAGCTGATGATTTGCCATGAGACAATTTCTGATATTTTTCATTATAGAATCAGTTCATATTTTTAATCATGTATTTATGCACAACAACATTTTCTAAAATGTTATATTTATATATATTTTTAAATAATACTTCAATTAATATTTGTATCACTACAACATTTCCAACCAAGATTTCCCCAAACCCTGCAGTCCTTGCGGCGTCTAATTTATTCAATTGTATTTATATATTTTTCCCAGTGCTGCGGCAGCGTCGACAGCGCCACGATAGGTGATGAAATAACGCGCTTCCCGTCTTCCCATCGCCTGCTTTACGCTGTGATTCAAACGACATGTTTTAGTGTTCAGTTTTAGGCTCACGTTGACCCATTAATCAAACCGAGAGACACCACACGTTTTGTCCCCCCCCCCTACCCGGGGACCCAGTCATTGTGATGAACTGGTCGGTCGTCACACCCTCGGTATCGTCCAATCAGCAGAGAGCACGGGGTCAATGAGCGGGAAATCTAAGCTAATAAAAGGATATATGGAGTTTTAATCATTGAGATCCCGCTGTTCGGAAATGATTGCCTTTCGCTGCTTTCAGCCTCACTGCGTTCTCCTGATATTCCATATAAATGAAGAATTAGCTTTAAGAGGGAAATAAGGGAGAAATGTATATTCTCAATATATATTTAATATTAAATAAATATCAAATGTAATTTGATATAATATTGGTTATGTGAACCATCATCATTTTTGTATTACGAGTGTTGTCTCGACATATATCGACATATATAAAAATATTGATTGCAAATAAATAATATATAATAAACAAGATGGTGGTCAGGTGGTACATAAATATTTAAAGGTGAACCAAGCCCCTTGACTCCGCCTTGAAGAAATGATGCCCCCCCCCCCGGACACGCCCTTTGAATTAAGTCCCACTAACGAGAGGACAGGTGTGCCCCATAAACCCTTAATTAGTCGAGGACCGGGTCCCCACCACATCAGCCACTATTTCATGAACAACCTGTAGTCCACAGTCAGAAGTTAGATGAATAAGCATGTATGCATGAAGTTATCGTACAATTTGACATATTATCACTTACAAGAATAATAAGACGTAAAGATATTTAATAATAATCACATTATACCAAACACCACATTATCACATACAATTCTGTAGTGATGAATCAACATAAAAGATGAATAAGCATATATGCTTATTCATCTTTTATGTTGATTCATCACTACACTACATGGTTTTATGTATATATATATAACTATGGTGCTAAAGGCCATGCGTTACTTACCTTTGCACCTCCTGACAATGGGTCACATGATCAGTCCAAGGTTACATCCTGTTGTTCTTAAAGGAACAGCTACCCATGAAATCACTTTCAACCTAAATAATTAGAGCTAAAAAAACCTAGCTTTAATTCTATACAAAGCTATTAGGAGTACAATTTGTGTATAAAATACAATTTGTTATGTATGCATGTAAGAATTCATTGAGCAGATATAAGTTATCAAATAGTATATAGTGAAACTAAAAATAATATACACATTTTAGAACGTACTACAGATTCTAGAGGTTGTACGATTCATGATTTAAAATAGCTGTTTTTCCTTTTTATGATTCCCTAATTGATGCATTATGATCGCTGCAACAAAGTAATTTCCTGAGGGGATAATAAAAATACTTATCTCTCGATCTATCTTTCTAGTTCCAATGTACATAAACTAACAGCGACTGTTTTACCATAAATTAATATCGCCCAGCAGTGATAATGAATAAATCAAGAATAAGTTAATGTTCCCCAGACCTCCATAATAACACCTATAAGCTTGATGACGACTTGTCCCAGTAACGCAATCAGGCCACATCTCTATTGGCAACGATAAAAAATAGTGCATCAATTTATATTATTTAATCAACTTACTTTGCCACCAGGGAGCCTGTTGGGAATCCCATTTAATTGACAACATTTGTGTCTCGATAGCAAACAAGCTGCAGCAAAGATTGCCTTTAAAGGAATCGTAGCGGGCCGCTCGTAATTATGCAGACGTGGACACAGATGCCGGGGATGATTCGGCGGCATTAGAGAACTCAATTTAATTTAATGCCTTCATATTATTCATCAGCTGGGGATTGACGCCCGCTACGGCGGCTGGCGTGCGCACAGCGGCTTTGCTTTCGCTCGCTGATGTAGAAGACACGGCTTCCACTGCAGAATCGCGAGCACTTGTTGTTTTGGTTTCTGTTTTTTGTAGGTTTGCTTGCATTGTGTGTGTGTATGTTTGTGGGTGTGCACATGCTTTGTATGCAGTCACTCCAGGTTTAGTTTTTGTCCCTTTCTGAAAGAACAACCACTCTGCCGAAAAGTAGTAGTTTGTTTAATAGTAGGTTTGCTTTGAAGGAAAATTGGATCGTATGCATGTTTTCTTATACAATGTTATTGCCGCACTAAATGGACACGCTTGTGTATTTAAATTAAAAAACGGCGAAGGTGTTAAGGATAATTCCCCATCGTCATTCCAGCTATAACTCAACCGAGCAATCCTCCATCAAATAACACAAATTCCAGGACGGAACACGTCTTCCCATTCTCCTGGTGACACAATAGACCAGGTCGCCTCAGAGGCAGCTCACTTTCAAAGCCATTATGGAACATTTGTACTCGTAAATCTCTCGCTGCTCCCCTGCACCCGCTATCGCTCACTCACCAGAGCGTTCTTTTTGTTCAGGCAGTGGAAGAACCTCTTAAAACGGTTCAGTGTAAACGGTCTGGACTGGCCGTGCTCGCCGTATAGGTTAGCCCGGCCCCCCCCAGGGGGAAGGCAGAGGAGCGTGAACGTCCCTGGTCTGGGGGGGGGGGGGGGGGGGGGATTTACAGCGTGCATGGTGGAGGGGCTGGAGGGTCTAGAGTTGAAATGAGTATCATCCTGTCAACGTTGGCACCATTACTTTGCGTCAGACGTAGAAGGTTGTGTTTTCACTTGATCCCCCCCTTCCCCTTCCTCGCCCCCCCCCCCCGGGACAGGTGCCGTCACAGGAAGTGGATTTATGGACGGGTAAGGGTCACACGCGGCTCTGAAGAACTATAACTATAACTTAGCTGGAGGACGGCACACACACACACACACACACACACACAGGCGTGGTCGGATGAGATGGGGGTGGGGGGGATAAGGTCAATGGGGGCAGCGAGGTTGGGGGAGGAGGAGGATAACACTTCAAACTCTTTGAAGAGCGATCAAGACTCAAACCTGGACGGATGGAGCCCGGACGCGTTATCTTCGCCCGGGCAAACACCGGGTCGTTTCCGACGCTCCGCAGATGTGAGATGGATGTCAGGCGGCGCTCGGGGAGCCAAGCAGCGTGTCTCCGTAATATCTTCCCCGGGATAATATTCATTAAGTCTGACATTTGCACACACGGGGCCGCGCCCCCAAAAAGGAAAAGAGAAAAAATGTACTCTCACTCAACGCTGTGTGGCTCTTTTTTTTTCTTTTTTTGCCCCCCCCCCCTTTTGTTCTTCATCCACTCCCTCTTCCTCTCCATCGCCGTGACACTTCAATCTCCTGTGCAAAGCTTTAGTTTGGAGCCCGTCCCTTTATATCTGGAATTCAAATCTCCCAAGGTCAAACCCACTGCATCCCCCCTCCGCACACACACACACACACACACACACACACACACGCCCCTTCTTCAAACACACACACTCTCCCCCCCCCCCTTGCCCGACACACACAAACACAAACACCCCGGCCATCTCGGCAGATAGCCATCTGCGTTGTCATCTTCGCACTCGGCCCGGCCGTCCTCCGCTTGTGTACCTCCTTGAAGAAGAGGAGGAGAGAAGAGGAGAGAGGAGGAGAGGAGAGGAGGAGAGAGGAGGAGAGAGGAGGAGAGGAGAGGAGGAGAGAGGAGGAGAGAGGAGGAGAGAGGAGGAGAGGAGAGAAGGAGAGAGGAGGAGCGAGGAGACAGGAGGGGAGAGGATGAAGCGAGGAGAGAGGAGAGGAGGGGAGAGGAGGGGGGAGAGGAGGGAGGCGGAGAGGAGAGAGAAGGAGTGAGGGGGGAGAAGAAGGTGGTGGTGTGGGGGGGAGCGCGGAGCAGAGAGAGGAGAAAGAGGAGAGAGG
Organism: Pollachius pollachius; assembly: GCF_949987615.1. Taxonomy (NCBI): domain Eukaryota; kingdom Metazoa; phylum Chordata; class Actinopteri; order Gadiformes; family Gadidae; genus Pollachius; species Pollachius pollachius. The sequence continues at coordinate 14,392,503 of NC_136953.1, forward strand.
GGGACAGAGGAGGAGAGAAGAGGAGAGAGGAGGAGGAGGAGGAGAGAGGAGGGGAGAGGAAGAGGGAGGAGGAGAGAGGAGGGGAGAGGAAGAGAGAGGCTTCGAAAGGAGGAGAGTGGAGGAGAGAGGAGAGAGATGAGCTAGGAGGAGTGAGAAGGTGAAGGAGAAAGGAGGGGAGGAGGAGAGTGGAGGAGAGAGGAGAGAAGATGAGCTAGGAGGAGTGAGAAGGTGAAGGAGAAAGGAGGGGAGGAGGAGAGTGGAGGAGAGAGGATGAGAGAGGAGGAGGGAGGAGGGGGGAGGAGGGGGGAGGAGGAGGGGAGAGGGAGAAGGAGAGAGGAGGAGAGAGGAGGAGAGAGGAGGGGGGAGGAGGAGCGAGGAGGAGAGAGGAGGGGAGAGAAGGTAGAGGAGGAGGGGAGAGGGCGAAGGAGAGAGGAGGAGAGAGGAGGAGAGAGGAGGGGAGAGAAGGTAGAGGAGGAGGGGAGAGGGAGAAGGAGAGAGGAGGAGAGAGAAGGTAGAGGAGGAGGTGCTGGTGTGGAGGGGAGCAGGACCGGGCCTATTTCTATTCCGGCAGAGCGCCAGCGGTAGTGCGTGCTATGTATTGACAACAGCTTCTCCGGGGCTAACAAAGCAGAGTACACTGAGCACTTAGCTGAGACCAATGTGCCGCTGGGCGAATCCCACCGTTATTAGTCGGCCAGTCGGGGCCCTGGGAACCTTACCCGCGCTGCGTTCAATGAACAGTTTCATCCACCACCCCCCCCCTCCCCATCACCCCTTCCCCCACCCCTTGCTTTTACTGACTTGGCGGAGAAGGTGAGCCCAGCTCGAAGGCGAGGCGTGCGCAGACTGAAGGAAACGGATGGAGCGTGCAGGAGGAGTACGAGGTAGAGTAGAGTCGGGAGTCAGGAGATCAGCGGTGTGTGAGGAGGAATTCTTCCGACAGGCCGGTGCGGACGTGAGGCAGTGCGAAGCAGCCCGGTGCCTTGTGGCTCACGGCTCATGGCACGGTGGGTTAGACATGGACGAATTCAGGGACGGTATTGATCAAGAGGCGCTTCTAGGTCCTGTTTCGTAGGGAGAGCATCAGTGTGGCTGGCTTCGGGGATTCGATGCAAAGTCGTTTACTCACAGTGCAACGATGGCATCGCAATGGGGTTGATAAATGAGTATGTTTCGTCCGTTGTAGCAAGTATTTGTTTTTTGAGGGGAAATTAAGCTTTACTACCTGGGGAGAACAGAACCATATATCATTTAGACGAAGGATTGCTATATATTTTGCTTATCCGCCATGAATTTGGTGGACTTTTCAAAAGACAACTATTAATTGTGTTGCCATTCTTCTGTAGCTTCCAGTTCAACATTTTAAAGGTATTTTGCCACTAACCCTCTCCCTTTCAAACTCAAGGCCTAATCTTTTTACCTACAGGAGCTTTTTACAAAATGTGTTTGCAACACTGTGGTCGATCAAGAACTTTTAACCTATTTTTTCACAGGGCCATTGATTAAACAGCTACTCAACAAATGAATCAATTTTGTGGTTGAAGCAAGCAGCTGAATTATCAAAATGTCTCGAATCTAACAAATGTGTTGCCCTGATTCTTGAAAACCCATGTAGGCCTTCAACTGGTGGGGGTATGTGTAGAAGTACACCCGAATGTAAAAGTGAATGCAAACCAATCAGAAATCAGGAATTACAAGGGTTCAATCATTTCCCAGAAGGCATCACTCCTCCAAAAAATAACGGAATTAAATCCCGCTTAACCAGACTTCTGGGCGAACCAATTAGTCAAACACGGCACATTATGACTTTATCATTTAGAGCTAACCGTGTCCCGTCGCTCGCTAGCATCACCGGGGCCGCGCGCGCCAGTGTTAGTGTTAGCATCCAGCCATGGCTAGCCCCCGCGACGCTGGCAGATGTGCACACATTAGCCGGAGCATCCCTTCGGGGGATCTCATTAAAATTGCTGGATCGCTGCAGTGCCCAATAAATACAGTATCCACACCACGTCCAAAAGATTAGCTTCTGGCGGGTGGTGGCCGGGCGTCGAACCCTGAGGTGTTTCTTAACGCTTTAGGAAACACATGAAGGGTTCATCCAGATGTCATAAATGCAGAACGTGTTTGGAAAGGGCCGGAAAAAAAATAAAAAGGAAAAGGGACAACACAATTTCCCCATGAAGATGAGTGACAGATAAACCCCCTAAAAAAGAATTCGGTCCGTAAACAATCGTGCTCAAAGCGGCAATTTCGTGTGTGTGTAGATGTCAACACGGACGCCCTTTCGTCTTTGAAGACCCCCGACAAAGCTGGCGGACACAATTCAATGTCGGAGCGCGCGCCGTCCGTCTCTGTGGAAGCCGAGTAAGAACGCCTTATTGTTTGTTTGTGTCTCTGAGGGGCGTTTGTATTTTTTTTTGCTTTTCAAAGAGAGACCGTCACCACACATGGGGCCATTGTGACACTATCGCCACATTCAATCTCAGGATATTCCGATTTTATCGCCGTACAGAAAATTGTGTGGATCCCCGGGGGCGAGAGAGAGACGCCCCCGATTGAAGAAAACAACGCTGCCCTTGACCCAGCGGGGGGTGGGGGGTGGTTGGAGGGCGTCCGAGGGTCCAGCCTTTGATGAGAAGATGTTATCTGTGTGTGGACTTTGGTTAACTGGCAGGGGGGGAGGGGGGGACTGGGGGAAAAGGGGGGGTGGGACAGAACGGCGTGTTCATATATTTAATTAAAATGCCATCGTGGGGAAGTGACAAAAGGGCATTTATCTCGGTGAAAGCACTCACCCCTGTTCATTTTCCTCTTAATTTGACAGATGATCGCCGTCGATTGGTCATAGTGGTGGGGGGGGGTAGAGGAGGAGTGGGAGAGGGGCGGGACTGGCGGCGAGCACACACAACACACACACACTCACACACAGAACCGCATTGGCCTTGTCACAAGTGCACCTTGGCGCTGCGGCAGAAGACATCATGGCCGCCTGAATGCCATCTGGCTGGTAGGCAGAGCCGACTCATCTGTATCAATCCTGATGTACGACAGGGGGGCCTGGGTGAAGGTGAATTATGATGTGTTTGCGCACACACGTACACACACACACACACACACACACACACACACACACACACACACACACACACACACACACGCACATGCTATGATTATCTATTTTCATCTTCCCATGCGTTTGACCTCTGTTCGAGCATCTTTCCTCTGACATTATATATTTATTCCATCTTTGGTTTGATGTTTATCTTGCCATTACCACCCCTCCCCACTATCCATTCAGCTGCTCTCATCCATCCCTCCTTCCCTGTGTTAACGGTACATCTGTTATGTCACGTGACGTGACGAACATCTCCCAGCCAGGCCTCGATAATAACAGGAGGAGACGGGAAGGTTTGTGGTTGGAATCGGAAGGCGTGCCGTCTAAACGGCAGAGCGAGGCCCGCTCTCCATTCATAAATCACAAATGGATGCGCGGATATGCATGTTGCTCATTTGCATGGAGGCAATACCGTTTGAAACTGGCTCGTAGGTCCCGGTGTATTTGGAAAGAAAAATAGATATTCTGTTCAATTTGTCAGTTTGTTATTTCTCTGAGCGAATTTGACGTCACAAGGTCCATTTACCTTTTCTAGATATATTATTTTCCCCTCTCTCTCTCTCTCTCTCTCTCTCTGTCTCTCTCACTCTCTATTTCTCTCTCTTTCTCTCTCTCTGTCTCTCTCTCTTTCTCTCTCTCACTCTCTCTCTCTCTCTTTCTCTCTCTTTCTCTCTCTCTCTCTCTGTCTCTCTCTCTGCCTCTATCTCTCGCTCTGCCTATCTCTCCCTCCCTCCCCTCCCAGAATGTCCCATCAGAGTGTTATGTTGTGCACAACCGACATGAATATCCTGTGACCTGCACTAACACACACACACACCCACGCTCGCATGCACACACACACACACACACACACACACACACACACACACACACACACACACACACACACACACACACACACACACACCTACACACATGTAAACACCTTCACCTATACACACACATGCACACACACATGTACACACACACACACACACTTACACAACACATACACCCTGGGTGGTCATTACTGCCTTCCTCTCTTGCTAGTTTTCATCTCCGGTGGCGTCGCTGCGGAGAGAATAATCTTCCGAATGAACTCGCAGGAGGAGCCTGGTTTATGTCATACACCTTCCTGGGGCCTAGGTCCCCCCCCCCAAACCTTCCCTTTAAGGAGGCACTGTGTTATTGTCGCTGTGCATGGGTTAAACATCAAGAACCAAATAAACCAGGTACACCAGGGAATCCGAGGGTTTTACGGCGGTCAGGCCATAAAACAAAAGGCGAAGACGGCGTGACATTCTAAAAATATATTTACGACGGGGAGAGGTGACACGGACAAACGTGGGAGTGAATTAAAAAGCTCACAAACGCCGTGGAAGATGAGGGATGTCCGACAAAGAGTTGCAAAATAAAAGGTGTGTGAATTATTTTGATTTATTCGGCCTTGTTTCAGGAGGGCGGGGTTGGAGGTGAGATTCTCTATAACCACGACTCGTCTGTCTCGGCCACGGCGTCTTGTGGGACACTGGGGGAAAAAAAACGAGATAAAAAAATATATTCCCTCCTCTTTATCTTGAATCAATGTTATCTCTGAACGGAGAATTTTCTATTATGTGCCTGGGCTTTCAAGCTTCCCCTACACACAAAGCTGGAGATGACATTGATTCACCTTTCGTTTAAAATTCTGCCAGACATTCAGCCATTGATTTTTCACTAGGGGGCATATCCTATATATATATAAAGACACACAGGCCGCCCGGCACACACAGACACTCAAACCGCCCCAGCTATTTCTGCCTCTGTAGTCGTGTCATCTCACACGACCAAACACACCCTTTCAAATCCCATTGGCCGAAGACCAAAGCCAGCATGTCCATGGTGGCGGACACCTACTCAACACAGACATCAAATAAGCATTAAATCATGTTCATCTTCTGTTTGCTTTGCCAAACTGGTTTATAAGATGGGTAATAATTGGGAATATATGCCTACTCAACTGTAATAGAACATTATAAAAGCACAAAACTTCAAAATAAAAACTTCTTACATATATTCTATAATCTATTAGAGAACAATGTGTGAATAGGTGGGCCTTCAAACACATTCGTATTAATGTACTCAAGGTGTCAAGATGTTAACAACTGAACGCTTACACTTTTACTTTGAAGTACTCATACTGCAGTCGCGTGTCAGTGTGCTGCACTGGAATTAGCTTGACACGCTGACTAACTCAACTCAACGGGGAAAGCACAGACAGACACCTCAGAGTTTGCTGTGCGCCTTCAGAATAAGGGCGCAGATAAGGAAGGGATTGAGGAATCTCAGGCAAAACTGGCAGGTGAAGTGAGGCGTCCTTGCCTGTCATCAACAAGGATATCTCCGCTCATACGGATCGTCTCAAGGAATGCCGGAAAGCACTACCGTTGGGGATTTATAAAATGGGAAATGACTTGCAACAATCAAAACACATACCGTCTCTCTCTCTCTCCCCCCCCCCCCCCCCCCCCCCCCCCATCTCGCTTCATCACGGGGAGGAACATAAGCATACATAACATAACCTTGACATCACGCACACATCATGTGTCGACAAGGACGTTCCTCTCCTTTTCGTTTTTGCACAAATTCAAATTTGTGTTATAAGGTGACCGGCTTAACATGAATTCTCATTTCTCAGCAGAACTCAATACCAGTCCGTCAGGGGGTAAAGAAACCATCGACCAGGCAATGTATGGCTTATATTCCCGTCTGGGAGACACAATACCAAGCTAACGGCATAAAGGTTTTTTTTGCAGTGGGGTAAGCATAAAAAAACATTTGAATTAAAATAAAAATGTTTTGACAGCTGGGCAACAAACAACAAAAAACCGCACCCCATGAAAAACACACACAACCTCACATTCCGCTAAGCAGAAAGTCGTCTTCCACAGCAATACCAAGAGGTCTGATATTATTGTGACAGTTAAACCCCCCGCCCCCCAAACGCCCCCTTCCCGGAGCTCACTGTTCCAGCTGCTATGTCCCTTCTGGATCGCTCCTTCTGGATCGTTCCCCAAACCGCTGTTTACTCAACGCGGTGTTTTCTGCACCGCTTGCATGTACGTGGGTTGGCCCCGGGCCCCCGAGAGAGAGCGGGCAGGAGGGGGTGTGCGCGGCAGCAGCTTATGAGCTCGCGTAATGACTCATTAATAAAGTGTGTGGAGGGCCAGAGTCATGTCTTCAGCACATTTCATTAACTCGCCCGGTTTGCAAACGCCAGTCAAACTGATTCGGCGCCTGATGACTCCAGCACTTTTTCCTGACTTTTTTTTTATTTTTTTTCGGTTGCTTATACAAGAGTCATACATCTGGGTAAATCTCTCCCCCCCGCCCCCCACCCCCAGACATTATCTATCCCCGTGCATCATAACCCAGAGAGATATGGTTTTTCGGGTTGATCAATAGGCCAAGTGAACCATCTCTCGCCCAGCCGGTGACAGGCAATCAGATGCAGATTATTCGTGTCGTCTACAGGGGGAGACGATTCTGTAGTCTGCATTATTTTGCATGCATAAAATATTAAATACTGGGCGGGTGTATTTTTTTAAATTTTATTAATCATTATGGATTTATAGACAAATAATTATTGTCAAACTGTTAAAACGGTTAACTGTCGTGGTGAGCAGTTTTGGAACTTTACAACAGATTAATTTCAGTTAAAATAGCATATAATGCATTATGTAAGTATTTTGTAAATATAAATATTTAGATATATGTGTATATAAAATGTAAGTATTTTATATTCACATCTCTTCTTCGTTGGTTTCAGGGAATACACCGTCCAAAATGACCTCATTCACCTTGCGGCCTTTTTGGTTTTTAAACAGAAGCTAGGGTTTGGAACCAAGATGGCTTCAAGGCGAGTAAGGTCCATAAAGATCAAAAGTGTACCAACAACTTATCCCACTGAGCCTTGGACGCCCAAAAAAAACTGTCGCATTCCCACTCTCACAAAATCATAACCTGGTGAAAAAAAGAAAATCCATCTAAAAATGAACATACGCATAAATCCAAGTGTATAATGTATGCATATTAAAAAAGAAAAAAACGTAAAACTTCAATTAAAACGAATAAATATACTTTCACAGAGACTTTTGACAAGGACATCGATGCCGGTTTACTGTATGTCCTCGACATTCACTGAATTAAATCAGCAAGGAATCCATAAGTTAGACCAGTAGTGGTATTGAAACGTTTATTACAGTTTGTTTATGAAAGCTGGACAAGCTTAAGGAGTACATTATTAGTTCCTGTGTAATGGTCGCTGGGGGTTTGGCACCACACTGAACGTAATGCTAATAGGAGTAATAACAATTAATTAATCAATAATCTAATCCATTGTTTCTTATCCCAACGCCATTGGTATAATTCTTACAAGTGTGTGACATTTTTCGTGAATAATCTTTTAATCTTTGTTGGAAAAAACCAAACAAGTTTCACTGTTACAACAAATATTAGTTATGGGATCATTGAAAGTGGAAACCAATACAAAAAGGAATAAATAAAAGAACAACGTATCACAATGTTCGCCAACAATGAAAAAATATACCTGCCACTAATTTTATGGACCTCATTTTTGCCTTAGTATTGTTTTAACAAATAAATATTTCCCCCTCGAGGATTAAGAAAAAACAACAGACTTTTGCAGTTACTTTTTCACTCAAAAATAATTTTGTTTAACCAGTAAAACAATTGTCTTTTTTTTATACAAGTGCCTGGTGCTGAACATTATTCCAATAAAGTTGTAATTCAATCTTTATATTGAGCCTCTCCTCAACAAGCACGGGTCTGCTATCAAGATATCTCTCTAATAAATTCATGGACATTTAGGACTAATTCTGCACTCTTGAGAGTCACTGAATCAAAGTTCTTTCTATACAGTAAAAACAACAACCCCAAAACAAACAAATAAAATTAAACATAAGTGTGAAAGATGGGTCATATGACACGCATAAAGGTTTATGCGTGTATTCGTACGAGTTGAATTTGTTTTGTTACTTGTCGATGGGTTCTTTGAAATGTTTCATAAAAATACAAAATACCAAATAAAAGTTAAAATACAGAAAACGACTGGTATCAGAAATCAAAAGGGCCAGCACAACCAAACTGTTTGTATCCACTACATTTACAAAGACAAAAGGGTTTGGGTGGAACAAAAAGCATACTTTTATGTGCAATGCTAGTATCTGTACAATTACATAGAAATATCTCATAATTCTCTTATTAGTTTTTCCTCCCTCTTTTCAACAACTGTTATTACAGTGAAAGGAATCTAAAAAACAAAACAAAAAAACAATATCTATGCTCCAAAGCATACATTCGGTGATTCCTTCATCTTTGTTTAAAATCCGTTTTTATTTTTTAATGTTCCCGGACTCTCAACCGAAGATGTGCTGCAACTAAAGCGAAGGAAATCTGTCAAAAAGCCAAAAATGGATACCGAAGAATAATAAAATAGTCTTTTCTCTAAATCTCCCATTTTTTTTCTGGTTCAACTCTGAGTATCAAGTGGTTTCTTGGACCATTTGAAGTTCCTTTGGACTCTCTCACTGTATCTCCAAGTCCTACAAAAAAAAGCTTTTTGCATGAGTCCTCGCCTGTCGTCACACCCAGACAAAACACAAAGGTCCGACGCAGGGTTAGAGCCTCTCACAAAAGAGAAAGACAACATCGAGAGAATCCCGTGGGGGTCCGACCGTGGTCCGGTCCCATGAGCCCACCAAAACGGGCCTAGTTCCAAACACCCCCTTTTGGGGTCACTATTAGCAACAGGACCAGAGTTAGCATCCTGCGCCTCAGTCTTCGGAAACACAGAATAAAAAGAGAGGGCTAGCGTCGCCGGCCAGAGATCAGCACAATGGGCACACTGGGAAGGAGGGAGGGAGGGAGGGAGGGAGTGACAGGAGAGAGGAGAACCACAGCAGTAGGGGAAGGGAGGGCAGAGTGAGGGGACCTAGAAGGGATCCGTGGGGTACTCCGCCGTCTATAGGCTGGTGACCAGGTGCGAGGGCTCCCTCTCGGGCTCCCCGGGGGCCAGGTCTTCCTTGTTGGGGGACACAATGAAGCCCTCGCTGCTGCCCCGCCCCAGCTGGTAGTAGGAGTGCAGCTGGTGCAGGTGGTTGCGTGAGCCCAGGTTGGGCATGCTCTTGTAGTAGACGTCGTCCGAGCCCGCCTCCTGGCTCTTTGAGTCCCCGGCGTCCTTGGGGCCGTCGGCGGTGGCCGTGGACGCTGCCGCCTCCGACGCTGCCGCGTCCACCAGGCCGGCGAGTACGGGCATGCTGGTGTACAGGGAGTCCCTCTGGTGGTTGTGGTGGTGGTGGGGGTGGTTGTGGGTGTGGTGGGCGTGGCCGGGCGTGGCCGGGGAGCAGCCCTCCTCCCGGGCGTGTTCGTTGGCCAGCAGCGGGAAGAAGCTGTCGCTGTTCTCCTGCGGGATCCGCCGCCGGGACGAGGAGGTGGCGCCGGGCGCGAGGAAGGGGTGATGGGACAGGGGAAGGGGCGGGGGCGGAGCTGACGGGTGCAGGTGGTTGTGGAGGCTCTCCGAGGGCTGCAGGGGCGGCGGCAGCATCAGCGGCGGCCGCTGGGGCAGCAGGGGCACGACGGACTCCTCGCGGATAAGCTCCAGCCCCAGGCCCTCGTCGTGGTGCGGGCCGAAGGTGGCGTGGTGGTCGTCCAGGCCCAGGGCCATGTTCATGGCCATGCCCATGCCCAGGCCCATGCCGTAGCCGCCGTCCTTGCCGCCGTTGCTCACGCTGTTTACCAGCTTGTTCATTAGGTTGCGGTTCTGCTCGGCCGAGCGGTCGTGGGTGTTGTTGAGGTAGGAGGGGATGTAGTTGGACGTGAGCTCCTTCAGGATCTTCTTCTCCAGCGTGGTCTCCTTGTGGTTGAAGCCCCGGTCGATAATCTGCACACAGTCACTCATGTACTCGGCGCTGGCGATGCTGTAGCTGTTGCCGTGGTTACCATTCAGTGGTAGAGTATCCATGACACTTGTATCCCGGGCATTGTTCAGGATCCCCTCTGGAATGACAAATCCCGGTTTGGGAAGGGGGGGTGGGGGGGTTGGGAATGGGTGAGAAGGGTTTACAAATGGCATGAGCCAATTACTGCTGCTAGAATGTCACTTGGAACAAATAAAAAACACATACGCACACACACACACACACACACACACACACACACACACACACACACACACATACACACCGGCCAGAGATGGTCAATTAATTTGGTGACTGCAACTTTAGTCATACTGTCAAACACTCGCTTAACGTTTCCTCTGAGTCGGTGCACGATCCAAAAATGAATACAATGTGGATATAAGTTGTGCGGACTAAGCCTTTTTGTATCAAAACATCTTAGATACTTACCTTATTGGTTTTAAACACCAGACAACAGTGACATGCACACAATGAAAAAGGCACAACAGCTAAGACCGCAGACGTCGGCCACCACAACACAGAGAGAAACACAGCCATGCACACAACACTTAAAAGTAACACACAAAGACTAGGATTGAAGCTCTATTGCCCAGTGCAAGCGTGTACTGTATGTCCCACCATTAAAATGTTCCTTACAGAGAATGTACTAATACAAGCACGCCAATGCATAATAAGCAACAAAAACAATGGGCACCCTGCCAAATTCATCTTCATATTTAATATATAAATAATATGTACCCCTGCCCAACCTCATATGTATTATTCATAGAGCTGGTTTGGTAAATATTCCGGAATCACACCTCATGAATTTAGTTTGACAACTCCAATGCTGCTTTTGCTAAAAAGTATACAACAAAGCAGTTGTCTCCAACTTTAATGTTCTATAAAGTTTTATCTTGTGTTATGTTTACGAATGCTCTTTCTGTGGTGAACCCAAACGTCCCATCCGGGATAAACCAACGTTTCTGCAACTCTTTTTGTATATACAGGTATACTACGTGCGTGTGTATATTCGTCTATCCATCTTCACTAGTTGGTTTTGCGTAGGGAAGGCTTTTAAATTTTTACAGTGCGTCTCTCAATGGCAAACCCCCTATGAACCCTTTAGTCAGCACTGAGTGAGGAAAGAAGGTGAAATCCATAGCAAATTACATTTGGTAAGCAATGTTTAGTTTGACGCCCATACTTGTCTCTCTGTAGGGCTCTTTAACGGCGACAGCATGAGGAGGGGAGAGGAAGAAAGCACAACAATAAAACACATAAATAAGCAGAACGGCAACAGGAAGGAAGAGAAATATCAAACGCACAAGGCACAGTTCATTATAAAGGCACTGTGGCCCACATGTGACATCAATGCAGGGTGATAAATGGCCTTCGGGAATATAGACCTCAAACATATGCTTCCGTTTGCTGGTGATTATGATAAAGTTATGGCCGAAAGACTATGAATAGCTGACATTGAATTATTAAACCGTAATTTGTTCAGTCATTGTTTTTCTGTCTGATCTTGTGCTAGATAGACAAATGCAGATATCGCCCATATTTAGCATAACTTAACGATTAAATATAAACATTGGCAAACATGACACCACGAGTCTGTCTTATGGTTTTCCTCCTCTTGTTAATTTTCTTTTACACCACATCATAGCTTTTAATAACACTTTGCTAACAAACGTGCGGCACCATTATAAGAAATAATACAGAAAAGAAACTCATTCAAACGAACAGAGAGACAAAATGTACATCAATAAAAAAGAATACAAAAGGCACAGAAATAAAACAAACAAAAGCCATGACACAGAGCTTTATCGACACTCTGGAGAAAAGCAACACCATAAGACCGCCGCTGGTGTATCTTGGCTGCAGAACGCCACAGCTATCGGGTCCAAATTGGGTTTCAAAGAAACGCATTACAGTGTACCCAAGGAGGGTAACTGAAGCTGAATGGCATTGGACTGACAGCGACGATACACCTTCGGGCTCCAACTCTGCATCAATACAGTGGAGTCGCCGTACGTCTGTCTGTCTGTCTGTTCTGTTTACGGACAGATTGGAGGACGGAGGACAGTGTCTTTTATCCAAGCCTTGTGAACCCTCTAGTCGTAGGTGGCTAACGTTGTCTCCCTGGACGACAGATTAGAATCAAATTCAAGCTTGGTTTATTCTTAATGACGTGGCGGCCATTTTGTTTTCGTTTCGACTTGGGTTGGGAAAGTCGACCGTGAGGAGCTGGTAAACACTGTTATTTTAGACTCTGCTATGAATATATGAGCGAACCAGCCTATAGCATGCCCCTTTGTTGTGTATCCGCTCTGTGGGATACCCCCGGCGTTGTGAGGCACACCATAAATAAATCACTCACGTGTTGACTTAGAAAACATATAAACAGCGCATTGATGATCACACATCGCGTATGAATAAATCATCCGGACAAAAACGAAAACTAGTGGAGTGGTGCAAAAATAAGTCTCACTACGTTTTAGAACAGTATTAACATCAAAGTACTATCGCAGTATAACGCACCGGCTCCTACGTTTACCGTACAGTATCAAGTCAAGTCGTCGCGGTGGGAATCAAACCTCAACCCAGTCCGAAAACAACGCTAAGGCCTCAGAAAGACACCGTCCTCGCCTGATCCCCGCCCCCAGGTTTAAAGACAGGAGAAGGAGGGAGAGAGAGAGAGAGCGCAGCCACACCTTGCGTGTTGTACATGCCCAGGGGGTTGTTATAGATGGATGACTCCCCAAGCAGGGTGTTATAGGGATTGTTAGTGCCATGGGGTCGCAGCAGAGAGTTAGGGATAAGATGGTTAGCCATAGCCCCTGGAACAGCCAGACAGATAAAAGAGGGGGAGAGAGAGAGCGGGGGGAGACAGAGTGAGACGAGGAGAAGGGGGGCAGGAGTGTGGAGACAGAGGAAGGGTTGGTAAACAGTGAGATAGGGTGGAGAGAGAGAGGGAGAGATAACATCAGGTCAGACAGAAGCACTGGAGCGTGGGCGCCAGATGTTATCGGGAGCCCGTTGTGCCACCGGTTGGGATGTCGATCGGCCAGTTTTCCCCCCTGTTGTGACGTCACACATGGGAGTGGTCCCAACTTGTGATGTCAGAAAAGGGTCGCTTTTGAAAATGGCTTGTCAACGTCGCAACCCGGGGGTAAAATAGGGGTCCTTTAACATTCAAAACGACCGTACGGCCGTTGGTGGGAAGGTTCGGTACTGCCCGCTCGAAACGTCGAACCAACGCCACTAAGGGTCCCACAAAAGCCATTAGTTTCTGGGCGATCGCCGTGCCCAAACATCGATCGCTAACATGGTTAAGCAGACAGTAGCAACATTCAAAAGAAAACTAACGAATGCACACAAGCAGAGACAGAGCTGAAGTTAAACATGGAACAATCCTGCAAAACAGGACACATTCAAGAGAACTTGACAGCCCTTCAGCAAACGCTGGAACAAGGTCGAAAGAGTTTGCTCTTCAATTCAATGATTGTCATGGTGATGTAATGAATGAAAAGTGGTAATTCAGTGCAGAGTGATACCACCTGAGACCTTAACTTTCGCTACTCGAATGTGTTAATCATAAAACGCATTAAAAACTTCTGCTTATTTATGCAGACCCTCTGGATTTATCGATCACACCCACTTGGATGGTGGAGATGGATGTTATTTACTGAACTCTGTGGTCCATTGTGTGCCCACCAGTAGTGGCTACTTAATCTCACGATCATGGATGTTATTTTAACTACCTTCAGGTGACTCATTCCCTTACCCTGAAAAACCTACACCTTTTCTATTTCCGTGTGTGTGTGTGTGTGTGTGCATGTGCGTGTGTGCAAGTGTGTGTGTACTGGCCCTTCCTATCACTCATCCGAACGAGCAGTATCCCTTAATAGATGACGCCCCCTTCACAAAGTGCTGGATCAGACATTTCATAGCTGGCCTGTACACCCTGTACACAACGCACCCACCGAATAGAAGGAGATACTTTGCATCCGAGTGAGATCACGCTCCTTAGGAAATGGCCGCCGGGGGCACTGAGACACAAATAGAGCTTTTTACATTTTACTGAACCACATCATGTACAACTGGGACCAGTCTGAGCCGGGTGATTAAGCTTACTGTGGCCTTTCGCTACAGACAGGCGTGTAGCTTTGGTAGCCTCTGTGCCAGCTTAAAGAAAGGTAACCTTACAGTCAGGGCCGCTGCCGGCCGTTTGGTGCCCTACGCGAGCGGGGGGGGGGGGGGGGGGGGGGGGGGGGGGGGGGGGGGGGGGAGCCTCTTTTTATATATTAGGTAAAAACATACAATTGCCGAAATTGAGTGATAGGTTATGCAATTAAGAAAAAACAACGGTGGGCCTCTTCATAACTAATTTATATATTTTTTTAATTCAATAATGCAATAATTCTTTTTATTATTTTTACAAACCATAATTTTTGGTGCCCCCCCCAGGTACCTGGTGCCCTACGCACTCTGCGTACTCTGTAACTCTGGAAAAGTACTGACATAACGACGCTGTTTTGTCATAGTTCTAGTTATGTCACTGAGGTAGGCAGATGTGAACCAGCTTTAACTGGGATGTTTGGTTTGTTTTTTATTATTAATTCTAACAGTGTTCTTGTTGAGGTAATAAAACTGGATATTAATATCATTGACACCTTCTATGTGCGATGATTGGGGTCATTTACATCTCGACTCTCCTCCCTCTCACCTTGGCTGTGTTTTGATTATCAGATAGACACTTTTCCAAAGCCTGTCCTGATTGCCTGATTGCCTGTGGGATAACCACCATCACCGGGGGACTGGGAAAAGTCTCACAAGACCTCCTCCCTCCTGCAGCATGAGGTGTCCCTGAGAAAGACACCTCACCCTCACTGCTCCCGACGAGCTGGCTGTCGCCCTGCATGGTTGACGCCGCCGTCGGTGTGTGAATGTGCGTATGAACCGTTGTAAGTCGCTTTTGGTAAAAGCGTCTGGTAAAGATGGCTGCTCAATGCCCTAAATGTAAAACGTAGATGTAACGTCATCCGAGGAGAATGCTTGGATTTAAATGACGGGGACCAATCAGAGAGAAGCATGCTCCGGCGTATCCATAGCGATGACACAGAAGGGGGATTGGTGCTTAAGCTAACTATGGCTGCCTGCCTCTGTTAACTATTGGGGTCCATGGGGTGAACCTCTTATCGATAAGGAGCAACACCATTACAGCTCCACTGGAGAGCATTCCTGCATTAACACATCGACTCCCATTATATACGCACTCACAGACTGGGGAGATACTTTGGATGAAAAACGTCCACCATTCAGCCTTTCCCGACATGTTCCTACTCTGGTCAAGATCGGTATTTTATTTTTAAATAATCGATTTCTTCTACTTTCCTCCGTCGTTTCTTTGGTGAAATATCTTGTTTTTGTATGTTTCTCTTGGCTAGCAGCCCATCGACCACGGCGCCCTCGCTCAAGTCTGACCCCTTTTTACTACAGATAAAGGCCGTGCGCATGTGTGTGTGCTCGCACGTGTGTGTGTGTGTGTGTGTGTGTGTGTGTGTGTGTGCACGATAATTGATGGTGCTGAGCTGAGTGCGTAATTATTGAGATCTTGACACTCCTTCCCGCTGTCGAACATTAATCCGTCATCGTAACAATGTATTAGTGTCTATGCTCTAATATGGGGCCCAGGGCGAGAGAGAGAGAGAGAGAGAGAGAGAGAGAGAGAGAGAGAGAGAGAGAGAGAGAGAGAGAGAGAGAGAGAGAGAGATTGAACCGACAATCAAAGGCTATGCTACATTTAGTGCTAATGTGCAACTGTTGGACACACTGTACAATCTGTGTCATTAAAAATTGTATTGACGCGCATCATTTAACCTGCACACTTTAAATATTATTATCTCTACTAAGTGTGATTTTGGGCCTTAGAGATAACCCTTGCTGATCATAAGAATCATGAACAGTATAAAATGACCATGCTTTAGATGTTATATTACACACTTTCATTGACTTTGAGAATAATATGTGTGCTCTCCGGTGAACACAACCCTTATAACGACCTATTAGATGCAAGATTTTAGACATATCTGCTGAAAATATTGATTGATGTATTTGGTGGAAACTAGTTTTCCTAACTTATTCAGGCTAGAAAAAACACTTGGTTAACAAGCAATCAATAAGTCGCATGTGGACAGGCCCAGTTTGGAGTTTCTATGTGGAATCTTTTAATAAATGGATATACTCCTCCACATCATTGAGATTCTACTGATGTTTAGCAGTACACTCTTCCACCAAAGCCAAATCAGTGTTTTAATTAAGGTGGACTCTACAAGTCTTTCTCACACAACATTTGATTTTATTTGGATATTTTAGTCCGTGAGTGGGAGGCGTTATCAATACAGTTCTTAAAGAATAAGTGAAAAATAAATCCAAAACTCTCAAAATCAAAACACACAAGGAAGTCATCAGAAGTTAACCACGAAGGGAAGGGGCTGGGGTTAAAGGGGGATTAGGGGTCAGGGGTCAACCAAGCCTTCTGTACTGTGTGTGTGTGTATGTACCTCTGTTGAGCGACGCCGAGCTGTTGATGTCCCCGGTGATGAAGGACGACTCGGACTGTTTCCTCACCGTGTCGTTCCACATGCGCCGGATTCGGCTCTGCAGAGACGAGTGTCAATATGCATGTGTTCTGCTATCACATGAGCATTAGCTGCTATATTCAGCAGTAGCTGCCTAGCAGTAGCTAGCTAGCTAAACCAACCTTATGAAAGCAGCATAAATTGCTGGCTATAAAGTAGACCATATACTCAGGGCAGGAAAGCACATTGGAATCAATCTAATGTGGAGAAAGACATGCATGACGATATGTCGCCTGGAATGGATTGTCGGGTTCAAGAACAAAATTGGTTTGCCAAACTTTCTTCTCAAACTGAAAAATCGGAATTTAACCCTTAAACGCAAAATTGTTCTTCGTATTTAAATAGACGCCTATCCTGGCAAAGTGTCCCCACATGAGGGGGGGGGGGATAAACATCAGGAGACATGGACGGTACAACACATCTGTGTGCGTGGCCAGGCTGAGAGGTGACGGGGGGACAGGAAACAAACCTGCGACCCGGTGGTGTAGCGGCCGGGCGGACGCACGGCACCACTCTTGGCCGAGCCGATGGAAGTCTCCACACTCTTCCCGCTGCAGCAGTGGGTCCGCAGACACTTCCCGTACTCCTTACGCACCTGGCCGGGAAAAACAGACAAGTTAAGTTGCTGGAAACCTGGGAGGCAAATCGGAACGTCCAGGACTGAAGAATACAAAATATGAAAAAGGAAAAAAACAAAAAGCATCCAGGAAATATGTCTAAATACACAATAAGAGCGTTGCATTGACATTTATATTTAAATTGAGGGCATTAAGAAGACACTTTTATCCAAAGCGACTTACAAAAAGAAAGAGAAAGAGAAACAATATATATCGCTGTCGGTACAGTAAGAATGTTCATAGCACCATGTGCCAAGATCTATTACAGGCGTGGGAGCAAAATTAAACGTAAGCTATTGATAATTGACACTACGCATTGGAAGTATATGCTCCAGCTACATGATCAAATATCGTCACAATTTTAATTATTGGGAATCTAACCCACTTCCTAACCATCCCTGGAAGGTAGGATCCCTCTTCTGTGTTCCTCTACACGTTCCTTCCCCTTTTGGGTTTTGGGGAGGGGGTTCTCATCGCCCTTTATGGGGGCTTAAGGTGTGAGGAAGTGTTGTGGTTGTAACGTTGGCCCGCGATTCCCTCCGAGACGATAGCGGTGATTAAGGGGCTATGGAAATACATTTGACATTGATATCGACATTGACATGCGTTTCTATTTTAACCGTCCCTGAGGAGAGTCTGCAGCCTTCAACCATCCTTGGAATGGAAAAGGTTGGACATAATTTTTACTTTCTTTTTCAGCGAGAGTGCAGCTGTCTGACTTCAAAGCCTGATAAAAAACAAATATTTTGATTAAACTACTCCCCTAGCATGTTTGTATAATGTGCTGGCACCCTATTTCTCCGTCTTTCAAAAACGTCTTTGAGTGTGAGGATACCAGTATCGGAAATTCCTCATCGGGTATCGGCGAGAACGCAGGTCTATGTGCCGATCCAATCACAAACAGAACATCACAAAAACCTCAGTGTTATGTTGCGTTCGTTAAAGGTCGGAGGTGGAAAGTCGGAATGGGAAACGCGCCATCTCCGACCTACGTGCCTTCGAGCTAAGTCGGAAAAACATGGGTGCTCACGCTTAACTAGAAGAAATCAATTGTATTATTATAATTATAGATTTCAAATGTAAATCATCTAGTTCAATAGTAAGTGAACCCACTGCTGTCATCGTAACTGAATCCTTCAAAAGTGCTATTAGTAGCTACAATGCTAGACGCTGTATCGGTATGTACGCGGTATCGGCCGATAGTCAAGTTCAGGAATGTGAATCGGTATCGGGAACATCGGAACATCTTCATCCAAAACCCGACCCAGAAACCCCGGCGTCCTTGCCTTCTTCTGCAGCACGCAGTGGAAGATGAAGATGAACATGCCCTGCAGGGAGTTGAAGATGGTGAAGAGGTAGGCCATGACCAGGGTGCTCTCGTTGACGTACATCAGGCCGAAGGCCCAGGTCAGGCCCAGCAGGCACAGCAGGGCGATGGCCCCGATCACCCAGGACCTGTGCGGCGTACCGCGAGGAGAAAGAGAGCGGAGGAACCGTCATCACACAGTACCGGGGGTCTTCATTCATTAATTGATTAACTAATTAACCGGAGAGGGGGGGGGGGCGGCGTTTGGCTTAGTTAAGAAGTTCTCTGCTAAAGGAAATGGAAAGTAGGTGCGATTTAAGCACAAAAAATTGAACGTACACAAAAGTAAGGTAAGAAAAAATGGAGAAATATATAACTAAATAGATGAGTGCCGTCGTCTAATGCTTTCTACAATGTTGCAGACGGTGCAGACTGTAAGTAGGATACATCACATATCATGGTGATTAACTCGTTAAGTACATGGTTCTTTATTATATATCGACCTCATGAATGGAGAATCCATTTAAAAAGACACTATTAGACTATAGGAAAGGAACATACTCTTCCTCCCCACACCACAACTTAACCCTGAGGCAGAATGAAGGTTTGAGGTTTGGACAGAAAGAAAGGGAGAAAAATGCAATTGAAAATTCTTCATCGGAGGAACACAGACACAGGCCGGCTGATGTGTAGGAGAACAGTGTGACTCCAGAAAGGAGGAAGGAAGGAGGAAGACCTTGTGGATTTGGGGAAGCGACAATAGGATGAGCGGGCTTCTCGTTGGGGGTTTGAGGACCCAGGGACACCAGGCTGGTTGATACAGCCCACACACGCACATACACGGGGGGCGATGCCCACAGCGGTGTAAGCTCTCCATGAGGGGGAGTGTGTGTGTGTGGCCGGCCCCCCCTTTCCCCCCCCGCCCCTACACACACGATGGATCGCTGTGATGATTCAGAGAGGTGAGCGCGGAATCGATGCGGTGCTACGTGATTGGTTCTCACGGAGGGAGGGGTGAGTGAAAAATGGCTTTCAGGGACGGTGGTGGCTGGGTGGAGGGGGGGTTTATCATTTTTTTTAGTCTTACTTGATTTCAGGCTTGTAATCTTGATAGCTTAGTAACAGTATTTCAAACGAGAAAAGAAAAAGATAAAGGCAAAATTAAGGCGCATTAAATCAACCACGCACAACACTTATCCACGGTGGCTTCAACTTTGGGGTCAACTGCACATCACCACAGAGTACGCACACACACACACACACACACACACGCAAACACACACACACACACACACACACAGAGGTAAGGGATCATTTCACAAAACCACGTTGCACCGGTTCTAGGATAAAGCAGGGAGAGGGAGAAAAAACCGAAAGAGGAAGGAATCTCGTCGACATCTAATCATGAAGGCGCCGTCTCACGGTTAAGAGGGCATTTGAGCTCATTTCGGGGCGCTTAGCATAATTCAGAGGCACCCAAAATATTGAGCAGCCTCCCCTTATAAAAAGGCTGCCAGATATTAGCATATTTTAGCTCTCCTAAATTGGCCAGGTGTGCGGGCAAAGGGAGAAGAAGAAGAAAAAAGGAAAAAAGATGGTGCGAACGGCAGCAGCGGCCATTAAATATAATTTTCCCAGGGCTATCTTAATGACCTGGTGAGGGAAGCACTTCATCAAACAAAAAACGCCCCGAATGGACATAATACCACCAAAAATATTGACCTCAAAAGAACGGGATTATTAAAGTGGGGGAGGGGCAAAGTCATCGGAGGTCGAAGCGAAATGCCGTCCGAAGATAGTATGAAACTACGAGGCGATAGCCTCCATAACAAAGTACAGCTTCGGCTGTTTTTAAGAGATGGCTTCTCTTGTTTTTTTCCGAATTGTGGATTGCATCCATTGTAAATAAAGGGAGAGTAATGGTTTTGAGGGGATTATGCGTCTCTCGTTGCCAGCACCGTTTGCCAGCTTGATGAAAGAATTGCACTTGGCCGTAATTCCCATAATTCACAACAGTCCAATGAGTCGTAGCTCGAGCTGTGTTGTATACAAATCTGCTTCCTGTCTGGAGTAGAGTGTAATCGGCTTCAAGTGAATCCAACAGCAAAGGAATAAAATCAAGAGATAACTTGAATGATTATCCCGAGAATTAAATGGTATTAAACGCATTATAGTTTATTTGTATGTGGACCTACATAATTTATACTATTTTATATTGATGGATCAAATATTTTACGATTTTTATACAAGTTACAAAGCAAATTCAGGCTTTCAGTCTTTGATTGGCCGTTGGGCCAGGAATATTCTGGATTCCCACTGAGCTGTGTGAATACAAGGGCAACTGATCCACTCCAGACACACTTTCCCAAATAGTCTATCTTCAGGTGAAAGAGCATTCATCTGATTCCATGCGAAAAAATTCCTGAAAGAGCTTTACGGGTATAATCACCAAGCACAAAACACCCGGAACGAACGATCCGGGGACAGGAATATTGCCAACTATGGTATCGAATTATCCTCAATTTCCTTTTTGAAATGACTCCATTTTGGGGCATTCATTTCAAAGCCATGAATGATTGAAGTATTAGTGTGGAAAAAGGTCAATTTGCTCTCCCTTAGATTTACATTAAAGCATTTTGAAGCACTTTTTTAGCTCCAAAACTACGGAAAAGAAAAAAAAAACACCAAGTGCTCGATAGGGTGTTAATTAATTCACCAAATGTGTGAACTGGAATACTTATATTCGGTTTTCACATCACATCTATTGGCAGAGCCGGATTTCACCAATTATTGTATTTCCAACATGGTAGCAATTTTAATTAGAGTTAAGCGGCTAATTCTTTGTCAGGCTCAGCTTGTCATGGGTTGATCGGTTAAGGCCGTGGACATCAAGGTGGACGGGAGTAGAAGGGGGGAGGAAACACACCAAGTACAACATCGATAAGTAGGAAGTAAATGTTCCTCAGAGATGTCACATCTTACCAATGCCATTCCACAATAACACATCCCTCATAATAACGATGGCTAAAATAAAGATGGAGGAAGGGGGAAAAAAGAATCAAAGTATCAAAAGAAAGAGAAGAGAGAGAGCGACAGCGAGAGAGAGAGAGAGAGAGAGAGAGAGAGAGAGAGAGAGAGAGAGAGAGAGAGAGAGAGAGAGAGAGATATCCGAAACACAGGGATTTCAGTTAAAAGAGGTTGTCGGAGAAAATAAATATGCATTGAATAAAAAAGTATTTCAAGAGCATTCAGACGTTCATATTACAATTAACATCCGCATGATGAAATCTGGACAGAAAACAAGACATGATATAAAAAGAGCGAGTAAAAAAAAAAAGACAGAAAGATGAAAAGGATAGCAAACATCCACCAAGAATAAGCGCATTAAACGTCTCTCCGCCTCAGACATCCATACATAGATGAGCTAGATTACAACAATAAAGTGGGAATGCGCAAAGAGGATTTCACACATCGTGAGACGAGGTTCTTTTGTTCAGAGTTATTTTGAAATTAATACCGGCAGCCAAGCGAAACAAAAACACAATGAAACACTGGCGCTCGCATAATAGACGGCGATTTTTTAAAAGTGAATTCTCTCTAAGTGCTGCCTGGTCACAGGGTTACCCTCCCGTCCTGTTAAATATTGATGTCCAAGGACGGCTTTTCCATCCCATCGAGTCGGGGGCCGCGGTCGTTGTTATGGTAACAATCCTCTGACCCAGTTGACTCTGGGGCTGTACATCATCAGCCACTGCTTATAAAGTCGTCACATCATCGACTCGAGACGGATTGACACCACGGAGCGTCCACACCCTAAACCTCAAGCGTCATTTCTCCCCCCCCCCCCCCCTCCTCGAGCAATTAACGTATCGCCGTGACGACACGCATCTATTACCCAACCGTTACGCCTCGCGTTTTTATCTGCTGTCGCTCCGGCCGATGCCGGGGTGGACGAGAAAGCGGACCGGAGCTCTGATTAATTCAGCGGCGGGCTGGCGAGGAGGAGAACGTCTGGCCTTCCCTGGGGAGGTAGAGACCCGGTCTGCAGAACATATGTCGGCCCGCGTTCGCCTGACTAATGAGTTCAGCGCTCCGCTGTTGGGCCGGGGCGATGACCACTACCGCAAATAGCAATCGTTAGCCGTTTCTTTTTTTGGTTTTTACTCTCTCTCTGCCGAAGCTGACCTCAAAACCTTGTGTGTGTGCGTGTGTGTGTGTGTGTGTCGGTGTGTGTGTGTGTGTGTTGACAGGTGGGGGTTGTGTGTGATGTGTAAGTGTGTGTGTGTGTGTGTGTGTGTGTCTGTGTGTGTGTGTATGTGAGTGTGTGTGTGTGTGTGTGTGTGTGTGTGTGTGTGTGTGTTTATTGTCTGTAAGGCGAGTGCAGGGTCAAAAGCGAGTGGTTTGATAGTGTTGCCACTGGCGGCAGCGGTGCTGTGATGGATCATACTTTATATATATATAGAGATATAGATTTATATATATGGGCAAAGCATCGCATGAACAACAACACAGAAACACAGCGACAAACATACACACACAGATACTAACATATAAACATAGATATATCTATATCTATGTTTATATCTATGTTTTTATATATATATATATATAGTGATCAAATGTAAATCTACCTGCCCGTATATATATATATATCTATATAAATGGGCAGGTAGATTTACATTTACATGGTCATAAATGTATTACAGCCATGAAATAAATAACTTTGCACACCGTTTTAAGTGATGCAAACCCTAACTGGTGTTGAGCAGCCAAAAACAAGGAGAAACGAACGGGGGAGCGTCTGCATTTAGCCATTAAACACAAGCGGCCCCCTAGGTGCATTCAAACCCAGAGCAGGTACTGCAAATAGATATGCTTAACTCAGTACCAACTGATGGCTCAATCCCATTAAATATTAATCTACAACTGGCCCTTTTTATTATTGCGCCATCAATCGTTGGCTTTGAATTATTCAAAAACAACACCAGGGGTTTGTTTTGTCTCGAGGGAAGTGGGGGGGAGGGGTCTTTGCACGCGACTGTTACCCCGGAAAAAGACGTCCTCTGGTTGGTCGCCGCGGCGACAGAGGTGGGATACATGGCAGGATGGGGACAGTTTGCTTAGGGATGGTTGGTGCTGCAGTTGGTCAATTAGTTCTCTCCTGCTCCCCTCTCCCTCTCTCTCTCTCTCTCTCTCTCTGTCCCTCTCTCTCTCTGTCCCTCTCTCTCTCTGGCCCTCTCTCTCTCTCTGTCCCTCTCTCTCTCTGGCCCTCTCTCTCTCTGTCCCTCTCTCTCCCTGGCCCTCTCTCTCTCTGTCCCTCTCTCTATCTGTCCCTCTCTCTCTCTGTCCCTCTCTCTCTCTGGCCCTCTCTCTCTCTGTCCCTCTCTCTCTCTGTCCCTCTCTCTCTCTGTCCCTCTCTCTCTCTGGCCCTCTCTCTCTCTGTCCCTCTCTCTCCCTGGCCCTCTCTCTCTCTGTCCCTCTCTCTCTGTCCCTCTCTCTCTCTGGCCCTCTCTCTCTCTCTGGCCCTCTCTCTCTCTCTGTCCCTCTCTCTCTCTGTCCCTCTCTCTCTCTGTCCCTCTCTCTCCCTGGCCCTCTCTCTATCTGTCCCTCTCTCTCTCTGGCCCTCTCTCTCTATGTCCCTCTCTCTCTCTCTCCCTCTCTCTCTCTGGCCCTCTCTCTCTACGTCCCTCTCTCTCTATGTCCCTCTCTCTCTCTGGCCCTCTCTCTCTCTGTCCCTCTCTCTCTCTCTCCCTACCCATCTCTTTCCCTCTCTCTCAGCCCCTCTCTCTTCTCTCTCTCTCTCTCTCTCTCTCTCTCCCCCTCTCACTCCCAGAGAGAGAGAGAGAGTGATCAGCGATGCAGGCAGGGGCGAGATGTGACTGCAATAGTGCGTAAGGCATGAATCCTGTTTTTTTTTTGGGGGGGGGAATAAATAAATAAGTGCACTAGTTTGAGTGCCGTTCGGACTGCCAAGGAAGAAGTGCTTTGGATCTTCAGGGGAGAGGGGAGAGAGAGGGGGGCGATGGGTGGTGGGACTCTGAGGATGCTGTACACACACACACACACACACACACACACACACACGCACACACAGGCGCACCCACACAAATGTGTACCCATATTTATCTACATTTTGTGTGTTTGTGTGTGTGTGTGTGTGTGTGTGTGATATAAGAGCAGACGCTGCAATGAGTCAGTAGAAGTGTGTGCGTGTGTGTGTGTGTGTGTGTGTGTGTGTGCGTGTGTGTGGGCGGGGGTGTGGGTCGGGTCGGGTCGTGAGCAGGCAGGAGGCAGCGCGGCTGGGCCTGGGGAGCAGGCTAATGCCCGTGGAGAGCCTTAAAGAGAGGAGGCAGGCGGGGGACACCCCTCCCCCCACCCCCGGCTCTGATCCATCACCGCAAATGGGCAGCCAAACAACCCCGCCACATCTGCCCCATCACTCTGGCCCTGACGTTTAGTAGCCTATCACTGAGCTCCGCTGGGTGGGGGTGAGGGGGGGAGTTTTGGGGGGAGGGAGGGAGGGGGGATCAAAGCTGTATCACGGTGGGTTGGGTTGCGACGAAATTATGCAGACGGATGTTTAATTATTGTTGTTAATATTTTTGGCGGGCGTATCCGATTTTCTTGATTATCGTCTGCATCCTATCAATAGCGGGAGCCGGGGAGAAAAACATTAGTGGCTGATTGAACGTGTTTGGTAGGCCAGAGTCTGAAACTGGCCCCTTCCTGCAACCCCATCAGAAAATGGTATTAAAAGACACCCACATTTAAATATTCTAATACCGTTATTTCCGCGCTCAGCGAATCCCTTCCGGTAGGTTCGAGGGAGGCGTCGTCAAAGCAACGGTGTCAGCGACCAGATAAAATGTCCGGACGAGTCAGAGGAAAAGAAATCAACAACAACAACGATGACGTCATCAGTGGGCTGGCACATGCAACCCGAAGCAACGCCGTGATCAGACGCACAAACACACACACACCCCAACCACACTAACACACACACACACACACACGCACACACACACACACACACACACACACAAACAAACCACATCCCCAAAACACACGTAAACGCATACATACATACACACACACACACACACACACACACATGCACGCCACCCCGATATAGATATTGAGCGTCCATGTTGATGCGGGTGATAACACCTGGTTAATTCCGTCTGATTGTCTCTTGGCCTTTAACGACGCGCACACAAGCGGCGCCGCCCGGATAATTACGGTCGCGCTACCGAATACCTGCTCGTCTTTTAAAACCCGCCCGGCGACACAACCTTTCAGGGTAATTAGAGGGGGCTCAGCGCAGATCTTCTCTCCACCGGAAGACGACGGCGGGGAGACTTGAACGCCCCTCGCAATGATACCACACAAAAAATCACAGGCTCAATCAAGATGAATTTTGGGTAATTCCGCCAAGTCTCTCTCTCCGAGTGTTGTTTCTTAATGTAGAAGTTGACACTCTTGACTCTAATTGGGTCACTTACAGAAATAAAGATCGGGATTTAGATTGGAAAATGAGGATCGGGAGACGTACATATTTTACGATGTTCAGCCGTTGCTGAAAATAGAAAACAATACCTTGAAGAAAATGTTCCATCTATTGAAATTAAATATTAAACAATATACTGACAGGAATCAATCTATAATAATTCTAGTAAAACAAAATACAAAACGAAAGAGAGACGGAAAATAAGTTTTCTTTCTAGCAAATCTGTACAGACAGAAAGTTATCCTCTTTCTAGTAAAAAGAAAAAATAATAAAAACAATAAACAGACATTAGAAAGAACATCTTCTTTCTAATAAAACAAAAGACACAAAACAATATACAGACAAAAATAAATCTTCTTTTGAGTATGACCGACTCCCGACCTCAAGCTGCGTAGGAAAAGCTATTCCTGTCCGCTTCTTGCTAATTGACAATCAGAGTGCTCTTACTTGATGTTGTCCAGGCAACCTGAGTCTGGCTTCAAGATGGCCGTGTGGTGGAACATCTTGTAGAGTGCGATGCCCAGGAAGATCACGTTGAGCTGCAGGGAGAGAGAGTGGGCAGAGAGACATAGACAGAGGGAGAAGGGAAGAGAGGCAGAAGGAGAGAGAGAGAGAGAGAGAGAGAGAGAGAGAGAGAGAGAGAGAGAGAGAGAGAGAGAGAGAGAGAGAGAGAAAGAGAGAGAGAGAAAGAAAGAGAGAGAGGGCAGAGAGACAGAAAGAGGGAGAAGGAAAAAGAGAGGCAGAAGGAGAGAGAGGGCAGAGAGACAGACAGAGGGAGAAGGAAAGAGAGACAGAAGGAGAGAGAGAGGCATAGAAAGAGAGGGAGAAGGAGAGGGAGAGAGACAGAAATAGACAGAGGAATAAGGAAAGAGAGAGACAGAGAGGGAGCAGGAGAGAGAGAGAGAGAGAGAGAGAGAGAGCGATACAAACAGACAGAAGGAGAGACCAGGAGAAAGGGAGAGAGAGCGAGGGAGAAACAAATGAAGCCTGTGCGTCCCCATCTCTTGCTTCCATTCATTTTAAATCAGTGCACTTTGTAGTGTCAAAGTTGTTTCAAAAACATGGGCCTGGCTTTTCCCACTCTGCCAAACAGAGCACGAAATCCCATGAAAATTCTATTTGGCGAGTGCGTGCGTCCGGGGAGACACATGACTGCGGCCGCGTCGCGAAGGGAGGCCATTTCATCTCACGGTGTTCACACCCGTCACCGCGGCGACACGCTCTTAACCGTGTGACCGGCGAGGTGTGTGCGAGTGGGCGCTGGTGGCTGGATCTACATATCAGCTCGGCTCCGAGGGGCTACATCTTTGACAACAGATTTGATTCTGACATGGTCTGCCCACGATGGGACCACTTCAGAATCACAGCCAACCACAGCGAGGAGAAGGGGGGTTATTGTCTTGTATTTCTATGGTTTTACTGCATAATTAGCATGCTGGCGAACACACAGCAAACACGTATGGAAGCCGACGCCGACTCGGTAATTGCTTCGACGTGGCCGTGCCAAAATGTGACCGTTTCAAGGACAGCGATCCAAAAGATTTGCTTTGAACTGAGGATGAGAGGCTGGAATTATATGGTCTATGGTCGCTATTTTTACATATTATTTTTAACATTTTGCTGAATACAAATGCAAGAATACACAGGCAGAGTGATTATTATAAAGCTTCGGATATTTGCCTTAATTTCGTGTTAAATTAAAAAGTATTATTTCAATGAATCGTGCATTTCTCCTACATATTTGGATATATTTATCACCAATATCTTTTACAGGTGACTTGCATTTTTTTGTGTCCATTAATTTCACTTTTCCGTATGAAAAAACAGCAAAGACCTGGCATGAACCTAGCATGTCCGCCGCTACGACCTCATCAAAAGTGCTTAGCATACAACCACTCTCGTCGCCGTTAGCCATCACTAGCTTACTTCCTGCCTTCTCCCACCTCTCAAATCCCCTCTCGCTGGGGGTTTCTAACCCTTTTTTCTTTGGCAGCCTGCAAATGGCCATTGCCTTTATTTTTTTCCCTGCCCTGTCTCCTGAAGGAAAAACCTTGTGGAGTCACGTAGCGCTAAGCCATCGTCGGGAGTATTCGGAATGATTTCTCTTTTCCCCCCAAAACCGGGCCATGAAAAAGCATTAGCCTTGTTCGGCCCGGAGAAAGCAGCCCCTAAGACTTGTGCCCTTATGACTAGTGGGATCAGGAAATGCACGCCAATGTTTGTGTGTGTGTGTGTGTGTGTGTGTGTGTGTGTGTTTGTGTGTGTGTGTGTGTATGTGTGTGTGTGTGTGTGTTTGTGTTGTGTCTCTGTCTGTCTGGTGTGTAGGTGCATGCGTGTGTGTGTGCTTCTGCGTGTGTGTATATGCGTGCATGTGTGTGTGTGTGCGTGGCCTCCAGCACTACTACTTGGAAACATAATAAACATAATATTGCGAGGAGAGACGGAGCTAACGCCTTCTTCTTAAACCACTTGATGAACCCTGGGCCCTCTGACTTGACTCCTGTCGTTAAGCACACTTACCGGCTGCTTATTGATTCCCAATGCTCCTAAAGACGTATTCCCGCGTTTGACTTGCCCCTGGCACACTGACAGCAGATGCGTCGGAGCGAATGGATGAAACCAAA
>NC_136953.1:14426253-14428692 GCF_949987615.1 Pollachius pollachius
AGAGATACACACACGCACACACACACAAAGGCAGACTCCTTCCTGTGAGGTATTAAACATTACAGTTGCCACCGCCACCAGTCATCAGATCGCAGGAAGCTGTCAAACCCGAGCGTGGGCGGGCATTACGCCTGTCCCGGCGCTCCATGTTCCTCCCACCATATGTCACGGCGGCATTATGTCTCCCTCCCTTCCTCCCTCCCTCCCCCCCTCCCTCCCTCCCTCCCTGCCGGGCCAGAGTATTACCATGTATTTACATATACATTTTAGCCCGGGTGGTCATGCTGCGCTTTCACTGATTTGCATGATTATGATACGGAGGGAACGAATCCCAGACGGTAAACCCTGAAACATGGTCGGGATCGAGGCCTGCGTGCGCGCGCGTGTGTGTGTGTGTGTGTGGGTGTGTGTGTGTGTGTGTGTGTGTGTGTGGGTGTGTGTGTGTGTGTGTTTGCGTGCCCGCGTGTGTCTGTGCGAGTGCGATTGCAACTGCGTGTATGTGCGTGTACGTGTGTGTGCGTGTGTGTGTGTGTGTGTGAAAGTGCGAGAGTGCGAGTTTGTGTGTTTGTGTACGAGTGTGTGTAATGGCTGACACGCGTCAATCCGGCAGGGTGCGATCGAGGCATGAAGGGGAAGAGCAGCCCCTGAATTCCCCTCAGAACGGAACGGAGGTGATGTTTCAGATGCTAACATGCTACCGGGTGATTGCGCGATGACTAATAATGCTGCGCCAATGAGGCGCTGAGAAGAAAAGGAACATTAGCATGAGCCGCGTGATTCTTTCTGATTCGCAAATGGGCGTTCTGCGTGTATTGTTAGCGTGTACACGCAGATTATTTAGCTTTACCGGTAAGGAAACATGGATTAAGATCAATTAGCTTTCAAAGTTTCCTGTGTGTGTGTGTGTGTGTGTGTTTCTCTGTGAGTGTCTGTGTGTTTTTGTGTGTGTGTGTGTGTGTGTGTGTGTGTTTCTCTGTGAGTTTCTGTCTGTTTGTGTGTCAGTCTACCATAACTACAATCCCCTACTCCATAACTCCTGAAACCCCCCCAGCTCACTCCCTCACCTATCAAGGGCCCATTCTCTGTCGCTGTGTGTGTGTGTCTGACCGCCCCCCCGCTCAGAATCCGTGCTTTTAAGTGACCCACTCAGCGATTGATTTTGCCCTGATTCAATTCAAGGTTGGGGGGCCTCTCTCATCCCACTCCACATCCCCCCAGCCCCCGAGTACATCAAAAGAGCCGTGTGCGTAATTGTGTCGTCGCCGCTGGCCCATTAATTATTCGCACGGTGATGCCGTGGTTACAGAGCGCCAGGGGGGTGCGGCTATGAAACGCCGCCATCCATCACCGGGAACTGCGGCGCCGCCTATCTACAAAGCTCCGCCCTCTCCGCTCAGAGGGAGCCTGTGTGTGTGTGTATGTGTGTGTGTGCCTGTTAGTGTGTGCGTGTGCGTGTGCACGCACGTCTATAGGAGGAGTGTTTGCGTGTGCGCGCGCGTGTGTGTGTGTGTGTGTGTGTGTGCACAGGAGTGTTTGCGCCCGTCGCCGGCTCCGTAATGGCCTCCATTCCGTGTGATGAACGCCTCGGAAGGGAAACGCTGATGCCGCCGCTCATTACGCTCCGATGGCTGGGAGGGAGGAGGAGGAAGAGGACGAGAAATAGGAGGAGGAGTAAGGAAGAAGGATGAGTAACTACTGTCTGTCTGGCGTGTAAGTGCTTCACAAGCCCGTTTGTATTACAGAGGGAGGACGCCACGTAATCCGTCTCAATACAACTCATCCCCCCCCCCCCCCCCCCCCCAATCCCGACGCCCACCCTCACCCACTCACCCACCCCCAACACCACCCTCCACTCCTCCACCTACAGACACAAGTTGTTCAACCAAAGGAACGCACGTGCATGATTGCTTGGTTCGGTGTTCTCGCTCTCACTCAATGTCTCTCGCCCTGTTTTGAATCTCTCTCTCGTGTGGGTTCCCATTTGTTCTGCTCAACATCCACGCTGCTTTTTCATCTCCACCGCCGCTGCGGAGACGTCCTAATGAACGACAAACCGGAAGCTATAGGCGCCGTCAGCCACCGCTGTTCATCACACGGTCGGTGTTATCGGTGGAAGGGGTTTGTAACTCCAACACAACGTCTCTTCAGTGAGACAGAAAAATAACCCACCTGCCATGCAGTTTGAACCAAACCCCGGTTTGAACCTAACCCCAGTTTGAACCTAACCCCAGTTTGAACCAAACCGTGAAGTATACCCGAGTTTGAGCGGACTAATGAAGATCTACGGGGGCTAGCGATTGGTGGAAGGATACAACGGAGATGCATGAGATGAGATTCACTTAAGTCTGCTTACAAGGAGGGTTGTGAAACTCAAAGACTAGGCACACAATATTGATGTAGGTCACAAACACAAACATGTAATAATTGCGTTTTACAAAA
>NC_136953.1:14428892-14488892 GCF_949987615.1 Pollachius pollachius
ACACATACACAAACACCACTCGGAGGGAGAAACACCGTATGTAGGTCATGAGTCTGCACGAAAAACATATAAAGAGCTGAAAGCAGGGGATGGTGTTGGGCTCACGGCCCGTTTTAGGGCGGGATCGGGGGTCAGGGTTCGGGGAGGGTTCTGGTTCCGTACACGCTGGAATGAGTTGCCCTCACCTGCCAGGTGGGGCCAAACCCGTTCCCTGAGTGGTGGGCGTTCGAGTGAGAGATATGTGTTTTATTTTATTATTTCCCGTCCGGCTCTGCGGCTCGGGCAAAGTCACGTCAAGGTGCGGCGGGCATCGACCTGAGGTCCCCGGGAGAAAGAAAGTGAAGAAATAAATACGTTTGAAAGCCTTGAAACACGCACCACAACACCATCAACAACAACAACAGCCAATTTCTGTCTTCTTTGATTTATTAATATGGCTCACAGCTTCTCTTTGCTTGGATGGCAGCATGACACACACACACACACACACAAGCACACACACACACACACTCCAACAAGTGCAGGAACGTCTCACTTGTGACCCTACATTGAGTTCAAATGGTTACCATGACAATGGGACAATAGTT
Source organism: Pollachius pollachius (assembly GCF_949987615.1). Taxonomy (NCBI): domain Eukaryota; kingdom Metazoa; phylum Chordata; class Actinopteri; order Gadiformes; family Gadidae; genus Pollachius; species Pollachius pollachius. The sequence goes on from NC_136953.1 coordinate 14,429,480, forward strand.
TCGTATTAGGGGTTATCTCTTATCCCCATTGCTGACGGATACAATCAAACTGGTTGCGTGTGTCTGTGCATGTGCATGTTTATGCATGTGAATGTGTGTATGTGTATGTGCAATGTACATGCATAGAATCCAAGAATGGTTGACTATGGGTTTGTAAAGTACCTGTGTGCGTGCCTTTGCGTGGGTGTGCCTGTGTATACATGTGTGTGTGTGTACGTGCGTATGTGGACGTTTGTGTGACTGTGTGCGCGTGTCTCTGAATGTATCTATGTGTGTCGACGTGCGCGTCTGTACGTGCGCCTCGGAACGTCCGCACGCATGTGTGAACCTGAGACGGGCCAATGTGTGTCCGACGTGTGTGCTCGGCCTCAGAAACACCGCGGCCATGACTGAGTCATTCCGGTTCCTTTGAGTCTCGCTGGCCCCCAGATCTCCGCGGACGGGGAGAACAGAGGGAGGCGTGTTCTCTTATCGGCCCGACACGGATCCCTCGGGGGGGGGGGAACCCAACTTTTCTTTAATCACTTAATCCTAATGCTCCCATGTATGCAGCCATTGTACCGACTTAAAAGGCTTGCCAAAAAAAAATGTTTTCAATTGGCTAACCTAACCCCCACCACTCCATCCTCACAGCCCGCCCCCACCGACCTGGCTCTGCCGGCGTGCAGATCAAAGACGTGTGGATTTATGAGTTCATCGGAGGGAAGTAATTGGACGGAGATATAGCGTATTTTCCTAGGGGTTGAAGTGGGATGTTTATGTATGTGTGTGCGGTCTATATAGGCTCCGGTTGGACGTGTGTGCAACCCGTTGACCCTCTTACAGTAAGAGCGGGGGGGAAACGATTGATACCGGCAGTCTCGATGGGTTCTCCTGCTCAAAAGGTTTTGAAAGACGGGCTATTGCAAAGTGAATAAGTGAATAAAGGACACTGGTGTTATGGCGTTGACGTGTGAGTGTGAGTCACACAGAGAGAGCTTTGAAACGGGGGGGGCTTTTCAGACGCTTTCATGAAAGGAAAATGAGTCTGTTTGATTCCCTTTCACTGCCTGTACACAGCGGACTCAGATCAACTGATTAGCCTACAGCCATGAGTCAATATTGAAATGATGACTCAACAGCCGTTATCGTATCATCTTTGTGATGTCAGGATTTGACATTACGCATGCTTTTTCATTCGCTGTTTGCTAGTTTGTGATTTGGCACCTCTTGCACTGCACAAACAACACACACATCTCTCTTCCATGGACCCTTCATCTCAAGGATTCTTCCCTAGCTTTTTCTACCAGCTCTGTTTTACAGGAAGCTTTATGCCTGAAGTTAGCAGGTTGTCACATAGCGCAGGACTGCAAAGCCTGTTGAAACTGTAGCTTATTTGACGTATTTGATTGACTTTTACTGTTTGTCCATTTTGTTGTTTGTCAATTTGTCTGTTGACTGACTTTGCGATCTACTGGATACCTGCATTTCCCAAAGGGGATGAATAAAGTATCCATCTATCTATCTAGAGAGCGAGACATGTACATCGTACCCGACCGGAAACAAACTCCACGTCTGTGTTTTCGTTGGCAAAACGCGGTGTCACTTCTACCTACGTTCAAAAAGAAAATACAACGCAAGGCAGGCGGCGGGAACGGTTCCCAATGACAAACAGAACCGGCCGCGACGCCGTCTTCAAATCAGACGGTGGCGTCCCTATACCAGCGCGTTGACAGGGGCCCGCAACGGCGCGCGAGATGAAAGATAGCGTGGAACCGCGATGGGGGCCTGTCCTCCAAAGGGAGGGAGGGTGTAATTACAGCTCGCCTATCTGTTTCTCGGGCGAGGACAAATAAACAAGGTTAGAAAGTAATCTATTGCTCTGGGGGGGGAGGGGGTCGGGGGGTAATGGGTAATAACAACGCAGGGACGGAGAGAAGAGCGGATGGGTCCGTCCCCAACCCCCCAGATATTTGTAGTTGCCATGGCGACCAATGCATGGTCATTTCGAGTTATGAAATTCCTCCCTGCCTCTTCTTCTCCTCGGTTTCCTCGCCGCACGTTTGCCCTCGCCCTGCGCGACTGAAGAAAGCAATAACGCATAAGACGTAACCCTCCCCTCCCTACCCATGATGCAACAGGGGAGGAATCAGGGGTGGCGCATTCCAGCAAGCTCAGTTTTGTACCTATGAGCTCCTTGTTAAAGGATCTTAGATGTATTTCAGGGTGCAGAGAAAGAAAGAGAGGGGGAGAGAGAGAGAGAGAGAGAGAGAGAGAATTTAGAGTGTATCTTTAACTTATCTGTTCATATGAGATACTGTCATTTTTGTAATTTTTATAACATCGCACATTTTACTTTTTAAGTACTTTTATAGTATGACATTTGATATGTATAGATATTTTGTATTTAACGGTTCATACTTATAATTATTATAATATATACCTTACCTTTTTACTTTTTATTTTATAACGCTGTTTATTTTATTGTTCACCTGCTTTGGCAATGCAAATGTATATTTCTCATGCCAATGAAGCTTTTTTGAATTTAAATGAATTGAGAGAGAGAGAGAGAGAGAGAGAGAGGGAGGGAGAGAGAGAGAGAGAGCAAGAGGGAGGGAGAGAGAGAGCGAGAGACAGTGATAAAGCGTGAATGGGAGCGTGAGAGATAGAGAGAGTGGTCATTACGGGGCGATCGAGGCCGCCAACTCCTGGCCACTTCCATCTCCAGGGTGACCACCCCCCCCCCCACCCCCCCCATCAGAGCTGGAGGAGCGGGGGTCTGGGCCTGTCTCAAGGGGCTCTCTCGCTCTGGTACTGCCTTCCTTCGATCGCCCTCTCTGACGTTGGTCACTCCCCTCCGCCTCCTTGGAAGAGGCTTGGCCGCGGTCCAATCAAATCGCTCGGCTGGGTCTGAGGCCGTCCGGACGGGTGACACACACATGCACGCGGGCGCACACACACACACACACACACACACACATACACACACTCTCTTCACTCTGCTGGTGACCCCATCCCTCGTCCAGGCTTTGTTGGAGAGTGTGTATTTATGTGTGTGTGTGTGTGTGTGTGTGTGTAGTTATGTGTGTGTGTGTCCGTTTGTCTCTGGGTATATGTGTGTGAGTGTGTGAGTGAGTCTGCAATAGCATGCTGCATTGATGCAACTGGCTGACTGACAGCTGGAATGGGGTATGTTGTTATGTGTGTGTGCGTCTGTGTGTGTGGATTGGTGTGTTTGTGTGGGTGTATGTGTGTGTGTGTGTTAGGATGTGTGTACTTTGTGTCAAAGGCAAGCCAGACCTATCAGCAGAGGCAGCGAGAGCATGATAGAGAGAGAGAGAGAGAGGAAGAGAGCCTGATAGAGAGAGAGAGAGAGAGAGAGAGAGACAGAGAGAGAGAGAGAGAGAGAGAGAGAGAGGAAGAGAGCCTGATAGAGAGAGAGAGAGAGAGAGAGAGAGGAAGAGAGCCTGATAGAGAGAGAGAGAGAGAGAGAGAGAGAGAGAGAGAGAGAGAGAGAGAGAGAGAGAGGGATTGACAGAGACAGCGAGAGAGACGCAGAGAGACCGAGGCGTGCCTAAGGGGCCCCCCTCCCTGAACAGAGGGGCCTCAATTAGCTCAGCTGGTGGAGACGAGAGGCAGTGTGAGGGAGACGTCCCTCAGGGTCCCGCTGGGGGGGGGGGGGGGGGTCATGGTCAGGGGACGGCCAGCGCAGTGTTGCCACGGCGCCCGGAGGATGAGAGGCCCTGGTTAGAGGCAGACGCAGAGCTGCCTGTCAGCGGCCGGCTCTTCAAACTTTCCCGAGATAGAAATAATTTAACCATCTGTCACCAATCAAGAGAGGCTGCAAGGCCTAACGCGCCATTGTTATCTATCCTAGCTCCCCCCCCCCCCCCCCCCCCCCCTCTCTCTCTCTCTCTCTCTCTCTCTCTCTCTCTCTCTCTCTCTCTCTCTCGATCGGACTCTCTCTCTCTCTCTCGATCGGACTCTCTCTCTCTCTCTCGGTCGGCCACTCTCTCTCCCCATGGTATATCCCTCTCCCTCTCCATCTCGTTTTCTCTCATGTTATGTGGCTGTTTTTACGCCAACCTCTCTCCGTCTTTGTCCCTATCTCTCAGTTTTTGAGCTTGCTCTCTCTCTCTCACCCGGCATCACACGTGCACACACGTACTTGAAGACACACAAAAACTCATACGTACGCACAAATAACCACAAACACACACATATGCATGTACATGCAAACACGCACGCACCCACACATACACAAAAACTCTCCAAAGATCTCTTGCACTTTTGACTCTTGTCCTTCATACCTCTCTCTATCTCTCTCTCTCTCTCTCTCTCGCCTTTTTATGACTTTTTCTCTCTCTCTCTCCCATTTTGTCTGTTTAAAATCCTTTTCACTCTCTCCCCTCCCCCTCCCTCTTATATTTCCCTCTCTTTTTTTAAATCCTATCCTATTTTTCCCCCTCTTTTTTTTCCATGCCTTCACTTACTCATCTCGGCCACAAATTAAATTGCAATTCCTCCTGCAGATATCGTCCAAGTTTCTATGGTAACCGTTGGAGCCTTGCGCTAGAGAAATTTACAGTGACACCGGGCAAAACAATGTTAAAAAACATTCGGGTTCTTCCCATGGCACTGCTTTTCGCTCACAAATCACACACACACACACACACACACACACACACACACACACACCAAAGAGCATATTTGGAAAAGGAGAAAGAGTAATCACATGCAACAAAAATAAATTAGACCAGGCAGAAAGCTGCGCAGACGTTCTGTGACTGACTTGGCACGATCGATGCTGAGTAGTGGTGAAGGACAGGAGAATCCATAGTTATTAAATAAGATAACCTTTATACGATGGTGCAATCTAGTGTGGAGCCTCGACTCCCAGTGAAAATACCAGAGAGAACGGACTATATTAGCACTAGTTAGAATTACCTTCACGCTAACACGCAGTAGCGTTCGGTTCAACTGGGCAAACTGAAGATTGCCCCACTTTGTCTTTACAAAGTGTGTTGCACGCTTCAAATATAACTGCTTCCTTTCCACCTCTTTCAAGGACTCGACGGAGGTTGGAAGCAGTCAAACACGGTGAGCAAACACCAGCAGCCTCAAACGCGGTCCAAGGTTTGAGCAAAAGAAAAAAGACGAACAACAAAACCAAACACGGAAAGAAACAGTTTTTTTCCTCCCACTCGACTTCAAACTCGTGCGGGTAACGTCGTGTCAACCTTGACAGCACACGACTCGCCAGCGCCGACCGAGGAGCACATGAAACGCCCTTGGAGGAGGGAACCAAGGTCGGGGGGGGGGGGGCCTACCTTGACCTCGACGTGGGCCATGAGCACGGCGAAGTTGGTGAGGTGGGTGCAGGAACATGTGGTGTGCGTACGGTTGGTGGCCAACAGGCGGCAGTCCTGCGTGGACCACACCCCCGCCATGGAGCGCTTCGAGTAGCTCCAGAAGGAGCAGTTGGGGTTGAAGTTCTCCTCTGATTGCTGTGAAAAACGAGAGAGAGAGAGAGAGAGAGAGAGAAGGTGGCATCAGCGACGACGGCAACAACAACAACAACAACAACAACAACAACAACAGCAATTAGCATCTCACAGTTTAGTGCACAATAACAGCGACGGAGAAGTTTGTGCCATAACCAAACAGAAATGACTTGTTGTGGGAGAATCTGTCCTTGACCTGATTAAGGGGAGGCCTTTGAAGATAATGTTCTGGCTAATCTGGAAGGTTTTACATCCTCAAGTCTATATTTATTTAATCAGGCTAAATAAGGCTTTTTCTCATCCTGCCTTGTCCCCCCCTGCTGTTCCATTACCATCCATACAGAAGGGGAAACGAAGGCGTTTGTCGTTGCAATAAGGCATGGAGCATCACGACCGTCTACAGCTCTCCTGACCTTTCAGTTTCACTTTCCCCCTCGCTGAGTGACAACAACAGTCCCGCCGCCGCGCCGTAGCCGTAACCTCGGGCCTCTAATCAACCGGCCGGTCTCGCGACGGCGCGTGAACATCCGACAAGTCTCTCTTCGGGCGCAGGTCCCTGGAGTGAACGGACCGGGCGCCGCCTTCGGTGTTTTCGTGCCGCATCGAATCGTCCACCATTTCATGCGTCTCCCCCCAGATGCCCTCCCCCCCTCAATCTCTCCCCCTCTCCTCCTCTCCCTTTCTCCCCCCTTTCCCCCTCTATGCCTCCCCCTCTCCTGCCCCTCCTCTCCCCCCCCCTCTCACTCTCCTTCTCCCTCTCTCTCCCTCTCTTCCCCTCTCCTCCCTCTCCCTCTCTCCTCCTTCTCAGCCACGCGTGACGAGACCTCACGCTGAGAGATCGCAATCGGCGCCAGAAGATTAGCGCTAATAACCTTTTTTCCCTTTTCCCTTTTTTTCCCCCGCGTCCGTTGTAATAGGTATAATTCACCCCTGATTGGGTTTGCCCTTCACACCGCCGGGTACGGGGGTATCGTGTTACCACCCCACGCCGACTAGACCGCCCTCTGCCCCGTTAATGACTTTAATTAGCGGGCTATTAAGGGACCGGGGCGAGGGAGCGAAACAATAGCGCAGGTGACGGCGGTGGTTTAGGGGGGATGTGACGGGGGGGACGAACGCACGCACAGAAGCCGCGCTCTAGAAGAGCGCTGATCCAGAACCTCGCTGTGAAGGGGGGTCGTCTAAACGGGGGGAAAATGTATCCCAATTCATGCGGCTAACGTCTCTGAATCTCTTCACGGGTCGCGTCCTTCGAGGGCGACCCCCCGCTGGGAACCGGCTGGGACCGGTCGGGAACCGGCTGGGACCGGCTGCCCTCGTACGGGGGGGCGTGACGTGCAGAGGTTTGAGTCTCGCCACGTCTTTGTGTGGCGGAGGTTTTCCTACTTTTAGTGTGAGGTCGAGCGAAGCTGACAAAGAAAAAACTCCTGCTTAAAACGCAGATGCGTTTCGCGTCACACACACACACACACACACACACACACACACCGCTACACTCACAACGACCTCTTCAAATCTCGTCCAGAACGTCCTGCACCGCACAAGGAGGCATTAAAAAGATCCCGGGTACACTGCCCTCCCTCTCCGGAAAAGCCACAGGTTTTTATCAAGAACAGTCCATCCAGTCAGAGCGGGGGTGGCATTAAAAAACAGAGACGCGACGTCCCAACACTATAGCGACAGAAAAGTTAAGCCGCCCCCTCGCTCATGCCATAGTCCAGACGCCACTTAAGGCAGGTGTGTCACGGCCATAACCAGCCCCAACACTTTACTGCCTTACATTTGCCGGCGTTTTTCCCCTTTGAGCGCCTTAAGCCATCGCCTGGTTTACTCTTTATCGCACCGCTCTGTCGCCCCCTCCGAAAACCATTTGGGGAGTTCAGTGTCTCCTTCACCGGTTGGTTCCTTTGCATCCTCTCTCCCGGGTCCCATTCACTCACACAGCCACACACACACACAGACACACACACAAGCAGACACTGACTCACACACCCTCAGACACACGCAAAGGCACACACTCGTGCTTAAGACAAACACACACACACACACTCATGCTCAGACACATACACACACACACACACACTCGTGCTCGGAAACACACACACACACGCAAAAGACACACACACACACACACAGACACACACTCGCACTCAGACGCGCGCATAACTCTTTTCCGATTCACTTCCTTCCGAGTTTCTTTTAAAAGCTCCGTGGAAAAAGAGCTGAATAGGAATGTCCTGGGTGCTGCGGGAGAGCGGGGGAATCGGGGACAGGAGCTGACTGGACCAGCAGAGAGAGATTATAATGGACTGGTGGTTCAGTGCTGTGACTGAACCGCGGCCCCAGAGGGCGAGTCGCACGACAGCTAAACACTGTTTGGACCCGACTCTTGGTGGGCCTCGGAGGTTTGTGGCGTGTTGGTTCCAAACCGGCCCGGTTCTTGTTAAAGCTGATAATTACACAGCCGACACGGCGGCCAGTGTCACACTGCGGATGGCGTGGTGCCGTTTGTGTGTTGTCTTGCACGTTTGTCTCTGCGACTAGGACAGCCCGCCTGGCTCTTTGGGTTGTGCGTTTTACGGGGGTTTCACTCCTGTGTTTCACTGGCCTTAATGGTGGCATCAGGGCATGCTTGTTTGTGTGGTTTCCGTTTGTGTTAGGATGCTTGTGTGAGGAAGAGATAGACGGCTGGCGAGAGAGATAGAGAGAGAGAGAGAGAGAGAGAGGGAGAGTGAGAGAGAGAGAGAGAACGAAAAACCGAAAGAGAGAGAAAGCTAGAGAGAGTGAGAGAGAGAGATGGAGTGCCTGAGAGAACATACACCTCTGACACTTTGTATTCAAGGAGTGTGTCTGTGCATGTGCACATCCACATGCACGTGCACGTGCGCCAGAGAGATAGGGGTTACCTGCAGGTGCCTCATGGTGAAGATGACGGGGTCCGACAGGTACACCTTGTTGGCGTCCTTGTTAATGGCGGCGGTGATGACCGGCGAGTTGACGATCACCGAGTGGTTGGTGGCCATGGCCTCGTTGCCCAGCTTCACGCTGGCGTTCTCCGTCGACAGGTAGGCACCGATGTGCTTGTACAGCACGAAGGCGATGCGGATCTCGCCTGTGGAGGGGAGAGAGACGAGAGGGCGGGACTCAGGGGGGGGGCACTGTGGGGGAGGCGGGGGGAGATGACGTCTCTACTGACGAATGTGACTTTTTATTTTGTTTCGGGTTGTTTCAAAGAGGAAACTCGTGTTCTAGTCCCACTGTGTTTGTTTGTTTGTGTGCATCACTGTCTGTCTGTCTGTGTCTGTGTATATCACTGTGTGTGTGTGTGTGTGTGTGTGTGTGTGGGTGGTGTGTGCGTCCTCTCCTTGTTTCAGGGGGAGAATTCCTTGAAAAAGTGTCCGTCTGGAATCCCGGGACAGGACGACTCAAAAACAGATCGATTAAGAACAAAAGAACAAAGTCAACGGCGCGCAACGAAATAAAGTAAAGACAAGTGGATAAAAGAAAAGCGAAACGATCCTCCTTCTGCACTGAGACACCTTCCGTCACCGCTGGTCCAGACAGACTTTGACTCATTAATGTTCTCTCACTCGTTTGTTTCCCGAGTCTCTTTCACCGCCCCCCCCCCCCCCTGCTGTGGGGCGTCTCCAGCGCCGACCGAGATCACTTGCCGACTTTCATGAAACCGCGTCAGACGCTGGAGAGAACGCCACATCGGACGGATGACAGAGATAGGGTGACAGGTCGGCTGCCTAGCGATAATTAACACTACCATGATGAAGATAATTATACACGACGATGATGATGGTGATGATGATGGCGATGATACGGACGATGATGGCGATGGCTTGTTTGAGATGGTACTGTAGTCTTTTTCAATAGAGGCTCTTCCCTTTTTTCGGGATGATAGGATGTGCTTTAATTGCAGTGGGTACATTTAGGTATACACTCCAGAGAGAAGAACTTGTACCTGAAGTGTAGTACTTTTGTGCAGGAAATAAAAGATATTCACACAGCGACACTCGGCGTGGGTGTTAAAAGCGTTAATCGCAATGCACCCAAAACGGCAGCGTCTGATGTCAAAACTCAAGCAAAAATGTTTCGCCACCTTTTGCAATGTGCTAACTTCTTCAAAAGTTAACACACACAAAAGGTCAACCAGACAAAATAAAAGACAGCTTTGCAGTACAACCGCCCAGAGGATTTCTCTGCCCCTACGAGGCGACAGTAGCCGTGGGTTCGGGAGCCTACCGTTCCGGCCGTGCTGTTTCAGGGTGTTGGCCGACAGGTGGATGGAGTTGCCCTGGCCGCCCGTCTGGGGGAACTTCAGGTCGGGCAGGGTGCCGTCCGTGCTCATCCTGGCCACCTCCAGCTCTGGAGAGAAGAGGAACGACACAAGGAAACGATTCAATATTAATAAAATGTCCGGGGAGGGGGACAGGCTTTGGCTCACGGAGGGGAATCAGGAGGAGTGTGGTGTGGAGGATTGTGTGGATTCTTTTGTTATTGATATTCCGTCACAAATCTCTCGAAACGGTCGGTTTTAGAATTGTCGACTTCGAAAATCATTTCAAAAGAGGTACGCGAGATGAAAAGAAACGCAAACAAAAACAACCTTGATGCGGCACCGTGTTATTTCTAGCGGTGTACACCGTATCACCTCGAGTACAGCGAGAGAGAGAGAGAGAGTCCAACACCCCCCCCCCCCCCCACGCCTCGCCTCTCGTCCCTACCTTACCTTTATCTATTAATGTAACTTTGAGAAGATATACAAGCGTTGCTGGTTTCCATTCCCCCGTAGGCTTCTACATTAACATGGCCCCGTCCATCTCTTCGCCCCCGGCGTGTCCCGCTTCCAAGTCATTCCCCGGTCCCACTCCACACAATCCGCCACATCCACATCCGTCATCACGGGTGTCCTCTTTAGCACGCCTTGCCCGTTTCTGCGTGGACGGTCAACGGTCTGACGTGTGCGAGCCCGCCGACGGCTGCACGGCCAGCACCTCCGTCTGAAGCAGGGCGCCGCTCGCGTGAATAATTGAGAAGCCCCCCCTTGGCACCGAGCGAGCGAGGAGAGAGAGAGGGAGACCCTGTGAGACGTGTGTTTACCCCGTCGTGAAACCATCCCCGTGCGCCGCGATCGTGATGAACGCCGTCCAATTAAAACAACCCCTTTGTAGTCAGAGCCGCGCGGTTAAAAATATATGTCATTTTCCCGCCTCACCTTTTTTTTCCCCAACTCGAACTTCAAAAACCTGGCGTTCCCGCTTTGAATCAGCGACCGCCACACGTGAAGAGAGAGTTGCAACCCCTAACTCCCAGGAGAGGGACAGGGGGTACTGTTGGTTACGTGTGTATGTGTGTGTGTGTGCGTGCGTACCAGTGTGTGTGTGTGTGTGTGTGTGTGCCTCTTTAGGCCTATTATCGAGCGAGTTCAAACACAGAGAAGTGCCACGGAGGAATTGGGAGCTCCTCTCCGCGTGTAGCGCTGGGATGTCTCTTTGTTCTCGGCAGAAATAAAGGAATACATATCTACAGCATGAATAACTGAAGGCCAGCGCCGTCGCAGCCGGAGAGACATGCAGAGGAGCCGTGCATAAATGGATGAAGGGGGAGCGTGTGCGTTCACGAGGCAGGCGCCGCAACATCTGCTGCATCTGCGGCAAACTCCTAATTTACGGTCCTCAGACCCACGGCCGGCGTGAAGCGGTGGGGAGAAGGGGAGCTCTGCGTCGTCCGAAGATCGCTCCACGCGAAAAGTAAAAGGTATTATGATGATGTCATACAACTCAGTTGATGGGTCGAGCGGAAGGGGTGAATACCAATTCTGGAATAGTGGAGACGCCCATCCTCTACCCCTTGTCCCCCTCTCCTTGCCATTCGATGTCCCAGAGTTTCATCTCTTTTACTCAAATGTCCCCATTGTTTCTGGGTATCAGCACGGCGAGAGATGAATCCCTTCATCTGCTGTGGCAATCTCAGGCAACGAGTGGCGCAAAAGCGTGCCAGTTGATCTCACCCATTTTCCTTTTTCATGCCCAGCTGTTACATTATTCACGATCACACGATGACGTGTTTAGCTTGGAAGGCACGTTCATGTGTGTCCCTTAAAAAAGCACTCGTGATGGTGAAGGGAACATTCGCCTCTCTCAGTCGTTCTCCCCCCGAAAAGAAATCACTTGTGATTCCAATCCGGCGTTTTGAACACAGGACCTGCAGCCAAAAATACAGATCTTCGTATTACCATTCAGATGGGCTTTCCCGCCAAGACGAGGCCCTCGGAGGGGCTGCTCTCCGACTACGCTAAGACGATACCCCAGATAACACATCAACACTCCTAAGATCGGGGAATCAAGAGAGAGAAACGCAATTTATTTCCCCCCACCCGCTCTCTCCTTGTACTCCTTTGGAGTGCATAACAGCGCTTTAGACCGGCTTTAGGAGATGTCTTTCATGCCGGGGAAAGATGTAGCGGCCCAAAGGCAACACCATCAAAGCTGGTTTAAATAGCACGATAATCGGTCGGAATCTGTTTGTGAGATTACCGAAGGGGAAACGCGGAGAGTAGACAAAGCACCGGCCCTGCAAACACACGCAACACGAACACATACGCACACGCAAACACAAACGCACGCACTCGCATACATACACAGACACACACACACACACAAACAAACACAATGGGCATAGAACATTCCTCTTTGAATCCACAGAAAAAACATGGAGTTAACAGCTTGGATCAAATCGGATCAGACTCCAGAACGCTCCCTTCAACACACAGCCTTTAAGTGAAGCCAGTGAAAAAACTGCACTTTTCTCATCCAATTTACCACTTTTCTTTCCATAGAATGGCCCCTGTTAGATCAAACCGCAGCGAACACAATGGTCATTTTATACGACCATGATAAGGTCTCGCAGTACTTAAACAAAAACATAATAGGCCGCCCCTGAGTCTTCAGGAAGAACCGGGTTTAAGAACCAACCACACAGGAGCCGTATAAACACGAGGGAGCATAAGAGAGGGGCTACGCTAATGCACCACCGCCGCGTGATTAACAACACTTCCACTGTGCAGACCATAAAAATCTCTTTTGAATTCCAGCCGGATTGTCTCCTCACACCACCACAGCCTTCTCCCCCCCCCACCCCCCCCAACACACACACACACAGAGTCAGACACACACACACACACACACACACACACACACACAGAGGCACGCATCAGAATCTCCTTAATACTCCAATGAATTCCGTGCCCCGCCATGATAAATTCCACTTTTATTAATTCTCTTTAAGCTCGCCTCCTTTCATATGCTCGGACCTATATTTTTGAGGTTGCCATGGCAGCAGCAATAGCAGAGAAGTCCCACTGGCCTCGGCAAACAGAGAGCGATAAATTATATTATCTTTCACATATTATACGTATGCGCGTGTGTGCGTTTGTGTGTGTGTGTGTGTGTGTGTGTGTGTGTGTGCTTGTGTGTCCGCGCTGGCCCGCTTGTGTGTGCATGTGTACGTACACACACATTCATACTCATTCGATTAAATCATTAAACCATAATCACGTCAACCAACCGCCAGCACGCACACAACGAAAGGGCCTCGCTGGAACCGCTAAACCTGCGATCGTCTCCATTCCCCCCGACGCCCAATGGGAGCTTCCAGCGTCTACACCAGCACTCTCTGGATCCACAATGCCAGGGCGATCTCCTCTAGCCCCACCCCCAGCCCGGCGAGACGTAGCCCCGAGACGTACGAGGGAACGCTAAGCCGGCCTCTAGGCACCAGACGCCGTTGTGGAGCGAGCGTCGAACAACGAACGACTCCCCTTCTGCTAACCGCCAACTACCAACTGCCAGGCGCTAACGTCGCGACGCGGAAGGCGCCACGAGTCGCACGAGGGTACACCACGACGGCCCTGAGGCACCTGACGCCGTTGTCGAGCACGAGCGTCAAACGGCAAACCATTCCCCTTCTGCCAACTGGAAGCCAACGTCGCGCCGCAAAGGCGCTCTCCGTGTTCCCGCGATGCCTCTGGGACACGCTCACGGTACGCCTCTCTTATTAGACGTGAAGCCACAGTGTAAAGCGGGGGGGTTGTCAAAGGGAAACAACAGGCGTACACAACAACAACACCAACAACTACAACAAAAGGCTAAATGTTCACATTAGCAAACATGCTCTTTTTCACGGTTTTCACGGCTTTCTGGTGTGCGTTTTTCATCAAAGACCCGAGACCCAAGAAAACAAACGAAAAAACATTATTAGTTGTGTCTCATTGGGAGTTGAATGAAAAACGATAAAAGCAACCCTGGAAAACAAAACAATTACTAAAGTGACGCTGAAACGCTGGTGCAATTTAACATAACATGTAATGTTAATTATAGTCCCCGGTCCCCCACTTCCACTCACGGAGGCCCGGAGCAAAGCAGCTCACTTTGCTTTTTCACAGCCAACACACAGAGGCCCCTGCATGCACACACTACCACGGGGATCCATGTGGCTCAGGAGGTAGAGCGGGCTGTGCTCGTAACCAGAAGGTAGCTAGTCCTATAGCATGAGAGTGTCGAGGTGTCCCTGAGCAGGACACCGCACCCTAACCGCTCCCGACGAGCTGGTTGGAGACCAGGAAGGTCGCTAGTTCGATCCCCAGCTTCCTCCTAGCTGTGTGTTGAGGTGTCCCTGAGCAAGACACATGTCCCGAACTGCTCCTGGTGAGCTGTTTGGAGACCTGAAGGTTGCTAGTTCAATCCCCGGCTCCTCCTATAGCGTGGGAACGTGGGACCTCACCCTAACTGCTCCCAACAAGCTGGCTGTCGCCTCGCACGGCTTACTCTGCCGTCGGAGTGTGGATGCGTGTGCATGAACAGGTGAATGTTAGGCATTATAACATGGCTCTTCGTAATGCTGTAGAATGCTCCGTACACATCAATGGCCCTTCCCAAGGTCCGGCGTCAATTATTTTAGCATAATTGACCGTTTATAAGCCTAATTGACTGCTGTCAAGGAAAATGGATTTTTAGCCTGATTCATGTCTTCTCTATCACTCTGCAAGTCGTCCGGTCACTCATCAACCCCAACGTATTCAGTTGATAAGCAAAGTCAATGTCTTTGGCAAACTATTTCTCTGCTGATCAACACTACGAATGTTGACAAATCAACCGTAAAAAGACACACCGTGCGTGTCATTACCCCCTACATATTGCACAGCTCTCCGAGTGGCCACTGGTTTCGGAGAGCGCCGTATCAACGCAGTCCGTTCACCCTCCAACACACACGGCCGGCGGCCCTACTCACGGATGTTGTCGGTGTTCTCCTGCACGATGTCGGTCTTCAGCAGGTTGTCGGCCAGGACGAAGGCGCCCTGCTCCACCGTGTCCAGCAGGGTGGTGGCGGCCCTCAGCTGGGCCCCGGTGCTGAGCTCCCTCCAGGCCGCCTGGGCCTGGGGCTGGAGCAGGTTGTTCACCGTCTCCACCATGGCCTGGGGGGACGTGCGGTGGAAGAGTTAGGGACAGGGGGGGAGGATTCGAAGGAAGAGGTGGTGTTTTTTTGAGGTTGTGGGAAAGGTTTGTTGACGGGGATGGGTTTGGAGGGGGTGAACGGAGCGGGTGATGAAGTGTTGATGAGGAAGGGGTTGTTTTGGCGGGGCGGGTTCGGCGTGTGGTTTGTGCCTCCGATGATTGGTTTGGGAGCTGTCACTTTGACATGGACGGTTTGGTGAGGGTGAATGGAGAGTGTGGTGCAAACTGTTGATGAGGTAGGGGTTGTTTTTGGCAGTGCGGTTGGGTGCGTGATTTGGTCGGTGGGTCTCAGATTAATAGTTTGGGAGGTGTTTTTAGACGTGGTTGGTTTGGTAGGGGATTTGGTCGGCCTCGGCTGACATGGTAATTCGGTAAGTGGTGTTGTTTAGACGTGGTTGATGTGTGTTGGTTTACACGACGGCGAGGTGGTAGGTGTTGTTCTGAGCTGACGAGCTGTCGGGAAATGGCACAGTGGGAGAGTTGATGAAATGTTTTCATATTTACACCGGGTACACTGAAACGAGGCATGCAAGACCGGCCAAATGAAAAAGAGTGGGTTCGAACAGAAATGAGAGCTGGTGAGCGGATAATTGCTGGCAGATTGGGCAGAATGACACTGGTGAGTCTTACCGCTTCTTTTTTCTTTCTGTGCTCCAAATATTTGGACAACTCTTTTCACAAACTAAACCTTGAAAAGACCAGTTTCAGGGCATCAATACTCACCCACTCCCACTGCAGTTTGTTTTCAAACTGTTTTGTTCTTTCACAGTAATTCTAATACAGGATTAATTAGGAGTAGGTAACAGACAAGACCTTGGTCAACCTGGGTGCGAAAGCACACAAAAAACCACAGCTTAGTTAGCTAGCGTTGTCAGACTCCATTCCCCGCCCGGCCACGCTACATGATTCCCACCGGTAGCACCTGTGGCCAGCCATTAAGACGGATCAAATGCTGCATATTAATAAAACTTAACCACCGTTATGCGGGCCTTAATTCCCCTCTTTACAGCAACGCAACAGCTAATAAGCCTGGTCTGGCAGGGGATGTGGGAGGCGCTGAGGGAGGGGGGTCTGGTAGAATAGGTTGTCCCCCCCGGACAACCTCTGCCCGAGACAAGATGAAAAATTGAAAGCCATTAAAGATTTAAAAATGCCAATGGCGAGATTTATGAATAGAATACTAATTGGTCAAGGGTTAGAGATCATTTATTCCCGCCGTGGCCTCTCTCCAGTCGAGCGGAAGCACCTGAGCCCCATGAATACACAGCGATGCCGGGCGCCATTAGCCGCACCGGACCCGGCCTTGTTTTCGAGGGGCTTTCTGGGAGATAGCTTATTGCGAAGCTATTAAGGCTAACGTCCGCCCTGGTGCCTCTCCTGCAGCGGCCGGGGCCGAGGCGGGGAGAGAGGGTCAGACGAAGAAGGAGGAGTAAGGAGGAAGAGGAGGAGGAGGAGGAGGAGTGCCTGGCGGCGAGCAGGATCCGCCGTTCATCACCGCTTCCTTCCAGCGCCCCTCATGCGTGACCTCCCACTTCACTGCGTTTTATTATTCATGTGTTTATCTGATGGCGGGCTTCGTTTGTAGAGTGTATGGAGAGGAGGGGGGAGGGAAAGCATCTCTAGCCTCGACTCCATCCATGAATGTTTTGAAGGAGGGGAGGTTTTAGAATCCCCCCCCCTTTTGATCAATCGGTGTTGAAAGGGAATGACTCGGGGGCACAGCGGGGGGCCGGACCAAAGGATGACGGGTGGAGAGGCGGGGGGGGGAGACAACCGCACACCGCAACTCCGCAACCATCCAGATTGGAAGTCGTGCGCAGACACCGTAATACAACATGAAAGTTGGGGGCGCTCCCGACTGGAGCCACGCCCACACTCATGGTTGATACAAAATGGTGGATTTCCTATCGAGCCATCGCTACACACGTAGCAAACGCGCCGGCCGTCGCGATGATGAGGACGATGTCGAGAGAGCCGCAGCTGGCTTCGCCTCATCTGGAACACAATCAGTTCACAACCTGCTGCTAATGTGCCCATCGATTCGTAACACCAATGAGAAGTCGCGCATAGATTTACACACACTCACAAGCACACCCACATGCACATAGACCGACACACACATGCACACAGACCGACACATACACGGACACACAAACACACGCACACACGCACACACACACAAACACACACAAACACAGAAACGGACAATGTTAAAGAAGGATGCAGCTCTTCATTATCTGCAATGGCAATCTTTATAGTGCCTCTGATATTAAGGCAACGCCAGAGGACAACAATTTCACGGGGAACAGATTGGTGATTAATTGATGAAATGCCGAGTGATAAAAACAACAGGGCTGTATCAACAACAAGGGGCTGGGCGGAAGAAACGAGGTGGACTCTTCGGAACGGGAGCGTGGGCAGGCTAAACGTTCTGAGACACAGATCTGAACGTTCTGACAGTGACTCATGGGTCGTTTGCCGGCGACAGCGACTTACTTAACCGCTATGTAAGCGGTGAGCTGCTTGTGTTTTCTTTGTCCAGGGCTAGACTAGAACAATTGGCCGCACTGCAATCCTTCACTTTCATTTAAATGACATTGTGTGGCGAGGGGGGTGGCAAAAATGTCAGATGGTCAAGTGGTGAATACTAGACTTCCTGCACATGAAATAATGGGTTGACATAACGAAGAACTGTGTTTTAAGTGTTAAGACACCAATGCCAACAAGTCACGTATTGTTTCCAAGTCATGCATCAACGTTTTTTCACGGACCCTATCCCGTTTCAGACATGGGCCACTCGACCCCACCCCCCCACCTCGAACGACCTGGAGGTCCCACCGTGTTGAAACCCAAACACGACACACTCCCATTGTTTCCCATGGTGCTCTTCTTGTTGCCTAGCAACATGATCAAAGCAAATACCCGGGCTACAGATGATTAAACCATGCCCATATACGGTTCAGCAACAGTCATTACAATAGCAGGCTGAGACTAATTACATGTTAAGCCCGCAAGATGTCACAACCGCTTCTCAGCACAGAAGCCCCCGGGAGGAAATATGGATAGTTTGACGCTGACCTTATCACAAGACACCTACGTAAGCAGCGGCATCTTCAGCAGCCATGTTATGATATGGAAATGCCTGTAAGATGCCTATGAGTGCGTGCTGAGATCATGCACTGTGTACGAAGGAGGCTGAGGCATCGTGCTCCTATTAAAAGGCAGACTGTGCAGGCAGAGTCCACAGTTGTGGAGTATCAGAGATATTCTTATAAGATAACAACAACAACCAACTCTTGGAGTTGACGTCGGCGTCGCAGTGGGTCTGCGTCGGCGAGGGGAAAAATAAAGAGTACAATACCAGGAGGAGAGGGGGAACAGCGAAGAAAGTGCGTGTGAGCAATTACGCCCTGCCTAGGGTGTCGCGGTGTCGCGACGCCCGCTATTTAACACCATCAAGCCCCTTCCACAGGGAGTCACCCCCGCTACACAAGTCAACATAACACACACAAAAGCAAGCACACAAACGCACACAGACAGACGTACACACACACACACACACACACGCACACTTTATTACACCCTTTCTCACATGCTGCCTCTCATTTCTAGCCTCAGCTGGAGGAATGAGAGAAAGATGAGGTGGAAGAGAGAGAGCGAGAGAGAGAGAGAGGAGAGTGAGGGCGAGAGAGCGGTGCACATGTGCATCCGACAACCACGAAACATCACCAGCAGCCAGAGGAGTCTCAATGGTATCCCCGCTTTGGTCTCTCTGTAGGACGAGCTGTCAAAAGCTAACGCCTATAGAACCCACACTGTAAAACACTCTCCCACAAACTTTGGACACACATTGCATACAGTACATATATGAATATTTATACATATCATTATGTTACGCAGATGACGATGCTAAACATTGTCAGTGGTGCTCTCGCTCCCTTCCCACCACATAACCTTTGGGACTCTTGGGTATTTTTTCCCGTTACAAAAGATGATGTGTTTGGCTGAGGAAGGAAATAAAGAACAAGGTGCCACGCAGAGGGCCGTTGACGGAGCGGGAAGGAAAGGTGAGGTGTTCGCTGACGTGGGGGGCGGGCAGAAGTTCAAGGGTGTGCGTGCATGCCTGTGTGTGTGCATGCGTCTATTTGTGTGTGTGTGTGTGTGCGTGTCGGTGTGTGTGCGTGCGTGCGTGCGTGCGTGCGTGCGTGTGTGTGTGTGTTTGTGCGTGTCGGTGTGTGTGTGTGAGTGTGTGTCTTTGTGTGTGCACGCATCTTTCTGTGTCTGCGTTTGTGCATGCATCAGTGTGTGTTTGCTGACGGACGAAAACGATCCCAGTAGGGGTAGGAAATCGAATGTGGACTGCTGGACTGTTGCGACTCTCCCTACCCCGCTTCCCTTGTGACTTACTGGCAGTAGCCCTCCTGTACTGGACACTACGCTTGTTAGTTGATTCCCTAACCCCCCCCCTCCTTGCTCAGTTTGTGTGTGTGGCAAAAGCTGTTCTTGCGACCCACCCCCCCCCCAGCAACGCTTTGTTCTCTCTTCAAAAACACCACATTTCTTCTTTGTTTCCTCTCATCACGGCGTGGGAAGGGACCCCCCCGGTGTCACTGCCGAACACAGAGGACACGGCGGTGTAAACAACCCCCCCCCGCCATCTCTCTCCCTCTCTCTCTCTCTTTTTCTCGTTCGCCCTCTCTCTCTCTCTCTCTCCCCCTTTTTTCCCGTCCCCGCCTTTTCCGTGACATGATGTCACTCGCGACGGAGAAAGTTGCTCCCCGATCAACTTTTTCTTTACTGCTGCCTCGATTTTTTATTTATTTTTTTCTTCTCTGAGCTCGTTGCTTTTCTTGACGCGTCGCTCGGCTGTTTTTTTTTTCCCCTTCTTCCATCCTCCCCTTCAAGAGCGTTGGCTGTGGCAGTCTCTTTGTGGAAGTCTCCCACTGAGACTCTTCTGATTCTACTTTTTCCCGGGTATATATGATTACTGTTAGACCCCACCCCCCCCAGAGACCCCTGATGACAGCGCTGAAACGAGAACAAAAGACGTTTGTTGGCTTGCGATTGAAGACACACACTGTTTTTCCTGTGTCTGTTGATCTGTGTACGTTTCCGAGCATATGTGTTACAATACTATTGATGTTGACGAATGTACAGCATGGTATTTGTTGGGAAATTAAATCAACAGCACTCCAGAGACGGGAGTCTGAATGAAGGCTCTCTCTCTCTCTCTCTCTCTCCCTCTCTCTTTCTCTCTCATTACTTTGTCTTGGTTCCACAGAGACAAATGGATGGCTAAATTGCCACCCTTCCCTGTCTGTCAAATGCTAGTCCTCCTGGCAGCCCCAGCTAGCAAGCTAGGCTAACCTAGCCTAAAATAAAGCAAGGCAGTATTCTTCATTGACATCAACACATCAGCACTTTGTCAAAAGCAGAGATATGTAAAGATATTCAAGGTCTAGTACATGGAGTCACTGTTAGCACCATCACTTGAGCAGATAACACATCTAATGCTAGCTCAAGTGAGGCATATTGCAACAGTTTCAAAGTAACGTGTATTTCAAGTATTGTACATGGACATCTATTAACACATTTTCTCATCGATTCAAAGTTGTTGATGTTTGAGTTGAAACCAAATTGATGTGTATGGTCCAAGGTTGGATATGTCTCAACTGGCACCAGACAACATTCAAAACGTTACCCACCGGCGTTTATACACATATGTGTATAAGAAGTATGCGTGTGATAAATACAACGTAACATAAAGATCATAAAGTTATGCGGCGTCCAAGCCAGAGATCTCATTGCACCATGACACATCACCTCTAAAATACACAGAAATCTGACAAGGAGAGGGAATATTTAATGCCGCAGTGACTGTGAGTAAACCACCAGTTCAGACCGCTTACAAGGGAATAGAAGGGTCCGGAACGTGGACTCCCCCTGCCCTTTCAAATCCCCTCAAATTCATTCAACAATTTTGCACAGCAACGGCGAAGCCAAACACAAAGAGTACAAGGCCCCCTTTATCTCAGACACAGGGGCGGCCATCTTAGCTTATTTGGGATCACCCTTCCGCTTTTTTACTGGACATGTCTCAGAAATATCTCAAGCAAAAGGTCCCAATGAGGGGGAAAGTAGAACACCAAATCAAACCAGAATGAGTTCTCGTTGAGCAGGAACCATCTAAATTATACCACAACTTGAATTGAGTTAGTGAGAGAGAGAGAGAGATAGAGAGAGAGAGAGAGAGAGAGAGAGAGAGAGAGAGAGAGAGAGAGAGAGAGAGAGAGAGTGACACAGAGAGCCACAGAGAGAGCCTGAATTCACTAAAAGACATTATCTTGACGAGTTTAGCAAGATTTAATCATAATCACTGTAAATGTATGCATTTGCAAAAACAAAACAAAGAGGAACAGAAGGCACGGCCCCAATTTCATCAAGGCTGTTGGGCAGCAGAAGCCTTTGTGTGTCTTATACAGAAACAGTTTCTGTAGGGGTCAAGGAGAGGATGTAGGGTTGCTTGTGAGTGTCTTTCATACCCTCACAAGGCACGAGTACAATCATGAGTGTGGGTTTGTTTGGCATGCGGCGGGATTCAATGTTGTAGCGGAAACCGACTAAAACATTGACTACAACGGGATCGTTACTGCTAAAAATAAAACCCATTCAGTTCCCTGATTTGTTTTCCGAATGAAAAGTTCGAAACACAATGTCTGCATTGAGGCGCACACACACTGTCGTCCCTGACAACAAAGTGCCCCTCGGGGCGGACAAAAGGGGAAAAAGGGCCGCATCCGATTCCCCGTCTTGTCGCCATGACATCAACAAGATGGACGCCCTCCATCGTTAAGGCTCTCTCTCCCTCCTCATCTCCATTAACAGGAGCAGCCACCTGCTCCGTCCCACAAACTGCCAATTTACCGCTGGGGCTAACGAGAAGGCTTCTGTCCCCAACACATGCCTTTATCACCGCTCTCAGGAAGAGAGAGAGAGAGAGAGAGAGAGAGAGAGAGAGAGAGAGAGAGAGAGGAGGAAGGAGGAAGGAGGAGAGGAGAAAGAGAGAGAGGAGAGTAGATAAAAGAGAGAGAGAGATAGAGAGGAAGAGAGAGAGACAGAGAGGAGAGTAGATAGAAGAGAGAGAGAGAGAGGGAGGAGAGAGAGAGAGAGAGAGAAAGAGGAGAGTAGATAGAAGAGAGAGGAGAGAGAAGATAGAAGAGAGAGAGAGGAGAGTAAATAGAAGAGAGAGAGAGAGAGAGAGAGAGGGAGAGAAGATAGAAGAGAGAGAGAGGCGAGAGGAGAGAGAGGAGAGAGAAACCTGCAGACCTGCCCTACCCGTGGCAGCCAACCTGCCCTGGATCCCAGCTGCACACGGCGGAAGGCACCATTTTATTTCTTTATTTGTGGTTATAAATCAGATGTGTGAATTTAGACACATGCTACGGACGGAGCGGGAAGCGGGGGTTAGGGGCATCTTGCTCAAGGGCGCATACAGGCAGACGGCGCACCTGGGGGAATTGAACCCCGGCGCCTCGCAGAACACCATAACCACTTCATCACCCGCCCCCTGGAGGGAGCGGTTGACAGGCTGGCTCTTGATTTTCTTGTCATATTGTTTTGTCTCTTCCGTGTCCTTCGAGGGACCCCATGTGGAATCTTTCACAGCCCTTTTTACGATAAGGCCCTCCCCTCCGAAACCTCGGCCCCCACCGATTTCTCAGGCGGGTAGGAAACAGGTGTTTCTCGTATTGCCTTTCACCATTCCTCTCTCCGCTAATCCCATTTATGTCGACCGCCGGAGCCCGGGTCGTTCGGAGAAAGCATTGCCCAATTTCCCTAATCGATAGGAATCGTTGTTTCTCCCCCGTCTCCCCCATCTCTCCCGCCAAAGTCTGGCGTCTGGCGATCATTTGCCTCCCACTTGTCGGGGGGGACAAATGTTTGCGCCATTATTCTGTGTTGTCAAGCGAAAAACGGCGTGCGTTTTGTAGGAAGCCATTAACCTGCCAATGGGAGCCGAGCACAACACGACCGTTTCAACAGCGGCTGCAGCCAGACGCAAAACACACATTCACACACTCACGCAGCGTGAGAAGCATCCGCCGTTTCAAATGGATGATTCACTTGATTAGAAATAAAGTCAGAATATTTATATATATATATATATATATATATATATATATATATATATATATATATATCCACAAAGTAAAACTATAAATAATATTTATATAAACGACAACTAAACCAGACCTCAAACTCATTGCAGTGTAAGAGACGGCTTCCAGGTCATGCCTCAAATCAGCTCACCTTTCGACCTATTCCACCTATATTCACATTTACATTCAGGGCGTTGAGCAGACACTTTTATCCAAAGCGACTTACAACGGTTCAGACACACATTCACACACCGACGGCGGTGTCAGCCATGCAAGGCGACAGCCAGCTCGCCGGGAGCAGTCAGGGTGAGGTGTCTTGCTCAGGGACACCTCGACACTCCGGGAGGAGCCGGGGATCGAACTAGCAACTTTCCGCTTCCAAAACCCGCAGCCTTACGTGTGAACAACGCACACAACACCACTGCCGTCCTGACAGGGACGATCTTGTTTTCCATCCCAGGGTTGTGTATTCGCACGACTCTCTCTCTTTCCCAGCATGGCGCCCGACATGCCTCCAGGACTTCTGAGAACAATCAGACGACACGACGTGTTGTTGTTGTTCGCAAACGGCGGCGCGACTGAGCGTGCGTTTAAGACACAAACATCTGGCCATTAATGGGCGGCGGCTTTCTTGTGAACGCCATCTGCTTTACAACGGGGCGGGTTGGGGGGGAAGGGGGAGAGAAGCTGTCATCTCGTCGGGAAGAGCATCTCAAAAGGTGGACGGGATTCTGGACCGAGAGTGAGATGACACCCCTTGGGTGTCACTCCAAAACCACTCTGTATACATACATACACATATATATATATATATATATATATATATATATATATATATATATATATATATGGTTAGAAGTCACCCTGTAGCCTATGAGAAAGCGCTGAGTACAGAGGGAACAAGATGAATTGGGCCACACATGCATTATGCATGAGGCCCTGCCGGACACTGCTCTATGGGTTCTGGCTGACTGAGTGCAGAGCCACCGAGTTATTTCACCCCGCTTGGAAGAAGAAGGAGACAAAAAAGGAAAACAGAGAAACTCAGGCCTCGTCCATCCATACCTCACCGCGGACAAACCTTTGAGCGGCTTAAACCAATTGAAGTGCCGGCGGGAAAGTAAATGTGTGTTAGCGCCGTCGACCGGGTGTTTAATTAGACGCGCCGCAGTGTGTTAGCGAGCAGGTCAGCCGTGGCTTGAGTGGTTGTAATCGCGCCCACGCTTCTCAGAACAATCAAGGATGACGAGTCGGGCCGTGGTTTAGACACCACGGCGGTCTAGAAACTATAGAATACACAGCATAAAGCGATGCTTAAAAGTGTAGGGCCATTTTATCGACTTTGTTATCGTCAAAGCACCAAATAAAAACACGATGGCAATACTCTTCGAGCACGCAGCTGTAGCATTTAGTGTTGACTCCTACCCTTGTTAACGGCGTTGATTAAACGCAGTTGGGGAAGATATTATTCATAGCAAAGGCGTATTCTAAACCAGTGATATATGCTCTGTCATGAAAACAGGAGGGAGTCTATTTATTAACGTTTTTTACCTTAAAACCCAGTGAGCTGGCGGTTTCTCTGGGTCCAGCACTAAAACAAAGTTGAGGCGTTCTTGTGGCGTCATGGTGGTTCATAATTACATCCGAGCCCAACCTGAGAGGGTGATTAAGTTCCCTTGATTCGACTAAAGACGGCGCAGGTACTCGACGATCCAGTAGCTGAAGTACAAGAGATAGGGTTTGTTAAAATCAACCGCTACGCTGACCAAAAAGCACCAGCATCACTCTGGAAAAAGGTTTTATTTTCCTGGACACACCGCTTAAGAGATGTTGCACTTCCAGGAGACGTTATCTCTAAAGGGAGCAAGGCAGACATTTGCCGACATGCAGTCGGGCACTCACACACAGATATATTGCACATCGTGGTGTTTTCAGAGGGAATGTCGAGGATGAGGAAGAAAATAAAAACACTAAAGCACATTAGGAGAGGAGCAGGGCGAAACCACATCACCAAGGACTGCATGCGATGGAGGGGTGGGCCATGAATAATGAATGCATCGCTGTTGCGGCGGATATGGTATGGGTACAAATACAAATGGAATCGACGGGTAAGTTGGGTCAAAGTCTCAATACCTGTACATAAAACCTGCAGGAGCGTTCCCTTTTCTGGAGCTGCAAATCCAGGGAGAATCACAGTGTTAAAGAAAAAAAAGAGCAATTAGCCGGGACAAATGCCATCACTTATAAAACAACAAACAACTAACGACCTGAAAGTTGTACAAAACTGTAGTGCCACGCGATTGACACTAACGAGGTAAAGAGCCTCTCTCGTCATTAATTATGCCCTCTTGCCTGGAAAGCTAAGCACCTTTCCCTAATTAGTAGGAGGCGTGCGTGGTCAGGGGACAAATGGGTCTAGACCTGGGAGAAACCACCAAACACGCTTTTTAAGTTCCAAGGTGACTATTACATTTTATCTGCAGGTAAACGGACGCACTCGGCTTTTCTGTGATTTTACAACTGGCAGTTGTAAAATGTACCGCAATGCGCAATGACTCATCAAATCAGGGGGAGGAAGAAAATTGAGATGAGGAAGAAAATAAAAACACCACAAAACAGATGTACCTCCGACAAGTAGGTCAGTACTCGGCGCAGCCACGACAAGGATATAAATCGCCCCCCCTCGAAAAGAACCGTGCTTTCACGAATGAGAAGGCCTTCTTGAGCTCCCCAGCGGCGGCTAACGGCGCTCACGGTTAGCCCCTCACCACCGAGTTAGCACAGTTAGCGTTGTTAGCCCGTGTCGCTTTGATTGTGAGGAGGGAGCCACTGATCTCGCCGTTTGCCAATCCAATCCCCCTTCCTTTTTTTATTCCGCCCGGCGGAGTGTGTAGAGTGTGTAGAGTTTAATTCGCTTAGCACTGTGCAGATTGTGTCAAAGTGATTGAACATTGGGAGGTAAACATCAGCCACGTACCAGACTGCTCCTGAAAGAGTTTCGGGCTCCCCTTTGCCTTTTGACTTTGGAGAAGCGAGGATAGGGAAGCATAATAGAAAATCGACGTTGTTCATCTCTATACCGCTCCGTTCATTGTCTTGTGTGTTTCCCGTCGCTCTGCGGGGCCGATTCAACCAGGGAACATTAGAGAGCTTTAGGAGAAGACACGACGACTGCTGTCTGCTAAGGAGCCACAGTGGCTTTCGGTGATTTCCTCGTTAATCTTCATCAAAAAGCATTCGCGCCAGATCTCGCTCATTAAGGCCCTCATCATCGCCAGGGAAAAGGAAGTGCTACCGTGTCCCGTCACTCTCTCGGCGTTTGGGCGCGTTTTTTATTTGATTTGTGTTTTTCGAGTGGCATTATAAACTCAAGTTGCTCATCAGCACAAATTTGTTCCACGTGTTGCTCTTCTAAATAACCCTCCTCATCCCCTCTTGTCCATCTATCCTGAGCAGTGCTTCCACGGAGAAGACTGGCGCTAAAAAATCTCAATGGGGGACAGCTGGGCCTTCCTCGTAACTAAAATGAAAGTGAAACCAAAACTAAATAAAAAGGGATGGGGTAACAGGTGTTCCCATTCCAAGGGCCCCGATCGAACATATTAACAGGCTGACATTTTCAATTCCACTTATGTTTGGGTGTTCTGCCGATGCTTTCTGCTTTGCCTTACTGGTCCCGCTGGTATTCTCTGGGTGTGAATTGGAGACGAGTAATCGCATTAGCTCCATCTTGAGTGAGATAAATTAATAATAATAACACATTGAGAAGAGCTGGGTTTCTTCAATGCGCCTCATTAAAATCTATTCTTTTGTGTGCTTACTGGTCAAAGCCGAGTGGGGAAAAATACATTTTATCCATCCCTCCTTTTCTCCTTTTCTATGAGCATGACAGATATGCAGTCCGCATATTACAGTTAAAAGTTAGTCACAATACAAGACAGTATATAAGACAGCATGAAAGCCTTAGCTTTGCTAACTGTTTTAGCATTCCCCCAGGGCAAAAAAAGGTTTCCCTTCAGAGTTGAACTTTTTACTCTCCAACCTTAGACTAGCATAAGAACTACGATTGAAGTCTCCCAAACTTATATTAGATATTAACGAGGAACGCCTGCCGAGTGTTGATATCAAACAGTGTGGATAGGTAAGGTAGGGTCGGTAGGGTTAATGTTTATCCTAGCTGTCGGCTACCGCCAGATCGCCAACGTGGAGAACGTTGAGAAAGACAAAACACCCGTTATCTCGCTCGAGAACCCTCTTTTGAGGACGCTCTTTTGAGAACGCTCTTGAGAGAATGCTCTTGTGAGAACGCTCTTTTAGAACGCTCTTTTGAGAACGTTCTGTCAAAGAATGCTCTATCGAGAACGCACCTTCTTGAACGCTCTTTTAAGAACCCTCTTTTTGGAACGCCCGTTCGAGAACGCTCTTTTTGGAACGTTCTTTTGAGAACCCGCCTTCGTGAACGCACTTTTGTGGACGCTCATCCTCCCGCCGCGGCCCCAACGGGGCGTACCTTGTTGAGGCTGCGTGCGGCGCTGTCCTTGCCTCCGGGCGTGAGGTTCCTCAGCTGCACGTCCAGCAGGTCCACCAGCTGCACCATGTGCCGCACAGTGGACGTGATGTCCCCCGCCTGGAGGTTGCTCTTGGTCTGCTCCGCCAGCTCGCGGGCGATGGCCGCCGCCGTCTCGCCCGCTTTGATCTGAGGGGGGGGCGCAGGAGGGATTGGTCTCATTTTTTTTTTATCCAAACTGAATCTGAAACTGAAACTGAAAGCGAAAGTGAAACTGAAATTTAATCTGTAAAAAGCTGCACATGTTATGTATATCATGCATGTTTACATAATATATACATAACACATACATTCAGACATATTGTCATTTTTGGATTACGTTCATGATGACTCTTTTTTAATACCTTTGCATCTGATGGATTTTTTTTATCCAAAAGTATGACGAGCATGGCTCCATATATACAGTGTTTACCTGTACTTGACGTTCGTGATGCTATTTGGCTGATACATTCTCCGTCTGTCGACCGGGGGAACATTATGTGCAATTATCGTATGCAATGCTATCCTTTGGCCAAGAGCAAACCGGGGCCAATACAGATCCAGAGGCAATTATGAAATCAACCATTGCAAACATTTCCCTAGACAGCCATTATGGATCTGATGACATGCTATTTACAGATTTGTGAGGAAATGGGTTTGTGTGTGTGGCGAGCACGGCAGATGCTGCCTTGTTTGTAATGGATTTTGTTCTGCTGTGCTGAGATGACATGGACTCCAGAAGACAAACTAAATATATATATAGACAGCACGTTGCACCCTTCGTTCACTTCACGAGGCCAAGAGGAAATGAGACAACCTAACTGCCAGGCTAAGCTCGCGCCATATGTCGGGCGTATGGAGGACTAAACCTCGGCAAATGATGGCCCCCATTATTCACTTTCATGAAAATTGAAATACATCAAATTAAATAAAAAACTATTCTTTCTTTAAAATCAACACTACGATTAACTCTGCTGCCTTTCCCTTATGGCAGGGCTTAATGACAAATGGCAACGGGCTTTGAGCAAGGCACGCTATTCAATTATTCTGATATTTGGGAGATAAAAACTCCATCTTAATAACGGTGCTGTCCCCATTATGTTGTATCGTATAACAATCGGGTGGCTCCAAATTAAAAAATTTTGTAAAACATCCTGTATTAAAATAATTAAATTTAAAGTTATTCAATCAGTTAAAACAACAATATGTAAACAGATCGCTGTTGGCAATGCCCCCTCCTGCCGTTAATGCTACGGCTTCTCCCTAATGGACTTGTAGGTTGTTTGGGTGTTTGTGTTGTCGTCTTCACGGTGTGTTTGTTAACCTTGGAGCTCAGTAAGCAAAGGAACTGTTGATTTATAGCTCTGTGGTGTTGACATCTGCGTTCACTGTTTTCCTCCCTTCTCTCCCACGACAGGTTCTGTATTCGGGTAAATAAACCCTTCATTTGCGTGTGTCTCTCATGGTTTGTGCCTAGTTCCCTCGTGTTGGTGGAGTCGGCACATTTCTTCATCGTTTTTGGGAGCATTTCGTGAGTTTTCCAACCGACTTTCTGCCTTCTATATCTAGCTAGCTTTTATCTTTCCCTCCCTCGCACACACACACACACACTCACACACACACACACACACACACACACACACACAAACCACCATCTCATCTAGCTATAACCGTCTTTAATTCTTTCATATTTCCATTACCACATCCCAAAAAAAAAACAGCACGCTTTTAATGTGGCGTGCGCCTTCAAAAAATGCGTGTACCTCCATCATTCTTTCACTTCAAAGCAACGTAGACGATGTTACACTCAAAATGGCCTCATTGCAAATGTTACCGCATCGATTTTTTCCCCCATCTCTTTCAACCGAATTATCAAAAAAATATACGAACAAAATCACGATTTTTTGGGGTTTGAAGTTTGTCCTGGAGACTGTGGACTGTCTTTAGTCCAAGACCTTAAAGACCTGCCATCGATGGGTATTTTGAAAGCCTCTCTGTCCGGGTTGTGAATGATGTAATCACATTGGCCTGACTCACTCATCGATACTGTGAACGAGGTTCAAACTGTCGAGGATCCCAGCCCGCTATTCTATCTGCTGAACAGCGATAGTGTGTTAGATGTGTGTCGAGGGAGGGGGGGGGGGCATTTCCTGTTCCAATCCGATACTTTGATTACTGTAAGAGAAACCGCGGTGACATCACCTAACGGACCGCCTGATTTGCCGAGCCACTTGCCCTGATTGCCTCTGTTGTTTATTAATCAAGGCCAATTACATCATTCAGATTAGGACGTGTCTGTAGGACATCATGTCCGCTCTTGGGGCCTTCGCTCTCACTCTCTCGCCATCTATCTCCCTCCCATTTTTCTCTCTCTATCACTATCTTCCCAATTCATCCCTGTCCATCTCTCACCATGTAGCGATCTCTCTCTCTCTATCTCCATCACTCTCCCTGTCCCTCACTCTATTTCCCCCTCTCTGTATCTGTCTTTAAATCTCTCTCTCTCTCCGTCCATCTATCCATGTTTCCTCTCTATCTCTCGTCCTATCTCTATCTCGTCCTTCCATCACTCTCTCTCTCTCTCTCTCTCTCTCTCTCTCGTCCTTGGTCAACAATAAAAGAAGGGAGAAACCTGGGAGCCAATAGTCAATTCGAGAGCACTATTACCAGCTATACGACCACCGGCACATAAGCAATGAACCTCATAGCTGCCGTTCTAACGGCCTCAAAGAGCCATAGCATTCACCAGAGGAGGGAACAATAAAGCGCTGGAACAGAGACGGGGAGGAGGAGGAGGAGGAGGAGGAGGAGGAGGAGGGGAGAACGCCGCCGAATGAACTTCAGCATAATGGCGCTGTGCGTCCGCAAAAAACAAACGTCCCACTCTGGCTTTTTATGGCACTCCTCAAGTGGCATTCTGCTTGGGAAAATTGCACCTGACACATTAATACCCCCTTCCTCTCCACCCACCCGCCCAGTCATCCACTCTGCGAGACGTTGTTTAGCTAATAGGCCTGGCTGGTGGTGGTGTGCAATGGCAGGGGTGTTCCACCCTCCTATGACCACCCCCCCCCCCCCGGCGATGGGGGGGACAGCGGGGTGGTTTTAACTCTTTAAACCTTTTCCCCTATCAAAACATTCTCAGTGGTATGCGATGTCGTTATAGACTCAGGCGCTGCGTTGCGTATATAGCGTGGAGTACTGCCGCCGAGGAAAAATAAAGATATACGCAGGCTGTGTGGGCGGGGGTGTGCCAAAACCGCATGCCTCGCCCATTAAGTATAACTAATGCCCTCGCAGGCGTTCTGAAGCGTTTCTTTACACTAAACAGTCTGTGACCGCGCGCCGCCTGCGGCTTTGTTATTCGGTGGAATCTCGACACCCCCGCGAACCGCGATTTTTGTTGCCTTTTTGAGCGAGGCCTTTCGACTAATCAATACCTTAAACTGACCAATTAGGCTCCAGGGCGGGGATAAAGACAACATTTTGGAGTTGTTGTTTAAAACGGGCCGACGGAGCGGATGCCAGGAGACGCGGTAATTGTGCTTTTTGAGCTCAGGGGCCCCTGTTTCTTTTCTCAACCCACCTCTGAAAGTATATATTATTTACAGAGTTATATTTAAAGGCCAAGCGCATACGTCCTAATGAGTCAATCCAGCCGAAATCAGGTGATTTATTCAAGCCGCTTGTTACAGCGTGTCTGTCCAGAGGGTGGGCTGGGAACAAAAGTGCCGTTTTGCCTGAGTGGTTCACAGGGTTGTTTCAAACGAGGAACCAAGCGGGCGTGTTGCGCTCTTTGAAGGCCAGGCTCAGGCTACAGCGGGGAGGAGAGTGGTTGGCACGACGACGGTTGCCGTGACGGCAACGGTGGTGGTGGGTGTGTACCTTCTGGCTGATGATGTTGACCCAGGGCGAGGTGCAGTTGCTGAGGTCGGGTCCCTGTGGGTCCCAGTATCCCTCGGGCCCCACACACGTGTACGTGGCCACTCCTGGGGGGGGGGGGGGGGGAGGAGAGAGAGGCAGAGAGCGAGTGAGGAATTACAGGAGGACAACGGGGATGGGAAAATGGGAAAAGAGGACAAGGAAAGAAAATAAATAATAAACACAGAATGGAGAGGAAAAAGAAGAAAGAGAAGAGAAATAATGAAAAAGAGAGACGGGAAGAAAAACAGGACAAGTGGGTCAGTGACAACATAATGAAGCTTCGCTCTGACCCTGGAATTCAATTTGAGACGTGACGTAATGCCTCTGATGAAACAGGGCAGCTTTTGGCCTGTGATTTATAACCTGTGTATGTGTGTGTGTGTGTGTGTGTGTGTGTGTGTGTGTGTGTGTGTGTGTGTGTGTGTGTGTGTGTGTGTGTGTGTTTGTGTGTGTGTGTGTGTGTGTGTGTGTGGGGGGGGGGATGTGCCCGCCACAACACACACACTTGTCAAGGTTCAGGATCGAGAGACCACGTGCGAGAGTGTGCTCCAGTTAATGCAATCCCTCTGGGCCAAAGCAAGCCTGTTTACTTACTCACTGTTGCCCGTCGTCCCTTTACACACACACACTGTGTTCCCGTTTCACCCCCCGCTACCCTACACAATATCCCCAACACCCTTCCTCCCTTAGGACCCGGCTCGGCAATGGATCACACATATCATTCCCTTAGTTAATCCAGTACCTAGATGGGGACCAAAGAAAGGATTAATCAAACCCGATGAATTTACCGTCTCCGATTGTAATCGGACACTCTTGTTTTTTATCGCAAAGTCTGTGAAACCGGATCGTGTTTGAAGCCACCTGACGCCTGCTAAGTTGACGCCGGTGAGTGGCTCTTTGAGAGCGAAAAAAACAGGACGATTTGACAGGTGTTATCGACAAAGATTTCAGAAGAGGATGAATTGCTATTGATACCGAGCTGGGGACGACCGTTTAAGTTTTAGAACTCTGAGTCAGTGTTTTTCTTAACAGTGCATCACCGTACTCGTCGAGGTCTTCCTCAAGGCCGGTTTGCTTTAGTGTGGCGGATGTCGCCATGGAAACGACTAAAAACCGCACCGCACCATTCCTTCCCCTGCTCACCGAGATCAGGGCTGTTCTCGATTCTACTTATTTCGGCGATAAAGCAAAATAGACAATAACCTCTGCCGGTGTGCGGACTTCCGACTGCGTCGTCATGGAAGCCAGATTCAACACAGCCGGCAGGCTTCCTGTTGCCCCGCTCAGCAGAAACCGGCGGTCTTTGTGATTCAGCCGGGCGTGGCCTGGGATTTCCCACCGTGTGTCAGCCAGGAATATTTGAGTGCAAGGAAGCGACGCATGAGGCCCTATTCACCTTCTGTGCCTTCCTGTCGCGGAGCACAGAAACGTTGGCTCGGTTGTATTCTCCGGGAAATAAAGGAGATAAAATGAAAACAAGGCTGACCCCCTCGCTGAAGGGGAAAGGGACGGTTTCCAGCGCAGGGGGAAAGCGCACCCTCTCTTACTTTTCTAACATTTTCAGCGGAAATAAAAAGCGTTTTATTTTTTGGATATGGTTTTAACTTGAATGTAATTTGTTTCAAAAGTAGCCTTTCCAATACTCTTGTTGTGACGTTAGATGAATAATCTTCGTGCATTTCTTTTAGTCAGGCTCTCGTTTTGAATTTGTGTCTCTTTTAAGTCTACCGATGTCTTGAACTTTCTGCTTTGACTCAATTCCCCATCTGGCCTGACTGCAGCACTGCTCATATCTAACTCTTAATTCTGCTGAACTTTCTCCCCCGGACTGATGTAACATGTAATTAATACAAATAAGGGGCTATTTGAATTTTGTTGAGACTTCAGTTTCATTTCAAGAGAGGGAATTGGGAATTGACTTCAAGGGCATGGGAGAATCTACACTTGTTTCTCGTCACCATTGACGGCAGTGATTGGGTAGAAAAAGAAAACGGATGAAAATGGAACTGTCCTTGTTTATGCCCTGGGGTATGGGGGGGGGAGAGAGAGAGAGAGAGAGAGAGAGAGAGAGAGAGAGAGAGAGAGAGAGAGAGAGAGAGAGAGAGAGAGAGGGGAAGGAGGGGACATGCCACTGACATTAACCAATATATACAAGTTCGATGATTGACACTTAATTTCCTACATCTAGTCCAGCTCGGACAGCCCGGCGCGTGATGAGTTCATAAGATAGACCCTTCCGCAGCACCCCGTCCAGAATGAGATGAAAAAAAGAAACTGTCTGAGCCTCGACAGATAGACAGATGGAGAGAAAGGGGAAAGGAGAGAGCGGAAAATAAAGAGAGAGACAGAGAGATAGATAGATAGGGGGCCCACTGTAGGAGAGATGGAACGATGATGACAGAGAGAGAGCAAGAGCGAGAGAGCAAGAGGGCGAGAGAGAGAGCAAGCGAGAGAAAGAGAGAGCGAGAGAGAAATAGAAACAGCGGGAGAGAAAGAGCGAGAAAGAGCGAATGAGAGCGCTAGACAGTAAGAAAAACAGCGAGAGAGAAGGAGAGAGAGAGAATGAAGGTCGGATGGATGCGGCTAGAGGAAAACTTTACAAAGAGCGTTCGAAGGGCGGAAAACTCTCGCGTAGCAACGGCGGCGGCGTTCCCGGGCCACAGCCGTCTCAGGAGCGCGTGCCGGCAGAGAGACCAAAGTCGGAGACATACGCGCGTCTCTCATCTCGCCTGATGAGGGCAGCTCGCGAGGTCTCGAAGGCGCCTCTGTTGATCATTAGCGAGGGGAACGTGCGTCCGTGTTTGTGTTGGTGTGTGTGTGCGTGCGTTGGGTGTGCGCGTCTCTGCTGCCGATGTGTTTGCGTTTTCTGTTTGATGAACTCGGGAACGGGTTCCATAGGAGACGAGACGGAATCAAAAGCAAGACACCGCGGCCCCCAGCCGTCGCCCAGAGTCAGCGTGACGCTCCGCCATCTGGAGGTTTCAAACAAGATGGAGGCTCCTCCACCGCAGACAAGAAATGACCCCTAAATGCTTTATAGTTTGTATTTTGTATGCTTTATCATACAGTGAGATAGAGGCGACGGCATGGGAGATGGAGGGGAGGACATGCAGCAAATGACCACGGGCAGAATTCGAACCCGGGTCGCCGCGTTCAGGACTGAGGCTTATAATTTGTATTTTATCAAAGTCTGTGCTGCCTTAGATGTAATAGTCTCTAAGTCTTTATTTAAACACTCCTGGCCAAGCAGGCCAACCCACCAGGTACCTACCTGGCGGTGTGAAGGAGTGAAGGCATTGATTCCCTCTCGCTGTTTGGCGGCTAATTAAAAAACGATTTGTGGAAAGCCCCGGGCCTTTCTTTAAGCTTGTGGGGATTTCTTCCTTTGCTTGCCTAGTGTGACCCCATGACCTTTGACCCCTGGGGGGTCATACCTACATTCTGGATCAGCACTTTCTTCATCGGGCCCCATAATCACATACCGTGCTTTTTTTAACTGTACAATTTGCACTTTTTTTTGGGGAGGGATACATACATCTTTTTTTTGATGAATGTGAGGAAGAGTTCCGTTTTTTAAAAGCTTTGATCCATGTTCATCCTATTGCAATTGAATTACTCATTTAATTTCATTCACATTAGTTAGACTTTTCCGTTTTTCTTTTCCGAACACAAATTCATGGATGCATCTTTTTTTGCGAAGACGTCATTTCTTTGTTCACTTTGTTCACTTTGTTCACGTTACTATATATTTATTTTTCCATAAGACACCAAAGATACCATTCATCTCTTTTCAATAATTATTCCTACTTAATATTGGATTATATTATCACTCATTGTCGCGCTTCGCAGACGCGCATTGTGTGAAGGAAATACCCTTAAGTCTTGCATCTTACGTCGCTCTCTGCAACGATACCTTGGCAGAAAGAAAGGCCACCATTAATATTTGGCTGCTAATGAGACAGAACCACACACACAAAGAACGCCAGCGCTCTTAACGGCAACGACTGTGAATGTGTTTACAGCTAATGAAGCTGGCTAATTGTTTCCGAGAGTGCGTGTGCGTGTGTGTGTGTGTGTGCGCTTAAGCTAACGCATCTGTCGTTTTAAAAAACACACGCAGCAGTCCTCCGCCTTCGCCCTTCTCCAACGATCTGAATGACGTGGGCGTAGAGAATCAGAAGCAACAGGATGGAGCCGCAAAGAATACAGGAAGTGGTAGACACCACCGACCAATGAAATGAGGGACATTCATATCAGGGAGATTTGTTTGAAAAAGCATCCTGGGGGCAGGACAGTGTGGCGGCTAGGGTGTTGGACGCACAGAGGAAAGATCCCGGGTTCGATCCCAGACGTTGACCTTGAAGGCATGCTTAAGTAAGACCCCTACCTGCGACCCCTGCCCCCAGGCCCCTACCTGCGACCCCTGACCCCTGGCCCCTACCTGAGACCCCTGACCCCTATCCCCTACCTGTGACCCCTGACCCCTACCTGAGACCCCTGACCCCTTGCCCCTACCTGTGACCCCTGACCCCTATCCCCTACCTTAGATTGCTTACCCCTACCTACGTCTAAATGACCAATAGGTTGCTCAGGATAAAAGTTTCGAGATAGTGTCAAAAATACAAAATAGGTTAATAAAACAATAAAAAAAAGGTTAATAAAGCAAGGTTGATAAACAATAAAGAAACATGCATCAGTCTACTATGTAGTGCTGCACTGTCACTAACCCCAATCTCTTTTCCAGTAGCTTCACCCAGCATCAATCCCGTGCGGGGACCAATCTCAACCCCACGCTTCGCTCAAACTGGCTCAAAATGCGTTGCTAGGGAGACGACCCCCCAAAACGGAAACAAATCATCGAAAGGCGGTTTACCCAGAGTCCCCGGGGGGCAGGGCATCAGGGCCACCAGGCCCTGGGTGGTGCGGGGCCAGGACACGTCCGCCATCACCATGGCGATGCAGTTCTCCACCCGTACGGCGGGCAGGCGGGAGGAGGCCGGCGAGCGGCTGGCGCCCTCGGGCACGAAGGCCTGCGCGGGCGTGAGGCGCGGGGCCGCGCCGGTGGTGCTGGTGGTGGTGGCGGAGGCGGTCGTCGTCGCCGTGACCCGGGCGTTGCCGGCGGCGATGGTCCCGCCGCCGCCGCCGGGCCTGGCGGTGCCCTGGGCGCCGCGGGTCAGGGCGGAGGTGCCGCCGCCCACGGCGACGGCGGTGGAGGTGGTGCCGGTCGTCACGGTGACGGGCGGGGCGCGGGGGGTGGTGCGGGTGGCGGCGTCCTGGAACACCATCACGGAGGAGGAGGACTCTGGGGGGGAGGAAGGAGGCGGAGGCAAGGCGTCAGAACGAGACGCAGGCACAGAAATGGTAAACGGACTGCATCTACATAGCGCTTTTATCTGAAGAGCTTTACAACATCGCCTGACATTCATCCACTCATACACAGCCAGCCTGTCGGGAGCAGGCAGGGTGAGGTGCTTTCGCTCAAAGACACCTCGACACTCCGAGCCGGGGATCGAACTAGCAACCTCGCCGTTACCAGCCAGCCCGCTCTACCTCCTGAGCCACATGCCGCGCCCGGGGAGAGCGGGGAAACACGGTGAAGAAACGGGATTGGAGTCAGCGGGACGGGGAGAGATGTAAGTGCCTCAATGTGTGTTTCTCCCGGATGAATGAAATGTAATTATTGGACAACAGCGTGGAGACACTCGCCGTTGTTCTGTTTCCCCCCCCCCCCCACCGTTGATTTGTCTCCTCGCCGGAGCCTCACGTTCCCCTTGCTGTGGGAATGAGACTGGTAGGTAACACAACGGGGGTGGGGCGGCTGTGCAGCCTCCAATGAAGACGTGTGTCCTCAGCCTACCTCCACGATACACACACACTACTAAAGCTTACACACTACTGACAACCACACTACCTGACACACCAACACACACACACTACTGGCTCACACAACACACTACAGACTTAGGGTCGGACATGAGGACATGCATGAGCTATGTAGCACCTCAGGCCCTGTTCGGTGTGTGTGTGTGTGTGTGTGTGTGTGTGTGTTTTCATTTGCTTGAATGTGTGTGCTTGTGCGTGTGTGTGTGCTTGCATGCGCACATTTGTGTGTATTTGTGCCGTGTGTGCTAACATGCATGCATGTGCATGTATTTGCGCGGGTGTGTGTGTGTGTGTGTGTGTGTGTGTGTGTGCATGTGTGTGTGTGCTTGCATGTGCGTGTGTGTGCTTGCATGTGCGTGTGTGCGTTTTCATGAGCTTGAACTTGGGTGCTTGCACGTGTGTGTGTGCATGTGTGTTTTACGCGTACGTGTTTGTGCTTGTGTCTGTGTGCGTGTGCGCCTGCATGTGTGCGTGTGTACGTGTGCGTGCGTGCTTGTGTGTGTGTGTTGGGGGTGAGGGGGGGGATAAGTGCACATGGTCCGCCGTGTTGGGTCGCTGTGCGCCGGCTGGGCCGAGGGGCTAAGCCGGGGGGATTACTCTGCTTCCTGATTGTGGGGCGCTTCCGGGCATCCCGGCCCTTATGGGGGACGCGGGCTAATGTC
The DNA here is from genome assembly GCF_949987615.1 of Pollachius pollachius. NCBI lineage: Eukaryota > Metazoa > Chordata > Actinopteri > Gadiformes > Gadidae > Pollachius > Pollachius pollachius. The sequence continues at coordinate 14,467,658 of NC_136953.1, forward strand.
CCTATTTACCTGAGCTGCTAGCCAGGAGGGGGTCGCTGTGGAAACCAGACACACACTAGTGCGAACACACACACACACACAAACACACACACACACACACACACACACACACACACACAAACACACGTGCTCGTGCTTCGGATGAAAGTGTAGAGATATAAGTGTGCACATGCTTAAAGGCTCAATGGTCAATTCCTTGACACTAAAACACACATTGCGGTCAAACATGGTCTCACACACACACACACACACACACACACACACACACACACACAAACGAAACACACACACCCTCCATGACACTCCCTCATCAATCCATCAGCCTTCCCACCCTCATGGTTATTTGTTCTTCGTTTTGCTCCCTTGGTGAAAAAGGATTAGCAGTTACATGACATTAGCCCCGCGGCCATACTAGTGCGTTACACGCAAAGGCATTAGTGCGTAGTGTGTTATAGCACAGCAGCCTCGAACAGTGACTAATCAAGACCCTTCAAACTCCCGATCGAGAGTGAAGCGAGCGGAGTTCGTTGTGTTCCCGATGGCGTACTGCTTTCATTGAGTGGCTAAACCGCTAACTAGTGCATCAACGCTTACACAAGGTTCATTTAAGGTCAACGAAGTCCAGAAAATGAACAGATACATTCCCTTCATGTTAACGCGGGCGATAACCGCCGAGGTGAAAACTGAGCGACAACAATGGCCGCTGACAGCTTTATCAACTCACCAGACCCCCAGTGTAACCACAGCCGACCACAAGCCTCAGTTTACCCAGCTCTTAAAGGTGTTCCACGATAAACAGTTAACAATAAAGCCGACAATAAAGAGATTAAACAAACTTCCGCAAAAAACTGACAATATACAGATGCAAAACTCAGTCGACAATAAACAGATACGAAAACCGACTGATTGAGAAACCTCCCACACTGCCGAAATAATTTGTTGTCTTGTTTGTGTTATAAACAGATACCAAAAACAGCAGACACCAAACAGATACGAAAAACAGCCGGCAATGAGTGATTAGGCATACTCACCACCCACCGCCAGAATAACTTGTCGTGTTTGTGTGTGTTTGTGTGTGTGTGTGTGTGTGTGTGTGTGTGTGTGTGTGTGTGTGTGTGTGTGTGTGTGTGTGTGTGTGTGTGTGTGTGTGTGTGTGTGTGTGTGTGTGCGTGCGTGCGTGCGTGTGTTTTAACCTCCGCAGGTATCTCCGGTACGACTGAGCAGCCACTTCATCAATAGAGTGAAACGTTTACAAGCGTTTAATCACAAAATAAGCACCCAGCTTGTTCCCTCTGTGTGTGTCTGTGTGTGTGTGTCTGTGTGCGTGTACGTTTGTTTTCCTTCAATCCCAGTCGCCTGGAAATGTCATTCGCAGGGCAACTTCTAATAATCCTTTATGAGAACATGGAGATAATATATAATGGGAGTGGTGTCGCCGCAGAGATGCACAGCACTTAAACCCGCCTTGGAACACGAGTGCACGCACACAGAGCCCGTAGCCATGCGACAAGTCCAAGCGAAAACTGCTCGTGATTTCTGGGGGGGGGGGGGGGGGGGGGGGACGCGAGGCCAGAAAGCGCAAAAGAGGGAGAGAGAGGGCGAGCAAGAGAGGGAGAGAGACAGACAGACAGACAGACAGACAGACAGACAGAGGGGACGAGAGAGCGCTTCCCAAAGATGTCTTCGGCGTCTTGTCTTCTTATTGGCTTATTCATGGCTCCTGTTTATTATTATCTATCCTTCTGTTTATTCAAGAAGATGGGGGGGATTCGATCGGGACCGAACTGAAACGGCGCTGCGCTGGCGGTTTGTCCCTGTGAGGAGGAAGTAAAGTAGGACACGGAGACGGAGACGCGAGCGGGAACAAACAGGTCACGTTGCTCGATGAGCCGAACCGCGGGGGAATCACGACAAGCGCCGCGGGTGCGGCGGTTGGTGTTCGTATCGGTGTAGCGGGCCTGTGTGTTGTGTGTTGGGGACCTGGGGAGTTTGACGCTCCGATGCGGCCATCTTGGATCAAGGCAGTAGCTGGGTGGGGGTTTGGATCCAAGATGGTGCTTGGTATGTAAAGATATTATTGAGACTCGAGAAAGCCTGAATTTTAAGTTAGACACTCGCCTCCTCAAAGTGTCATGTTTCTCCCGCTCAGCCGATTTGAACGACAGGAAAGAACAGAGTTAAAGTTTTGAAAGAAACATCCACGAGTAAATGTTGAGGGAGTAAGAGAGCGCGAGAGAGAGAGCGAGCGTGAGAGCGAGACAGATGCCACGATTGCAATCAAACCATTGGTGGCCACGCGTTTCAATTCTAGTCCGTGTCACGTGGGAATAGGTGAGGGTCACCATGGAAACACGACATCCGCTTTCCAATGGCGTCAGCGAGAGTCACCACTCATCCCACGTTATCCCTGGCATAACACTCGAGCTCAACCTTGGCGAAAATGGTTATGAGGCAATGAGAGCTGTCAAGGTTGGCTCAGGACACAGTGTACCACCGGTAGTAGCACCAGTAGTAGTCGGAGGTGAGGTCTGTGGTAAAGCGACAGGTGGTGGATGACAACAAGGAGCCCATTGTGGCACTAGATGGTCCCGCGGGCTAAAAAGGAGAAGAAGATGAACGGGAAAGGCACACGGCTACCAACTCCTGATAAAATAGCAGAGGAATGCAAGGCAACGTTTGCAAAGACGGCTGCCACCGTTGTCACAGAACTAAGTGTGGGGTGGCGTGAATGCGGTCTGTAGAATGGAGCTGCAGTTTCATCACTTTAACATGAATGCCCCTTCTTTTGTGAAAAAAAATATTCTACCCGAGATGTACAAGAGATGGGGATGAAGAAAGAGAGAAAACGCAACTCGGGCAAAACTGGATGTCATTTTGGTTGTGTATAAGTGCCCCCCCCCCCCCCAAAGAAAATAAGGGAGGCATCGTTGTGGACTCGAGCTGCATAGATCAAACACACACACACACACACACACACACACACACACACACACACACACACACACACACACACACACACATGCACCTTCACACACACACACACACACACACACACACACAGAACGCACACGCATGGCACAAAGCTCCTTGGGGACACAAAGACACACAACCCACAACCCAACACACAAAAACACGCACGTTGTTTCTTTGGAAAAGGTACAAGGACATTTTGTTGTGCTTGGCCGGTTTCCTTTGCCCCGTCACAAAAAAGGGTGGTAGTGGGGGTGGTGGTGGTGGTGGTGGTGGTGGTGGTGGTGGTGGTGGTGGTGGGGGGCAGTGAAAACAGCCGTCCGGTTCAGTGTGTGCGGAAGCTGGGGGATATTTAGTATTCGGTAAAGGGCTGTTTCTGTGACCTGCTGCTTTGGTGGCAGAAATCTGTTCCGGCTGAGCTGGACAAAAAAATAAATATCTCTATATCTGAGAACACAGCGGGGACGCGAACACATGACCGCTGACGTCTCGTTCCCGTCCTCTCCTACTTAGCCCGGCCTCGGCTTCTTAAACACAGCTGAGTTCCAGCACCTCAGGCTCACCCTGATTATCAATCAGGGTGAGACTAGGAGACAAGTGAAGCTAGGGTACATAGTCCCTAGTACTGGGAAACCATTGAAGCTATAGTCCCAGTACTGGGAGACGAGTGTAGCTATGGTACATAGTCCAAGTACAAGAGGACACAGGATACTGGGAGACCAGCACAGCTACAGTCCCAAGTGCTGGGAGACCATTGAAGCTATAGAACATGGTCACCAGTAGGAGACCAGTGAAGCTATAGTCCGCAGTACTGGGAGATCATTGAAGCTATAGAACATGGTCACCAGTAGGAGACCAGTGAAGCTATAGTCCGCAGTAATGGGAGATCATTGAAGCTACAGTCCCCAGTAGCTATAGCTATGGGACATGTTTCAGAATCTGCTCCTTTTCGTGAGTAAAGAATTTCCTGTCCTTGACTATGTGATCCATTGGGAGCTCACCGTTTTATTTGCATAAAGCAGAAACATGATTTTTCTTTTTACAACCTCAAATATATTCATCATGCATATTCATCCTACGGATATTTTAACTAGGTGGTCAGATATTTACATAATGGTGCAGGCGTTGAACAATGTATCAGCGTTAAATACTAATGACATAACAGAGGCTTCAATTAAATTATAAATATACACCATTACCGTCCATATGCGTGGCAATTAATGGTAATGCTATCCAGACCCATGCTTAGGGGCAGAATCCCATTACAACGCTGTTCAAAACCTTTACCACAAAAGGACAGTCTTACACATTTCACACAAAGACTGCAAGTTTTCTTCTCAAAGAATCCCCCACCACCACCACCACCACCACCACCACCACCACCCCAACACTTCACCAGTCATCCATGCCCCGCTTGAAAAACATAATACGCCCCTTTTTTTTTATAGCCCGAGAACTAAATAAAGATAGAAAGAATAAAAGACTGTAGAAGGGAGTTGGGGGTGGGGTTGGGTGGGGTTACAGTGCACTCAGTGTTCACTGTGCTCAGTTTCAAAGCTTTCGGTCTTAGCTAATTAGTCGGGGGCTGGCTCTAGGCTCTAGCACCGCGATAAGCTCTCCACTTGACTCCAGGAACAGAACTGGCTCATGGTCCTTCACAGTTTCACTACCTTTTTAAAGAAGAGGGGGTGGGGGATGGCGAGGGGGGGGTTCTGTGATTATTCCACTTCATAAAGGGGTGTCGTGTCCGTCTCGAAACGCTATCTTTTCTATTGACCTTTATATTGAAAGTTAGGATAAAAGGTATTTTTGAGGATGAAAGGAAAACTAGATACCATCTCAAGGTCTATTATATATATATACATATATACATACATACATAGATAACATACTGTATAATATATATATATATATGTCAATATTTATAAAAAAAAAATATATATATATACATACATAGATAACATACTGTATAAAATATATATATGTCAATATTTATAAAAAAACAAATTATATATTTATATATTAGAATAAGGGCAGTATAGATATATAGGGATATAAGTCCCCATCAATTCCTTGCCTTAGTTTCAACCAGGCTTTGCAATAAGCTGCAGGAGCCCTGCACTCTACCCTTGAGCGACGGTGTGTTGGTGTGTGTGTGCATGTGCACTCATGTGGATGTGTGTACAAGGTGAGAGAAGTGAGAAGTGAGAAATCGTGGCCCATATATTGCGTGTGTTTGTGTGTGCATAGGTGCGCACGTGCGCATCGTCGACATGTGTGGGTAGCACGTGTGGGTGGGTGTGTGTGGCTGTGCAGGGAGGGATAAAGAGTGGTAATTTATGCAGCCAGACATCTGGTAATGCCATGATGCGATGTGACGTGATCGAGGCCATAATGGAGGGGGGCTGGGCATTGTTTAGCAATTCATCTCTCTCTCTCTCTCTCTCTCTCTCTCTCTTCTCTGTCTCTCTTCTCTCCCCCTCCCTCTCTCCTCCCTCCTTCCCTCTCTCACCCCCTCCCTCTGGTTATAGGGGCAGCACTTGAGGTTGCTCATCATCAGCGCTACCAAACACACACACACACACACACACTCTCAAAGAGCCGGCCATGCGGAGAGATTACAACACTGGCGTGGGCCCAGGAAGTGGCTCTGTTTCTACGCAGAGGAGACAGGAAGTAGAAGCAAAGGGTCTGGATCTGGACTCAATCAGACAGATGCTATCTAACGTGGATGGATTTTTGGAATTTTGTTTGGCAGGCATGTCCGCGCGCATGCACGGAATCGGTAAGAGCACTAGTTTTTGCTATCTCGTGTGCAGATGCATAATAAAGAGGGGCCCTGATGAGATTAGCTGGGAGACCCGCCGATTCAAAAATCCATATTCTCATATCGTATGGGCGTGTGTATGTATGTGTGCGTCTTTGTGTGTATGTGTGTGTGTCCATCTGTCTGTCTGTGTGTGTGTGTGTGTGTGCATTGTAGGCACAATGTATAAAGTACAACAACCACAAATAGTATACACAAGTCGAAACGCACACAACGCATATTCCAGAGCAGAACATCATCACGGATAAGAATAAGTAACAAAATGGAAGCGCTGGAAAATCACCCAATAAAATAATAAACTAGCATCACAAAAAAGAAAAAACCTTTCTCGCTCGAATGTACTGGACATCAAGCACTGCAGTCGATAGCTCTGTGTGCGTGTGTGTCTGTATGTGTGTGTGCGCGTCTTTCTCTTCTTTCCAGCGATAGCGGTGTGCTCGCCAACCGCCAAAGAGCCTCAGGGTGGGAGAGTCAGAAGACTGGCGAGCTGGGGAGAGGTGTCTGCTCCGACTTGATTAATATTAAGACACTGCCCTGGTTCCAGCCCCCGCCGCTCACTAAAGTACCGCAGGGTGCGTCAGAGAGAAACCAGAAGGAAAAAGACAAAACAAAGAGAAACCCCGGCCCCCCAGTCTCCCCCCCCAGTGTATTTAACGTATAGATTTGACACACGCGTGTTTGTACGACATCCGTCTATTTATTTATATATTCACATAATCACGCCAGGAAGGAGAATGGTTCCGACTCCTTGTTTCCATCTTCTTTATGTGTTCCCGGCAGCACCACCTCCACCACCACCTCCACCACCACCTCCACCACCGCCCGTGTGACAAGGGGGGAGATGATGGATGAGGCGGTGGTATTAATTGAGCAATGGGCTGCCACCTCTCTCTCACCACGCAGGTGATCTGTGTGTGATTTCTGGATCAAGCTCGCAGACGCCAACAGCCTCGATGATGGATGGCCAGTCAGGCGCGAGTGTATGTGTGTGTGTGTGTGTGTGTGTGTGTGTGGGGGGGGGGGGGGGAAGGAAGGAAGGAAGGAGGGAGAGGGGAGAATCGACTCCGAACGTGTGGATGTGCCCTGTAATGGGGTGGCGCGGAGTGAATGAACATCAGCCGACGCGCGCCTGCCTCCCCTAAATGAATGAAACATGAGCTCGCCGCCTCGGCTCGGCAAGAGGAAAAGCACGGGAAAAATAAAACATCAAAACACCCCGCCAAAGTGGGAAGAATTCGGACCGCCGGTAACCATGACGAACGCGGCCCAATCCGCGGATCGTACCCGAGCTCCAGGCGGTTCTTGACAGCCACTGTGACAGAACGACAAGGGTCCGGAGAGCTAGCGCGATGACCACAGGCCCCGCCACCGACAGATTGTGTTTCTGTGTGCGTGTCTCCCATGCAGAAGCCACCCACCTCCGGCTCGACCAATAGGAAGGGCGAAAGCCATGTAATCAGAGAGCTGGCGTGTCACTAGTCGCACAAGGCAAGACACGTGTCCACGAGTCCCCTCGTCCCTTGGGGATAATATTCAAACTTAAAAGTCACATTTAGAAACCCGAGTCCTCGCTAATAACGTGCCGGGAGGGGTTGGGTTGGGGGGGACGGCGTCCACGCCGAGACACACACGTAACATGTCTAAACTTTCGAACCCGCGCGGCGCTTACACAACGGCGTCTTTAGCTAAGCCTCTTTGCGGGCTGTCCCCAGCTGACTCCGCCACACGCCAGACTGCCTTCACCGCTTTGCCTCTTTTAATCAATTTTGCATGTGTCGGTTACTTCCAGACGAGCTCGCGCGGACCCCGAGCGCTCCCGGAACATGCCAGCTTCCGCCATCGAGGTCAGGCCCCGCTGTGGTGCTCCTGGCTCCCTCTAGTCCTCCAACTCCCCCTACACCTCCTCCTCCACCACCACCACCACCACCACCACCACCACCACCACCACCACCAGCACCCCAGGCAACAGCCCCAGCCGGCTGGCACCCTGCCCTCTGGCAGATGGGAACATGTGGGCAGGAAAACCGGCCGCATCAAGACAGCCTGGGGTATCTGTGACATCCTCGCGCGCACACACACACACACACACACACACACACGTCTGTGTGTGTGTGTGTGTGTGTGTGTGTGCGTGTGCATGCGCACTTCTGTGTGAACAGCGAGCAGGTGACGACACACCAGATTATTACAGAGAGATCGTTGCCTCAGTGGACTGCTCAGAAGTCGTCTGAGGTCAGAAGCACAAACAAGAGTACTGCTGCTATCCACAGCTACCCAGCCTCAGACCAGTCTCACTATAACAGCAAGACGTATATATATATATATATATATATATATGTATACAGTATATATATGTTTTATTCAGAACTTCCTTCTGAAGAGCCACAATAAACTACATGAACTCAAATCAATACCTGTATCAACATAGAACGCTCACGATGAACCGCAATGGAAACCATGGCGTTGACTATGCTAACGGCGCAATGCTAAATGCACTTCACATAAAGTACCCTACACATTGTGTGTGCCGTTATAAACCTTTCTCTCAGATCGATGAGACTATCGACGCCCGGCCGCAGGTTTTCTGCTGGTTGCGTTACATCAAATCCGGTCGAGGACAAAAGCGTCCGAACAAATTCAACACGGCAAACCAATTTTTTTCTTTTCTTCTATTCGGCCCCGAGGCTGCGTCTTTCATCCGGCGTTAGCGACACATCCATCATTAATCTGGGGACAATTTGATCAGCGCCGAACCCCTCCGACTTATTACTCATTCTCCACAGAGATACGAGCACCCGCAGATAAGATTAGACCAACAGATAGCGCTTCGTAAGCTAGCGCGTCTCTCTCTCTCCCTCCACTGCTTGATCTCAATGGCGGCTAATCAGCTGAACGTTAGGCTTCGGATGGCGCCCCCCCCCCCCCCCCGGGCCCATCCGCACACACACACACACACACACACACACACACACACACACACTCACTCACTCACTCCCCCCCCCCACCCCTCAAACCCATTTAGTTTCACGCCCTGTAAGTGCAGTCCGGACTCATGCAGTTGAGTGATTGCTGTGTATGGATGCGTGGGTGGGTGGGTGGATGCATGGGAGGGGTGGTGGTGATGGGGAGATGGCTGGGCCCCAGATGTGAGGCTGCCAGGTGAAGCACTGGTGCTCGATTGCCCGTTTCTCCTCGCTGGGGAGCAACCGGCGTGACGGCCGGCTGGGGTTAGAGAGAGAGGAGGGGGAAAAGGGGAGAGAGAGAGAGAGAGAGAGAGAGAGAGAGAGAGAGAGAGAGAGAGAGAGAGAGAGAGAGAGAGAGAGAGAGAGAGAGAGGTAGAGAGAGAGAGGCGAATGGGAGAGAAATAGTGCGAGACAGAGGCAGAGGGGAAGAGAGAGAGAGAGGGAAATAGACAGATAGACAGACAGACAGAGAGAGAGACGGCCAGAGAGGCAGCGGAGGTGCCCCTGTCCGGCTGAACTGGTGGAGCATGGCGCTAACACGTCCGGGGGTTAGGGGTTTGATTCCCGCGGGGGGGGGGGCTGAGACACTCATCCACTCACGGTATTGGCTGTTGGGGTAAACTCCTCCAGCTAATGGCATTTGCCATTATTATATGTTAGACCCCCAGCAGGCGATAAGATCGCTGCCCTGGCCCCCTTAAAGAGGTCATTAACCACACAGCCAAGGTGTGGAGAGCTGCTTTTAAAGGGAAGACCCCATAAAGATGCACTGATGGCCCCATAAAGGCCGGGTGTGCAAGGCTAGATTACTGCTTCTTCTGGTATTTATAGCCTCTGTATGTACACAATGGATGGGTGTCTCTGTGTTTGTGTGTGTGTGAGGCAGGGAAGAGGTGAGGATTTCAGCGGAGCAACATCCGCAACGACACTTCTCACCGAGACGTTAATGGAATAGAGGGAATCGTTACGGCGGTACGTGCGAGCTCATTGTCTCTCTGTTGTGAACTTGGCCACACGCGCCGGCTTCTCTCCCACGCACACACGCAAAGAAACACAATGCAATGAGGGAATGAGAAACGAGCGACAAAAACAGAAAGCGTTGAATGTGCACCGTCGCCTTTGAATCGATGCCAGAGTTTCAGGAAAGGTACTTTGGTGTCGCTGCGTTCTAAGCGGGAGACAAAAGAAACCACATTGAGATTCGGATCGACCGTGTGGACTTTCTATGGCTTGCGCTGTGAACGGTGAGCTTTGTGTTCACGTCAGACGGCCATAGACCGTGACAGAGACACCATTGTCGTACTCCCGTCCATGTGAATCCTAACTCTATCGATGGCAAGAGGTGAACGTTACAATGGTGTTATTGCCGTCACTGGGATTGCAGTTTTGCAGGCGACGGATTGTTTACTTTGCTTCTCTTCCGTTTGAATGGTTAATTAAAAGGTTGGGAAGGCGCCCATCTCAAAAGCAATTATCACCAGCCCACACACGCTTCCCTCATGTGCTGAGCGAACCCCCACAACATCACAGGAACGTATACATGTCTCTGTATGTTGTGTCTTCCTCACACAGCAACAAAAGAAATACAGACAAAAAGAGTTTGCATATATCCAATACCCAATGCAAACTAGCAAATGAGTATATCGAATTTGCTATTTTAGGCCCTGAAATAATTACCAAAAGTCACACCATGTTTGATTTGGCAGCACCTCCCAGTCTATTATTTGGTAGGGGATTGTTCTTGCATAACACATTCAAAGACCTCCTCTGTACGACACTGCACATCCAACGACACTGCACATCCAACGTTGACACCTTTCCCCAACGTATAGCATTACATCTTATATTCAACTCATAACACTCGCTCTCACACGCACACACACAAACACACACATATGACACAATGAACCACTGGGAATTAAAGCACAAAAATGCCAGGCTGAGAATGACAGTGCCTGAATGGTTTTGATAGAAGTGACAGCTTTTGGAAAGTGACGGCAGTCTGTTGAAAAAAAAAGAAGCATATCCCCTTGCTAGATTGTTCTACAGCAAGACGCACAACCCAGGGTTTGCTCCAGCAAGGAGGGCTTTTATTTTGTAATTAACTCTTTCACCTCGCTTGGACAGTGCATAATAAATGTTCCCAGCACAGACCTTACAGCAAGGGGAGGCAGGATGGTGTAATGGTTAGAGTGCTGGAATCAGCTGCAGGTCCAGTGTTAGAAAATGCTTTTTTTAACTGCAGGCATGTTTGAGCAAGAAGCCAAATGCTTCCAACATAAGGGTTATAAGTTTGAGGAATCTAAGCGCTGCAATACAAGAGAGTTATCGATATTTTGAAAAGATGCCAACAGCATGCAAACTAACAACACAGAGTTCAGTTTGGACAGGTTTAGTGTGGAGCCACACGGCTTTCTGACCGTGGCAAGAAGTTAAGTTGTGAGGGTGGAGGTGGAAAAAATAAAACATCCTATTAGCCAAGGAGAAGGAATCATTGGGATCAGGCCGACTGCTTATCGGAATGAGTCAGGCCAACATACTCTCACTGCCGCACTCAGGAAAGGAGGAAAGCATAATACCATAGGCTGTATGGATAGTACACCCCCACCACGACTTAACACAACATATAATCAAATACAAGACGTTGCCTGTTATTCGCCCGGCACGTATCCATAAGCGCAGGCAGAGAAAAGGAAAAGCTATTCATTATTTAGCGGGATTTATTTAAAGAGATCCGCACACACGGAAACAAGTTGGAGCCGAGTGGATGATTGTATCATCGGGACAAATAAACTAAAGCCAAAACTACAATTAAAGTACAAAAAACAAACAGCCATTATGCAAAGCTTGTTTCACATAGATAAATATAGGCCGTGTCTGCCAGAACTCGAGAACGAGAATAAAACTTTATACCGGCAACACACACTGACTCTTTGTTAAATCCGTGCCCATGAAAGAAGCGCAGACAGCGCCTTTATAGCCTCTAGCTTCCATGAAAGTCTTCGCTTCATGTTGTAGGAGCTACGTAAGCTAATATTGGGGATGCTACCGTTTGGCTGTGTGGCACTTCGTTTAGACTGCTTAGGGAAAACATCGTTATTTTGGGAATTCCACTCGCTCATCTTCTACTAAAGAAGCAGGGTAAACAGTTAGTCAGATAAAGCAGGAGGATTGAACAGGTTTCGACCTTGTCCATGGAGGGTATCAATAATACAATCGTTTTGGATAAAAGTGTATGAATCAGGTGGAGGTGTAAGTGTAGCTTGATCATTTTTAAGCACAAAAAACACACAAAGATAACCATACACACGGACAAATGCATGCTAAAAAAAACAGACAAACACACACAGACACACACACACACACCACCACAAACTCCCACACACACACAGAAACAAAACCAATTCAACACATTCCACCTTCAGATACTACGATGGTTTTAGATAATAGTGTGTGAATCGCATGTGTAGGTGTAGCTCTAGCATTTTTAAGCGCACACACACACACATACACACACACACATAGATATACAATACACACTTACACACACGCCTGCAGAAACTAACACAGATACAAAACCTCACACACACACACACACACACACACACACACACACAAAATGAACAATCAATCAACTCATTCCACCTACCGAGTCTGTTGTCCAGCGCGCCAAAGTCCAGCGAGTACTTGACCACGTGGTAGTTGTTCCACACGTACAGCAGGTTGTCCCGGGGGTTGTAGTCCACGGCGGCGATGTACTGGTACGAGTTGGGGAAGGCGATGTCCAGGTGGCCGTCGCGGCTGAGCTCCGTGTTGTACACGTAGTCCACCTTGTTGCCCGTGGCCTCGTTGTCGTCGTCCTCGTACACGCTCTTCACCACGTACAGCACGCCGCACACCATGAAGGCGTTGGACGCTGAGCGCTTGTCGTACGCCGTGTCCCAGGTGCCCTCCACCCGCAGCGTGTACGGGTTCAGCTGGCTGATGACGATGCGGCCGTTGTTCTGCTCCGTGGCGTAGATCACCCACAGGCCGTTCTCGTCCACCGCCAGGTCGATGTCCGACTTGCCGCCCCAGCGGTACGGCGAGGTGTCGTGGTAGTTGGCGTTGGCGATGATGGCCTCGCCGCTCTTGATGCGTGTGCGCAGGTCGAACTTGACGATGTTGCGCGTGCGCTCCTTGTTGAAGAAGAGGGCGCCGTCGTACACCACAAAGCCCGTGCCGTCCACGCGGTGCGGCAGCTTGTAGGTGGTGGTGGGCCGGCCCGCCACGAAGTCCTCCTTGGAGGAGTACTCGGTCAGCGTGTCTGTGCGGTAGGGGGTCCACGGCATGTAGTAGATCTTGTCCGAGGCCTGCAGGGGGTCCTTGCACCAGGCGCCCGACTGGTGGTCCGACTCAAAGAGGTGCTCGCTCTGGTAGACGCCGCGAAGAAGCCCCGGGCACAGGAACACTGAGGAACCAAAACATGACAAAGGGGCCAGGCGGGGCCGTTACTTTGGCATGTGAGGGGCCCGGCGTGGGGGCCAATGGGGGGGGCCCGAGCCGGACGCCACAGAATCAGGGATCGGATCTGAAGGACTTTTTGTTTGGCGGGGTTGAGAGGGTGATTCGTCTTTTTGATCTAACGTTCACTTTATTAAGTGTAAATTAAAAGAAAGGTAGGCGAATGACAGCCAACTTAAGGATTGTGAGATTTATGTATTGGTCGGAAAAAATGGGAGGACTTTCTTTGCAATGGATTTCATTTCAGCGTTCCGGGGAGTTACAATAATTGAAGGGATCTATGATAAATCGTCCGGGGTTGGCGTCAGGGAATCGCTGAACAACGTTAACATTATAGATTATAGATTTTAATTCTTTTTTGCAATCAGATCCGAGTGATTCTGTGGGATGTAGCTCATAAATCTCAGCCAGGATGACCGTCGGGGTAATGTGGTGATTGAGGAGGAGATTGTCATGGTGGGAAGGGTAGGGGGGATCAGACAGACAGAGGGAGGGAGGCATCACTGACTGGAGGAACACTGCTGAGGGCACAGCACACTGCCATGGACGGCCGCAGACAACAAAGACACACAAATATGAAAACACACACGCGGGCACATGCTTGCACACACACGCACTTTGACACAGACATATTACAAATCTTATTCGGGTCACCCAACCCCCACCCCCGACATTTTGCACAGGAGATTAATAGCAGATATTATGACATCAAATATAATTATACTGGACGCTGGCGCCTTGTTAACTCCCCGGCACCCGACGTAATTCAGAAAATATTGATATCATCTCGTCTTTATTTTATTTATTTTCCTGTAATCCAATTGCATCACATCTCCTGTCTGGAAAAAAAACGGGGTTGTGAAACTTTTCCGCCAACATCATTAAGGAATGAATTAGGCAAAGCTAATAGAGTTTCTGTGGCCCTTGGGTAATGTGAAAGAGGAGCTTTTACAGGTTTAAAAACACAGAGCCCTCTCTGCCTATGATCCTAATTTTAGCTAACTTTATTCAGCGTCGGATTGAATTACGACTGCTGCTCACGCAGGTCAAGAGGTCAAATCCTGATTATCCGACATCAATGCTTTTATTGTGTTTATTTTTTTAACGATTCACTTTTCAGAGAATCTTGGGTGGGTGTCATGTTAAAAAACGAAACGCACGCAGTGTTGCGGTGGTTCCAATTAATTTAAGTCCGGCACTGTTATGTGGATAAGGTCGATGTTAAATACATTATGCACGTTTTAATTGTGCTTGCTGGCATCCACAGCAACATGCATCCATTCGCCTCAAGCAGTTCAAACAGCCGCACACACTGCCAATCAGGAACCAACAACAAGGCGACGTGTGATACAAATTCATTTAAAACCTTCACCATTTTTTTAAAAGCGCTACAGCTACGAATTTTTCTGGCGGATCCCGTGAAAGCGACACCGTCGTAGGTTTCCGTTTTTTTCTTTTCAAACTCCCGAGTTTCCAAAAGGTGTCGTGGGAAGATGTGTTATATATAACGCAGGGGAAGTAACATTTATGCGGCTCTTTTTTTTTTTGTCATTTTGACGGGCTTTGAGCCTGACACCAGCCTGCTGACAGCCTCTACCCGGAGAGCTCTGGCTGGGAGGTACAGACGCCGCCGCACGGCGACTTGTAGTTCGGTAGAGCGAGCGAGAGAGAGAGCGAGAGCAAGGATGTGCGCGAGACAGCGAGAGAGAGAGCGACGGAGAGAGAGAGAACGCAAGCTAGAGAGAGAGAGAGAGAGAGAGAGAGAGAACGCGAGAACGTGCGCGCGAGAGAGAGAGCGACGGAGAGCGAGAGAGTGGACGAGAACGTGCACGAGAGAGGGAGCATGCGAGAACGAGAGAGATCGTACGCGGGACAGAGAGAGGGAACGAAAGAGAGTGTGTGTGTGGGGGGGGGTGCAGACAGAAGAAGGGCTCCTCTCCCCGGTAATCTCCACAGATTAAACAGGGTGTCTTGCTCGCAGGTGAGGAATGTTGCAGGGACACCGCGGTGCCTCCCGTTGACATCCACTCTCTTTGCGCTGTTTAAGGAAAAGACGAGAGGGGGAAAGAGACACCCGGCTACACTGGGAGAGGCAGGTTCTGGGGTTTTTAAGACAGCCGAGGCGCACTCCGACGGCACCAGTCCCCGTAGGCGCCCTCGTATGAAAAGTCCCTGGATAAGACTCGGAAGAGAGAGGCGAGGGGGAGACGTGGTTCTTAGGGGGAAAAAGGGAAAAGAGGAAGAAATGAAGGCATCATATCTTATTTTAGCTGGGGATTCAAATGTAACGGTTTGGAATAAGAGCGTCCCATCATCGGCATTGTAGCTTCTCCCCCCCCCCCCCCCCCCCCCCCCCCGTCCCCTGCAATATCTTACCGAGGTTTCTCAGACGACAGAAGTCGGGGAATGCTTACTTTTGTACAGCAGATCCGCTGTCTGTGCGTTCACTAAATTCCTGCTCCACCTTGGATTTTCTTCCCCATCAAAACCATTTTTCCCCTCACATTTATTTAATGCTATGCAGTCTCCATGGCGTGCCTTGATGAGATGGGTTTTTTCAGCTGAAACACAAGGCTGGGGGAAGGCCCACGGCTCACAATCCACCAGCATCTGTTCAGCGTGGAAAAAAAATAAAAGCCCACACCTGGCCCAATAAGGTGTGACTACACACTCGGCAGCACTCTGCCATATTGACGATGTGCTCCCCGAAGGTTATGGCCATCATCGCGTTAAGGCCATAATCTAAAATGCTGACAGTTTATTGGACAAACTATCGATCATCCCTCTCCACCCCTTCAGGCCTATCACCTCTGTACACCTGCTTTAATGCTATGCAGCTGATTAAAGCACCAGCAGAATCATTTCCCAGTCATCCAGGGAAATAAGCAAAGCGATGTCTTGTGCTATGAGAGGTTGCATATTTAAGAGTGGAGGGGGTGATGTTTTAAATATTTGGGTGTATTTTTTGACTGCCAGTTGCAGGCTTTGTACAAATGGTGTCAAATGTTGTGGGCGAAGTTCAGACTTGGGAAAAATCAATGAATTATGAACTGTTTTACAATATTTCACCATCAAGGTCTTCTTAATATATTTTTGAGTTTTTAATATTCTGAATATCGATTAAAACTAGATTGGTCCCACTCAAATAACGGCCCGATCGAAACGCGACACGGCACGGTAGGAGTTTGAGTTCAACCCCGCGCGCATTTTTAATTTGCTTTCATAGTACACAGACTCACTAATTTCCGCACCCCCATCAAACTCCCGAATTAATCAGCGACATCAGCGGCACGGCAAAAACAAAGCAGCACAAAAGGTCAGCCGTAGCATCAAATCCCACATGGTCTCTACAGACGTGTACGCAACCCGCGGCGAGAACGATACAGAGAGGAAACAAAAACACAGACAGGGGGATCATAAACACAGAAAAGTAGTTAGTATTTAGTTACCTTTTTGTTCCACTTCTACTTAAAGGCATGACGGGGAGAGGGGGAGAGAGAGAGAGAGAGAGAGAGAGAGAGAGAGAGAGAGAGAGAGAGAGACAGCGAGAGAGAGAGAGAACAGAAGGAAACAAAACAAGGAAATAAAGAACAGATTAATGGCGGCGATAATTGCGAGCGCTGCGTTGCCGTCACGCAGGTCAGACAGTGAAGTAAACATTGGAGGGAAGAGGAACACACTGGGTTAGTCAGACACAGAATCATTCATCAGTCATTGAGCGAGAGAGAGAGAATCAACGGAAAAGAGCACACAGCTTCACAGCAGCCTGCAGAGGAAAGAGATTATAACCTGGTTAGCAGTGATGAAAATAAAAGATATCTATGTTAGTATTGTGCACAAGATGGTTCATGACAGTTTTGTTGAATAACAAAGGTGATTTTCTTTCATTTTTTTAATCAAAGCTGATTTTAATTAAGCTATGATTAAAATTGCAACTGTTCAACTAGCTCTTAGCTCAAGATAACCTATATATTCAGTAAATGCTGATCGATAGTGATGATAATAATAAGGTTATCAGCAAAATCACATCCTTTAACTGATATATTCGACAAATAATGAGCCTGTACCATTTTTTTTCCCATAATAGTCGAACCATTGACCGTCCCGAAAGCCCTCCCTCACAGGGCCTAGACAGCCGTGCTATGCTAGTGCGCGTCACACAGCTGCGTAGCCAGGACAAATGGACAGAACGCTGTTATTTCCTTTTCCTATACTCTGAAAGGCGCCCGACTCTTAAATCACACACAATGTGACTTTAAGAACCAAGGACAATTTGGATAATTCAACCAGGCAACAAAGTGTGCTCAACAAACCTAACTGCAGCGTGGAGAACACACAGTTACCCTTTCGCCAACATTAATGACGTTGGCGGAAAAAGTTACCCACGACAGTTACCCTGCTCTGGCTCGCAGGTGGAGGATAATATTGGCAAAAAGAACCTGCCATTCCTCCAAGCGCTTCATTGCTGTCCCCTCTCCCGTAATCCTGCTTCTAATAAGAGGGGATTACCCTCTCCTAGGGCGGCCCTCAAGGGCCAAACAGAGCACCACAGACTGACGTGCACAGTGCGTCAAGGTGTGTGTGAGTGTGGTGTGGTTCTTTGTGTGAGTTTGTGTGTACTATGTGTGTTTGTCTTTGTGCATGTGCGTGTATATGTGTATCTGTATGTGTGTGTGTGTGTGAGTTTATGTATGTGTGTGAGTTTCCGCATGCATGCGTGTGTTTATGTGAGCGTGTCTATGTGCATCGATGTGTGTGTGTCTGTTTCTGCATGTGTGTACACGTGTATGTTTCTGCATGCGTGTGTGTGTGTGTTTCTGCATGCGTTTAGATGTGTTTCTGCTCGCGTGGGAGTGTGTGTGTTTGTTTCTGCTTGTGTGTGTGTGTGTGTGTGTGTGTGTGTGTGTGTGTGTGTATGCGGGGGTCAGGGGCGAAATGAAGGTTATTAGAGGAGAAAAAGAGCAATAAAAAAGCACGAGACGAAAGGCGGAAGAGGAGGAGGAGGAGGAGGAAGAGGAGGACGGGAGATTTGGGTCAGGCTATATCAGGTAAAGGAAAAGGAAGAGGAGCCGACAGGAAGAGATATCGCCGAGCTTAGATATACTTCTGCCAGCCAGAGAAAAAAATGAAAGCTGCTGCTCTACCAGCCGCTCCAGCTGTGTGTGTGTGTGTGGGTGTGTGTGTGTGGGTGTGTGGGTGTGTGTGTGTGTGCGCAGTGGACCTCATCGTAGGCAAACATTTGGGCCACCATTAAAACGCCATCCATCCACGCCACGATGACTGAAACAACAGCCTAGTGGGGGGGGGGGGGGTGGGGGGGGAGGGGGGGGGGGGGGGGGGGAGGGGTGGGGGTCAGCCCATCAATTGAAACGCCATCATACCTGTCAATAACTGCGACCGCATGCCGGCACGTGGGCTGCAGCAAGGTAAACAAACCACACACACACACACACACACACACACACACACACACACACACACACACATCAACCCCCCATGCTCAATCATGATGCTCTCTGCCCTCCTCCGCTGACACAGCCACACACACACACACACACACACACACACACGGCTTCTTTGTTTTCCAGTGATTGAGCGATGGCCGATAGTGGCGAGTGAAGGAAGAAAGAATAAAGTGTGTGTGTGTTTTCTTTATGTATTTGTGTGTGTGTGTGTTTGTATATCTGTGTGTGTGTGTTTGTATGTATTTGTGTGTGTGTTTGTGTGTCTGTGTGTGTGTGTGTTTGTTTGTACTTGTGTGTGTGTGTGTGTGTGTGTCTGTGTGTGTGTGTGTGTGTGTGTGTGTATTTGTGTGTGTGTGTGTGTGTGTGTGGGGGGGGAGGTAATGATCTATAAAAAGGAAAGCAGGCGGGTGGAGGCGAGGAGAGGGAGGCAGGGAGTGAGGGGTGGTGGATGACAGATCCGTGTCACGGGCAGGTGGGCGGGGCAGAAAGTGGCGACGTCCCTCTCCGGTTGACGGGTAAACCCCCTCGCCCAAAACCCAATTCATCACGAGCGCCACGAGCCAGCCACGAGCCTCACGCTGGAAAAAGTTCAGCCGCGAGCTACATCAAAGTAAGCCAAAAATGATGCCGCGAGAGGTTTAGCCCAAAGGCTTCGCCATCGCGCCCACACCATTGCCATGGTGACCCAACTAGGGTTTTCAGTTTTTTGGTCGGTTCGTTTTTTGAGTCACTCTGGAAAAAAAAAGATCCATTGACTCTCTTGTTTCTTTGTCTCTTTGCGTGTCGGTTTGTCTCTCGCCAACGCTTAACTGGCCGTTTTCTTTCTTGCCGATGTATTTTCCGATGTTTTCCCTGACTCATCACGAGGGCAGCTGATCGGGCGAGAACGCTCCAGCTTCGGCGAGGAAAACAAGGCTCTGTCGTTGGGAAGGACATCAAAACAAAGCCGGAATAATAATTCAGGCTTTTGCCGAAATGTTTGCCAGAACGGGCCAGAACAACAGCGCTGACTTGTTTTTCCTTTATTTTCTCTTGGATGTCCTCTTTCTTGCACATTTTGTACATGTGCTTGGCAACAAGTTCCCGCCATTTTACAGAGCAGCCAAAGCATTTTGCCCTTCTAAAGAAAATTCATTCAGCTGCCGTCTTTGTTTCAGCCTACTTATTGAGATATTCATTATTCCCTTATGCTCACTTTTAAGTGACATGGTATAGCAACCCACCACCCCTCACATGTTTCCTCCTTTGAACTGTTCGCCGGAATATTCCTATTCTCTGTGCCTCATCTTTTTTTAAATAGCTAACAAACCCAAGCCGAATTTAATTATTAACATGGAAAGCTGGCAGGGGCACGGACTCTCTCTGGGCAGTTGATTTTGACGCCACTACAACACTGGAAGCCCATTGGCTCAAGCGGGCAGCTTAATGGCGGCTCGCTTCCATGGAGTTAACTTGGCCAGATACAATATTTGGAGAGGGGGGGAGAGTAGACCTGGTCTGTGGCTCCCCCCCTTATCAGTCGAGATGCCATATCCATTCTAATTAGTTGCCCGGGCAGCCATCACTGCGTTGCATCCTCGCCTGTTGGCGCGGCGACGGGCCGGGCTGAGCTGGGATGGTGTACATACAACGCCGGTAAATGCAGTCTATCCAGTGCAAAGCAGTTCAAGAGCTGATTGATTTGGTCGCAAATGCAAGTTATGTGCGCTCGGAAAAGCGTCAAGCGAGGCGATTGTGTTTAGGATGTCTGACAGGATTCCCAGATCCAGCTTGTGTATGCCGTTTGACTACATAATGAATTTATGTCGAAGCAATGTTTTTTCATTTTACATATGCTCCTGTTTATTCTATGCAGTCTTTCGCATATTGGACATATTCTAAATGTCAGCTGTTTTAAATAAGCAATGGTATCGCAATATCTGCCTAGTCGATTTGACTTCGCCTGAATCTTATTTTCCACTATTGCGTGTGTTTTGGAAGCACTGTTTGCATTTAATTAACTGAGCTGACTTCCATCGACCAGAGTTTTACAGAGCTTGACGTTAATGACGGCGCCGCAATGATGCAGCGATGCTGACTGACATGACTTTAGGAAATAAATGAATATACACCTGAATGAAAAGGGGTTGCAAGCACGGGCAGGAATGGTGAATCCATTGCCGAATGTGTGTGCGATCACGCTGAGTTTAACCTATCATCCCAGCCCAGACAGCCTTGACAGCCCAACATGTGTACGGAACCTTCCCGGGGATAATCCAATTAAAACATGGAGGAAGAAATAATTTAAGAATTGTGCGCCAAAATTATATAAAACACCATGTATATTATTTCAACATCTAAAATTGAATTTTGTTTTGGAAAATGTTGTTGTTGTGGCATTTGAGCTTAACATTATTTGGGTCGTATCAATTCAATTTTCTGTAGTTTAAAGTTTTAAAATAAATATAATTCAATCCCAGTTTTCACACACTGTCAGACTGGCTGACCTACAACGCTGTCACCGCATA
>NC_136953.1:14493892-14501392 GCF_949987615.1 Pollachius pollachius
CTCCCCCCCACCCCCTTTCCCTCCCTTTTTCATTTGATTAGGATCCTCTGGACTTGTTGGACGCGTTATTAGAGATTGATTACTTGCCCATGCGAAATGAATTAAAATCCAATTAAGGCATCGCTGGAACCAGCCGTCCGGGGCTAACTGCCTGGCACGCCGCCCCCTGCCTAACGCGATACGTATAGGGGGTTGGCTCGCATCAGTCCTTTTCGGGAACCTCGAAAGTCCCCTTGGTACGGGCGGATCAGACGTCCAGGTTTATCTCCCCCCCGGTAGAGGCCGTGTGAGGCAGGGATGAGCCGGGGCCCGCTGGTTTGCTGGGGGGGCTTCGGACTGTCTTTGTGGGCTGTGAACAGCAGGGGGGAGGTGGAGGAGGGAGGTTGGTGGGAGATGGAGTGTCGGGGGGGTAGCCAAGGCTGAGTTAAAGAAAGAAAGGATTGCTTGAACTGAATGCCGTCCTTATTTTGGGGGTATTTGTCGTCGTTGTTATTATTCAAACTTCTCTTTTGTCCATTGGAAACTTTTCGGGCGTTCGCTTGGTGTCTCCGATGGCGTTGGCCGATCGATGCGCAGCGTTGACTTCGGCAAGGAAAACTGAATACGAAAAATAACTGAAGAAATGTCTTTGCATGATTTCCTGGGGGCCTGCGTGCCGCTGGCTGACTAAATCAAGGGCACTTCATTCTTGTTATTCAAGCCGAGAAAAAAAAATAAAATCAGATAAATAAAAAAACGGCGCACAAAATGGCCGACTCATTACCCGTCCCTTGTTGTCAAGGACGACACGCAGGGAGCGATGGGCGGGAAGCAGTGACGTTTAAGCAAACACCCGCGACATCGTCAACGCCAGTAGAGAACCAGCATGCACACACTGCGGCGTTGTGGGGTCCGTCGAAGGTCCCGCTGGGACCGTTCGCGGGGGGGCGCTGCCACTGTTGTTGTTGACGTGGTGGTGAGAAATCGGAACGGTGAGGAACATGGGGGGGGGGTAGTGACACTGTTGTGGTTGCCGTGGTGGTGGTGAGGAACCGGGGGGGGGGGGGGGGGGTGCAGATGTGGACCCACCCTCGGGCAAACACCGGCAGGTGGATCCCACAGGGCGAGAGAAAGACGACAGATCAGCGGAAAAAGAAGAAGTATAAAAAAAGAACGGAGAGAGGGTTTTTTTTAATAGGGTACTGAGAGAATAGGGCCGCTCTTCCTAGCCAGCTATGAGCGAGAGACAGCCAGGGAGAGAGAGAGAGAGAGAGAAAGAGTGATAAGACAGAGAAGAGAGAGAGAGCAAGAGAGTGAGAGCCAAGGTGAAAGGGCGGGCCGCAGACAGATGTCCGCCGTCGATTGCCCGCGTCGTGTTTATGACTCATCGTATATAAAAGAGTGGAGCCACACCACTTACCGCCCGGGGTGAGCCGCGCCGCTAAGCTAGCCAGCGTATGGAGGAGCACGCACACCGCGCCCACCGGACACAATGAAACCCCCGGGATTACACTTAGCCAATGAGGTGGGTGGGAGGGGGGGAGGGGGGGGGGGTTGTTTGGACGGAGCACAGGAGATGTAGAGCAGAGTGGAGTGTGATGCGGACGGACGCTGGGTGTCTCGGTCAGGGGTACCAGAGCGTAAACAACCGCCGATCACGCCGTCTTCTGTCCCGAGGTCAGGGTGACGGCGTCTCCATGACGATGTAGGAAGGGCTTTAGGGGGCGAAGGTTCCGAGGGAAGTCTTAGGTCACCGGAGACGCCGTGGTCACCGTTGGGGTGACGTTACGTTTTCAAAACTTTCCGTGCGGTTGCAATGTTGTAAATAAAAAGCACACGGGATTAAACGATCGAAACGGTTCACAGGCGTTTGCCACACAGCAAACAGACCCTGGAGGCTTTTTTTTTTTTGGGGGGGGGGGGGGGGTGTTAGATTTCCTCACTGTAGTCTGTCGCATTATTTCGACGAGACGTGTTGCGTGCTGGTGTTATTAAGAAAAGGTAGTAGAGGAAACAGACAAGTGGGTCACACTTGGTAACCATCTCCAGCGAGACGAGTGTTGGAGTGAAAATAGTGTGTCAATCACAGAACAACATTGCGCCCGGAAAGGAGAAAGTAAATAAATTGCTTTGAAATACTCTGTGTTTAATTGGGCCGCGTGTCACTTTGTGATAGCACCGCGGAAGTCAGAACGACTGTGTGTTTGTGCGTATGTTTCAGTATCTAAATAAAAATGGTACATTTTTTCCTAATGATTAAACCACAGCGCTTATCGTAGGTAATTATCGCACAATCCCAAACACTTCGTTTGGGTTAATGGTGTGGTGGTGCGTCCTCTGAGATGTGTATCATCGTGGATTCACGGTGGTATTAAACTTAACTGATTGGCCTTTTCACGGCGTCGCCGTCTTCCAATCGAAAGCCCCGAAAAAACTGTAAGTGATCGCAGCCGGTGTTAGCGTCTTATGCCCGTGACGATCTAAGTGTAAGTGTATCAAATGTAATATATATCTATCTTGAATCAATATTATTTTACATTCTGCCGCATTGTGTCTTTGTTATTCTGGAAAGGGGAAGGGGGGGGGATGGCAGATGGCAGATTAAAAAAAAATACATTTGAAGGCACATTTCTTTACGGGCTGATGAGGCGAGAGAGAGAGAGAGAGAGAGAGAGAGAGAGACACAGACAGAGACACAGACAGAGAGAGACGGAGAAGGAGAGAGAGAGAGAGAGAGAGAGAGAGAGAGAGAGAGAGACAGAGACAGAGAGAGAAAGAGAGAGAAAAAAAGAGATACAGGCTCCAGTGAAGAGGAATTAGAGTCCCGGTTGGCTGCCTCCCTGATTGGACACTCCAACCGGTTCACTTTCTGTCTCGGGAAAATGTTGGCTGGAAAAGGCAGGAGCTAACATCGCCAATGTCTTCATCCCACACAAAACAGGCCCATATTGTGCCACATGAATTGACTTTGTAGATAAGCAAACCTTTTGCTTTTTTTCTCAGATCAGAGATGGATTGCGGGCCGTTGTATTCACCTGTGTGTGTGTGTGTCTGTGTGTGTGTGTGTGTGTGTGTGTGTGTGTCTCTTTGTGTGCGTTTTTTGGTGAACACACAGGCAGTGAATGTAGCTTTACTCCGAGCAGAGAAGCCTGATTGCTTTATTTTGGAGGTGTCCACATTCATAACACCCCAAGGCTAAGAAAGTCCACCGTGCTGTCAGAGAGAGAACGAGAGAGAGCAAGAGCGAGAGGGAGAGCGAGAGGGAGAGCGAGAGGGAAAGGGAGAGAGACTGAGAGCTAGAGAGAGAGACAGAGAGAGAGAGAGCGAGAGAGAGAGGGAGAGCAAGAGGGAGAGCGAGAGGGAAAGGGAGAGTGAGAGGGAGAACGAGAGGGAAAGGGAGAGAGAGAGAGAGCTAGAGAGAGAGAGAGAGAGAGAGATTGAAAACGAGAGAGAAAGAGACTGCTAGTTTCACAGCCTACAATTGTGTGAGAGATGTTCAGAATTCAAGTGAGAGCAGGATCACTCTTCAGATTCAGTACCAGAATGGATACAAAAAAAATCTGAAATGGGGTTAACAATTTGTCATCATGGCAGTTTAGGAAAATAAGTTTAACATATTTTCCTCTGCCTTTGTTTTGGCTCTGTACTGATAAGCTAATGCTATGATAATGCTACGCTCAAGCTAGGTCATATGCTAAAAGCTCACTAGGTTTGCCGTTTTCACTGACTTTGCGATTCTGTGGATGTGTCAAATAGTGCCGGCTTGCATTGCCTACACACCAATGCCCGACTGATTAGGATATGACACAGAGGACGGTTTTCACACTAATTAGTAACATAACCAAGTAGCAGGCCAACACATTCATCATAATAAACAATGGGAGTATGTTGTACCCGATTTTACTGCTGAAAATGTGTTGTTGCTGTACTTTTTAAGTGTTTTGGACCCATATTTGTGAAATCAACCTGACAAAAACCTAACAAGCAACGAGTGGGAGCACACTTACAAACCAAAACACCATCTGAGCGTTTTATGTTTCAACAGAAAGTATGGGTCTGTTTTGTAGTGTTTATTCTCTGTACTGCATTACTGAGACTGCATGACCCCAAATTATGCATCGATTGACTTCCATACACAGGAAAGTCAATGGCAATGGTGTGTTCATGTAAACACAGTCTTGGCCTGTAGGTCTTTTCAACACTGTTAAATCTCTAAGGGAGTATGCCATTTGGTATTGGCTATAAGCTACTCCGACTCCTGACCCTAACCCTAACCCTCAACTCTACTTTGCTGGGTTTGTGCCTTGACCAAATGTGGCCTCTACAACTCACCCCTTTACGATTCTACGCTCGGTTTTCTGTGCACTGGACTGAATGGAAATATTTTGCGATACTACGCACATGCTATAGAATTAAACCCAATGAATGAGGTATTTGCTTTAATGTGAATACCTGGTAAAAAGTCAGCTACCATTGAAGTTTTCAGTCAAAGTAACCCGACACAAAAATCTGCACAATGTTACAACTTTCGTATCGCTCTTCTGTAGGAAATACTTCAAATACGTAGGTGAAAAAAGAGAAAAAAGACTGTGTCTTTGTATTTTTCAACATACTCGCCCGGTATCGACGTGTGCGGTTGTTACAGAACACAAACAAGACATGTAAAGCCGATATTATGTTAGCGGGGAACAGTAGGCAGATGCCTTTGCTTAACCGGGACAGGAAACATATTCATTCATCGATGGATAAACACTGCGCGCCGGCATTCAATCAGGCCCATCATTTGTGCATCCAAATAACATAATCAATACCACACCGCGGTCCTATCCAACTTGTTATGTGTTTTTCAGACAGAAAACGTCTCGGTCCGAGATAGTCTGCTTCTGGAAAATCAATGACGACGGTAAAAGGGGAAGAGAGAGTGAAAAGTAGGAGGTGTAACAGTTTATCCCTGACAAAAGGTGTTGCGTTTAGCACCCCATCACCGATTTAAAATGTTTTGCCTCTATGTATGTTTGTATCTATGTATGTAAATTATGGCACCCATTGCACTCCTGACCCTCCTTCGAAGGAGGGATCCTCCGCTCTGCGTTCCTTCTCAAGATGTCTTCCTTGCTATTGAAGAGAGTTTTTTGTTGCCCGCTGGGGGGGTCTAGGGTCAGGAAGGTGTCATAAACACACGGCCTGTTAAGACCTTTGAGACTGCACCCGTGATTAAGGGCTATGCAAATAACATTCGATTGAATTGAATTGTGGCTGCGTTTTTTTGAGACGGACGGAAGCATACGTACTGTAGGGCACGCACTCATACTGGACCTCAAGGTACTTGTAGGTCCCGGGACACGGGTCCGGGAACACATCCGGCCCGGCCACCACCGCACACTGCGTCCGATTATTGCACCTGGAGGGAGAGAGAAAAGAGGAGATGATGAATCCAAGGTGAGTTAGTATTTTCTTTGTAGGGGGGAATGACTCATCGCAGCCCGTCTCGAATGGTCGCAGCCATCATCGTCGTCGTTGGCGACAGAGACACACACAGAGACACAGATACACACACGCAAACACACACTGTAGTCCATCATCAGGAAGAGGGGAAATTCTTAATCGCGTGTGCTTAATGAAGTTGAAAGGATTTTAATTCCGCAGTGTCGGGTTTGTAAGGGGCCACACATTTTCAGCCTCAGTGGGCACTGATTGCCGCCGCTGTCATCGGTGAAGTCATCCATCCGTCTGGGCGAGGAAGAGGCAGAGGAAGAGGAGGAGGAGGAGGAGGAGGAAGGTGAATGTCACTGCCCCGCAAACAACAACGACGCCCGGACGGCCGGCGCCGTGTGACTCACACCGTGGGTAATGCCAGAAAAAACAAAAAACAGGGGCGGGACCTCGGCACGTAATCAAGCAAAGCCGGCGCTTCTCCATCATCATGAACACAAACCGTGGCGCTTCTCCTCCGAGACTCAATAAATAAAGAAACCAAACCAAAACCCCAAAAAATAAATTAGAATAATTGAACTTGCGGCGGTCTCAACTTCCCTCCCGCTCTCGGCGGTCATCAATCAAGACCCCCCCGCCCCCCACCCCCCTTCCTCCTCCTTGTCCACCCACCGTCATTCGCCGGCACGTCACGGCGTCGCTCATCTCCGACACATTAACTCCCAAAAACCCTCTGACAAGTATTGATCTGTTTGCCGAGCAAAAAAACGGAAGGAAAAGAAAGAAACTCAGAAGGAAGACTGTCCATCACGCTACGCTCCGACGACCCCATTGGACGGCAACGGGTGGCCACAAAGCCCGCCTTAATGAGGATGAGGGGCGGCCACCGTCCGTCACACACCAAGCCCGACACACGGGCGGCCATTATCCAGGAAATATATATCACGGGGAAGAAAGTATTTATGCGGCAACCGGCCGGTTTGTAAGTGTTGGAGTCCGGGAAGGTCAGGGGCTGAGGTCTGACACCGTGATGCATACGGCATAATTAAAGGGATCCCTACACCTTAATTAACATTGATTGGCTGCCGACTAATCAATAGCATGGGGCTGGTAATGGTGTTGGGGGGGGGGGGGGGGGGCAACGGGGAGCAGCCCCCCATCTCATCCCGAGACGGCCCCCTGTAATGAGATATGCTCCGACGCGCAACGCCCTATCCTGGCTTTATAGGTTCACGACCCGCCTCCACCTCCACTACCAATCAAAGACACACACACACACACACACACACACACGCTTAGACACCCCCCCATCCACCACATCCCTACCGTCAGCAAACCCCCCACCGTGAGGAGTTAATTCCATGGCAGTAAATGTCACTCAGATAAATAAGAGGTCAAGCCTATAACTCTGGGAAACAATTACGCAATCCCCCCCCCCCTTCTTTATCTGCGGAGCTCGGACCTAGCTTACCGCCATGTTGTCTCCCCTCTCCTTTGTGCGTTGCGGTCAAACAACACAACACAAAGATTGTGTTGTTGTGGTATTTGTGATTGGCGTGGCGGCGTCGGCGGGAAGGTCAAGGGTGGCTGATGGACGGACCACTGTGGGACACCGGGTGTATTTATTCTAAAATGTTTTGGGTTTGTTTTGTGGACAAATGGCACGTCCTCGTGGGTGCTTGTTTGTGTGGAAACGTTGCGCAAAAAATAAAGTTTTTTAATCAGATGTTTTTCTGTTCCTATTCGTATTCGGTAATCTGTTGGCAGACATGTTCAACAACGAAGGTCAGAGTGGTCCCATTTTTTTATCTTTATTTAAGTACTCCGGCGGGATTACATTTAACAAAAAACCCAAACATCATAAAATAGAATAGACCTTTATTAAAATAGTGGAAAAGCCCTCCAAGCCCCATGCCTCGGGAGCAGCCATCTTGATCCAGCCCATTGAGCCTCGACATGCACTGCCCCCCAAACTGCTCCCCGACCGGCCATTCCACTCGCCAAAGGTGACTTAAGTCATGTAGCGCGCGACGGCGCAAAAAACGCTTTAGAACACACCGCTTAATCTGTGCAGCGCGGATCAATGGA
>NC_136953.1:14506392-14526392 GCF_949987615.1 Pollachius pollachius
CCAGGGTTTGGATTAGACAAACAGAGCAATATTCAACACCCTCCCTTTGATTTACATTCCTTATGCATGATGACACGCTCTCGATTGACATTGAAATCTGAATTTCCCAAGCAAAGAAACACCCCACTTATACACATTACACACATCCAAGTGTCTCTTTACGCTGATGATGTTATAATGTTTGCTGTCTCGTGGCCGGACAGGTGTTATGAGGGAGATGAGGTGGGAGGGCTGGAGCAGAGGGTGGAAGGGAGAGGGGGGACCGCGGCTAAAGATTGAAATGTGCAATAATGTCACAAATCGATCTGTTTGCCGGCTGCAGCTTATTCACTGGGCCCTGGATGCCCGGTGATTTATGATTCCCAGGATGAATTTTTCCATTCTTGCCAATAAATGATGCAGCCCTATCGTCAACGCCGTGGCTCTTGATTTATCTCCCAGCTAGCTCGCTCTCCCCGAGACTTTCATCCACTAAACCCAGTTTAGGTGTAAGCCATATTCCGAGGGGACGCTGCAAAATAAATTGGGATTAGGTCATATTTTATCTTCTTAAATCGTAGTCATAGGAATGGATTAACGTGTCCCACATAGAATGAATATATATTTTGTAAGAAAAAAAAAATATTAGGATATATTAAAGATAGGTTGCTATGCAAGATGTGAAGGTCGATGTGTTGTATGCACCGATGTGGGTGTGTGTGTGTGTGTGTGTCTGCGTGTGTGTGAAGAATCGATTCACGCCATCAAAATTGGCAGCTTTTATGTCCAAGCAGTAGCCAGAGCAGAAATGAGAAGCTGCGGTCCACAGAAATACCGCCATCTTGGCCCTCTTGGAATATTCCATTGGCTGCCACCTCCCAGGGAGGAAGGGGGGGGGGGGTTGGAGGATGAGCACACCGATGTGTCGGGACAAATAAGATAGTGTTTTGGAATTTTCGCGACCCAAACGCGAAATACACCTGGGTGAAAAATAAAAGCGTGCGTCCACACAACACGACGATTCTAGTTGCTGTTCATGTTGCGCTGTTATTGTGGAGGGGAATTTGCTCTGGGCCTGCTGGTGCTTTGGGCCTGCTGGTGCTTTGCACCTGCGGCGATGTTGAGCCTGGCTCCTCAGACAGCTCCCCCTGCTAAGGCTGAAAAGGAACTTAGCCAGACACCCTGATGGTGGTACTGCTGCCACCGGCCCACAGAGAGAGAGGGAGGGAGAGAGGGAGGGAGGGAGAGAGGGAGGAGGAAAGGGGGAGAGATGGAGGGAGAGGGGGAGGGAGGAGGTGAGAGGGAAGGGGAGGAAGGGAGAGAAAGAGGGATGGAGGGAGACAGGGAGGGAGGGATGGAGGGAGGGGGGAGAGGTAGAGAGAGTAGGAGAGAGAGCGAGGGAGGGAGGGAGGGAGGGAGGGAGGGAGGGTCAGAGAAGGAAAGCGGCTGAGAGAAGGAAGGAGGGAGACGGGAGAGAGAGAAAAAAAGAGAAGAAAAGAAATTGAAAAGAAAAGAGAAAGTGAAAAGAAAGTGGCGACAGAGATGGCTTTTTTTCAAAGCGCCTGCCTGTTACGCACAAAGAGCAGTGACTGTCGCTGCTCAGAGTCAGACGCAGAGCTCTGGGGGGCTTATCTGAATGCATGAACTGAACAGTGACAACAACGGGGAGAAAAGAAGAGAGAAAAGAGAGAAATAGAAAAAAAGATGATAATCCTTTCTCTAGGCAACAACCCCCCACTCGAAATGTTCTGAGAGATCCAGATGAACAGTCTGTCGAAATGAGTAACGCACATTTTGACATGGGTAACCCAAAAATAAATAAAAAAACCCCTAAATGGCTTGAAAATATGTTTTGAAAGACTTGGAGATTGTGCAAAGAAAACCCCAAAAGAACCACAACACAATACGACATCAATCTGAGGCACATGCACTTATTGCATGGGCGCGCACATATAGACACACATACACAATCCCACAAACACACGCACACACACAAAATCCTACAATCCGACACGCACACACACACACACACACACACACACAGTCTGCTTTGGAGTTCAGAATCTTCGTTTCCACTCTCTGTCACCATGGTAACCCCCCCTAACGTCCAACTTGGGTGAGCATTAGCTTCCAGCTCTTTCCCTTTCTAAAGGCTACCCCAGCACCAGAAGGAGTGCTGTCAAGACCGCCGTCCAGAGCCAAGCAGGGCCCCACGCCCGGGCCCGGCCTCCGGGAGGGCTCGGGACACTAATTAGCTCGTGTCCATAGCACAGAGAAAGGATGACTGGGCATCTCTCTAATAGCGCCCCGACAGAAGGCGCTATCTTAAGAGCCACGCGGTTCAGAGAAACTCGTTTTTTTTGTCTCTTTTTTGACTTCCCTTATAAGTCCCCTTCCAAATCTTCAGTCTTTTGTTTTCCAGTTTGACATTCTTCAAACGACAACCCGGCGCGATTGTGCGACTACTGCGCTTAAGCATCCGGCCAAAAGTTCAAAATGGAGGCTTGCTTCTGTCGTGCTGTTGCCAGACTGAACCCAAGAGGCTCCGCCCCCGATCCAGAACCAGCAGAGGGGGGGATGGATTCGGAGGGGGCGGCGGGGGTTGTATGTGTGAGAGGTGTATGGAGGCTAGCCCTCATCTTGTCGAGCAGGGGGCGAGTGACAATCAAAGACGCCCGTGTCGACAGATCGATAGACGGTTCTCCCCGTGACCTTCTCCCCACTCGCATCTCAATAATGAAAGACAAGCGAGGGGTTACGCCTTACATTGGCGGTCGACACCGGGATGTTGCTGTGGGGGGTTTGGGCGGCTATTGACAGCTGGGCGGGGGTCCAGCGTCGCTCGCTGCATTGGCATGCAGAGAACCACCGCGGGTCTTAAGGAACTGTCAGTCGCGGATTCATCCCTGGGATTAAAATCTTACCGACTGCCAGGACTCGCGGCCTCAGTCTCTCAGGGGCGTCGATACCGCCGCTGCCATCGCTGCCATCGCTGCACTTTCGGCCCCGCCCTGTTTAAGTTTGACGCGGAGGAGGCGGTGGTGGTGGGGGCGGCGGTAAGTGGAAGCTTGAGCACTCGTGTACTGCAGGCGGGTGCAGTGAAACCTCTGACTGGAAGAAGTTTGGGGAGCTGTTTTTCCTTTTCTTCGTCTGTGTTGGTGTCTGCCTCCTGTGTGTCTCAGATCTTCCTGCAGGTTATTTTCCTTTCCCCCTGTCTCCTGTTTGTTCCCGTCGGGGTGAACGGGGCTAGACTGGCGAGGCGGGTGGGGGGGGGGGGGGTTCCAGGGGGCTGGAGCATGTTAGCACACATCAGCTTTGACAGACCCGGAGCGTCGCTGGGGGGGGTCGGGGGAAGAGAGGTGGGCTGGGGAGGAGGAGGAGGAGGGTTAGCAAAAGTAGGTGGAGAGGAATAAGAAGGTGGAGGAGGAGGTGGAGGAGAGTGAGTGGAAGGAGGAGGAAGAGAAGGAAGAGGAGGATGGGAAGAAGACGAAGACGAAGACGAAGAAGAAGAAGAAGAAGAAGAAGAAGAAGAAGAAGAAGAAGAAGAAGGAGAATGAAGAATGGTCAAGTTCAGGACGTCGCAGCCCACCGTCCTACCCGGTCTGTCGAGGGAGGAGAAGCTCGTGGACGCTGGCTGGCTATCTTTTAATTCCTTTATTCCAGCGCTCCTCCTGAGATAAGGACCCGGGAGTCCGGCCGGAATGGGGGTAGGACGAGGGGATGAGCAGCAGTGTCTTCATGTCCGTCTGCGTCAACTGCTCTGTATGCACTCCGTGTCAGTGTGTCTGTCTAGAAACACCTCGCGGGCAGATGTTGTTCCATCTGACTTTTGTTCCCAGTGTCTCCAAGCCACTTCACAGAGAGATGAGGCGGGGGAATATCGTTATGAAAGCCAACACACAAAAAAGAGATGTGTACCCGACAACCCGTTCCCATCCCCCGGAATTAAAGGGAAATAAAAGCAAGCACTAAAATAATTGTCAATAATACCCCTGCAGCCCACGGGCTATCTTTAATTTGTGTTGTCAAGCAAGTGAAGGCCGATTCATATTCCTACCGTGCAATTACTCAAGCTTCCGACGTCCCTTTTGAACTTGGAAAACTTGTTTACCACAATATTAGGGCACAGTATGTGGAATCTGCAGTCTGGAGCTGTTCCCCTTCCCATGATGCAACACTAAAAAGGCATCTTCAAGCCTTTCATTTTTTTCCCCCCGTCAACAGCTTGGAAATTGACCGACCTTGTAAATGTCTACCTCTCTCCCTCTCGCCCTCTCCCTCTCTATCGTTAAATTTTTTTTAACCTTCCAACAGGTGTATAATACGCCGTCACAAATCTACTTCAACATGGATGGAGGGACGGCTGACAACAGAGACCGTTTCCAGCAAAGCATGTCCGCCTCCCTGCCTCTCTCACCCCTCTGCAACATTAAACGGTCGGGAGACTTTGAGGGAGTCCAGATCCACATGCAAGACGGCGAAGATCATATCTGGCAAACATAGTCGTCCAATCAGATATCCACGGCGGAAACGCAGCTTGCGGAGTGGAAGCCCCGAGGAACAAATGTCAACCTAAATGCTTTGCATACATAAGCGCACCCCATGAATTCTTGATGGCCGTGGCCAAAGCTCACTCCCCTGAATGCCATATCTCCAAACAAGCAGCTGCGGGTTTTATTAAGGGTATCGTTCATAATTGTGAGCGCTCCTAAATAGTAATGACTTTTTCTTTTGTTGCCGTTTTATAGTGGGCTCGGTCGAATCTTCCCCGAACTGACGCTGGGAGTGAGACACTGATGTGAGGTGAAGCGCGAGGAGAGCGGGTGTGTCCCTGTGCGCGGCCTGCCCTGTGTTCAGACGTCAGAGGAGCCGACTCTGATCGGGCCTGGCATGCGAGCGTTATGAACAAGACACAAAGACACAAAGACGACACAAACAAGCAAGAGGCCTAAACCCTACCTGACATCGCCGTCGGAAAAAAGAAGAGTAATACAAAGGGAAGGATATCTTTTAATAAAAGCACGCTTCCCGAGTCCCTTCGTACGCTACGAACAGAGTCCACCACCCTGTGAACGTACTTCACGGTCAGACAGAGTACGCCGTCAGTGCACGTGGACGATCGCCATGAGTTCAAGTCCGGCGGTATGCCTTTGTCCATCCATTGTCAGCCGTCGACTGCATTTATACAACGCTTTTCTAACCAGTAGCCACTCAAAGCGCTTTACAATACTGCCTCACATTCACCCGTTCATGCACACATTCACACACCGACGGCGGTGTCAACCGCGCAGGGCGACAGCCAGCTCGTCAGGAGTCGGTCAGTACGAGGTGCCTTGCTCAAGGACACCTCGACACTCGAACTGGAAACCTTCTGATCACCAGCCAACCCGCTCTTCCCCCTGAGCAACGTGGCGCTACATCAGCACATCTGTGTTTGGCACCTTACCACGTGTGCAAGGACGCCGTTCAAGACAATATAACGAAATGGCAAGGGGGGGGGGGGGGCGATCCTGCAAACTTCTTATCGGCGGGCTTTTAGCAGAAACAAGCGCCCGGCGCCGAGAGATACGCGCAGCGCCGGATGGAAGACAATGCGTCATTGTTGGAAAGGTTGAATGAGGTCGGCATTGTGTCCCCTAATCTGCAGCCAGTACACAACACCGGTGCCCCCGTTATCACCGTTGCCCCCCCGCCCGTCCCTGTTGTCCCCGTCTCAATCTAGTTGCTATAGCTACATGACTGCCCCCGGTACCTCAATACACACACACACACACACACACACACAAAAAAAAACATGCACGCACACAAATACGCAAAGACACACACACACACACACACACACACACCTCCATACGCACATACAGAAACACAAAAGACACAAGATATTCTCCTCATTCCAGAAGCCAAGGCGGCAGCAAGTAATTTTCTTCGGGGGGGATCCTTTCTCCTTCCCCTGCCGACGCCGCCTTCCGTGAGGAAAGGTAATAAATAAATAACCGTGAGCATTCCGGTCGGTTCCGGTGCGTTCCGGTTCAGCGGCGGAGGTGGTCATCGGCGGCATTAGGGCTCATGAATACGGAGGCGAGTGCCGGGAGAGCGGGGAAGCGAGAGCAAACCTGTCTGCGCCGGAGTGCACCTTATCGACGCGCCTCTCAGTCTGGGGGAGACGCCGGACCTAATTAGCTCACACACACATGCGCACACACGCACACACACACACACATGTACACACACACGTGCACAAGCACACACACACACACACGTACACAAGCGGACACACACATGTACACAAGCATACACACAGACATGTACACAAGTGCACACACACACACACACACACACACACACACACACACACACAGCGAGAGCCTTGCTTTCCCTCACTTCAGGGCGAATCCGAATCGACGATTGTTTAAAAAAAAGAGACAAAAACAAAAAAAAAGTGAGTTGCCATTTTTCCGTGTTTTTAAAAAGGTCAGACGTTTCCCTCCAGCCCTCGCGCCGGTGCCCGGTCGCATCATTAGAGGAGGGAGCTCGGCCGAAATAATTGAAGCAGCCTTCTGAACATAAGTACACAAGACAAGCCTCACGGTAACGGCGCCGAGATGAAAGGCCTCTCGGCCAGGAGGGAGGAAGTTATCACGGGCCGAGTGGAAGGCCGGGATTAGCCGTCTGCCGAGGTACTATCCGGCCGTGATAAGCCGCGTGATTTGAGTTAATCAGGTTGAGGGCAGGCGTCATAAGGGGAGTCGACAAGGCGTTGCTTCTCCATGTACTTTCAGGCTTTGAATGGGGGACTACAAAAATGGCGGCGTGAAAACGAGAAGCTACAGGGGAGTGTCAGTATGGGCTTGGGAGATAGAAGAGGCGTTCTTGGATGACGAGAAGCCTGCCAGAGGAGAAGATCCCAGGAGATGTGGGAAAGAAACGATCATCCGTCAACCGTACTCGGTTAGCAGAAACACACACACGAACATAAGCACTCAAGAATGCACACACACACACACACACATACACATACTCGGCCACACACACACAGACATGCACAGTCACACAGTCACACACAGACAAACGCACACAATCACACACACAGACATACACAGTCGCACACACACAGATACACAGACATAAACAGTCCCACAAACACACATTAAGCCGCAGCACCTGCAAATTTCCTGCCTCATCTGGAGAGTGTTACTTCAGCAGAAGAAGAAGTGACATTTTCCCCACAATTACCAGTGATTTACACTTTGGCTGAAAGGAGGAGGAGGGAGATGTGAAGAGGGGGGCCGGGAGAGGGGTTAGACCTTGGGAATTTGGGAAAAGGGGGGGGGGGGGGCATGTGAAACTTTCTCGATGGTCTCATGCAAGTGTACTGTCAGGGAGGGAGAGAGAGAGAGAGAGAGAGAGAGAGAGAGAGAGAGAGAGAGAGAGATGTATAGATAGATAGATGGCGAGCAAGCGAGATAGATATATTAATAGAGAAAAACGATGAATGGGATGGAAATAGAGCAGTGACGGAAAAAGCACAGAAAATGAAGGCAGTGCACAAATAGGACAGGCATGATATACACAGTCAGTTAAACGCTTTAGAAAGCGCTTCCCCACAGCAGAGGGATGTGTGTGCGTGTGTCTGTGTGTGTGCGTGTGTGTGTGTGTGTGTGTGTGTGTGTGTGTCTACTTCCCAGGCTATGTCACAATTCAAACTTCCATTTAAACATTCCAGCTGGCCCCTCTCCTCCGTCACCTAATAAGTCTTTTCAACCAACACACACACACACAAACACACACACACACACACACACACACACACACACACACACTGTCCCACTCCATGACCCCTGCCACCCCACTCACACATACACTTACAACACAGAAACAAAAAGCTCACATGAAGTAACATGCTTGAGGAAACGCACACGCACACAGACACACACACACACACGATAGACAGACACACAATACACAAAAAAGACCTGTCACTCCATGACCCCAGCCAACCCACTCCTTAACACGCTCACACACACTCACTGAACGATGCATTAGCTCTGGAAGGGAAACAGGTACTAAACAACACACTATAATCTCAAACCATTTGCCTGTAACTCGAAACAGATATGTTTCCATCAGCAGAAATCACATCCAATCTAAATAGATGCCGCGCATTAAGTCGTAAATAAGGAGGAAATGTGAAAAATCACTCCCATACCGCGCAAACCTACGCATGGCTCCTATAAAATATGAGGCATGCATCAAAAGTCAATCAGTCTAAAAATAACTCCTGCTAAACCTCACAGAGGGTGTTCATGAGTGATGTGGCATGAGAAAATGTGACAAGCTATTCAAGCGCACGTTTCTTTTTCTGAATTCTGAATTTCATCCATGCCCCGAAGAAATAGACGTTATTTTACAGATGCACAACATCTATATGATGATGTGTTCAAAGGGCAAAACAAGGAGTTTTGTAAATCACTCCGAACCGTCAGTTAGTCATCAGCAATGCAAGGGTTTGTGGGTGTTTAATCATTTCTCTTTTGTTTGATCTCGCACTAGATCAATAGCAGAAAAACTTACGAAAGGTCAGGGGGAAAAGAAAATGGCCGTCCCACGCACCCTCTTACAACACACAACGCAAACAGAGAGTGGAGCAAAGAAATGATAATCACCATGATCATAATAATAACAATAACAACGTCAATCTACTGCTTTGGGGGCTGAATCAGAAAACGCACACAGTACCCGTCAAGCAAGTGACTCAGACGACTCCCACCTGCCACTCTATGATGGAAAACCCCGGAAAACAACAACAGGAAGAAGACGCTCACGCAGAGGAACTGGGGGAGGGGGGGGGGGAGAAAGCGGAACGCCGTTTGAGCCCGGAATGGCAAAAATAA
This sequence comes from Pollachius pollachius, assembly GCF_949987615.1. NCBI lineage: Eukaryota > Metazoa > Chordata > Actinopteri > Gadiformes > Gadidae > Pollachius > Pollachius pollachius. Next base: position 14,515,266 of record NC_136953.1, read on the forward strand.
GATTGGTAAGCAGATCTAAAAAAGAAAGAGAAAAGGGGGCAAAAAGGGTCCATACTCGCGACTAACCACCTGTTCCTATCGGAATGACGCGCTTGGTTCTCCACGCCTCGCGCCCGCTGCAGTGGAACTTCCCCTCCTCTCTCTCTCTCTCTCTCTCTCTCTCTCGCCCACCAACACCGACTGAAAGCATGAAGGCTTCGGTCTGACAGCCAAGCCCTGCCTCTCTGGGCACCGGGGGGGCGTTGGGGGGCACGGCAACACAAAGCAAAGCAGACCTCCCAAAACAGTCGAAGAAAAACATCCCCCCCAAACGCCGACCCCCCCGCCTGCTCGCCAAAATAAATAAACCCTCCACACTAGCCCGGGAACGTTCTGATCCTTCTGGAAAGTTCTCGACCCGAAGAAGGCCCTAATAAAGCCCGTGGGGGGGGGGGGGGGGGGGGGGGGGGGCGTGACGGATCATTGGAGCAAACCACTAGGACAGCTGGGAAAGTCGACTTTTATGTGGGCCCCTGGAGATGCATCCGTCTGCTCCGCGCGGACACGTGTCAGGGGGGCCAAGAGCCTCCCCCATTGGCCAGGGCTGGCCCCCGCCACACTGTGCAATCACAACACACTCTGTAATGGGGGCCCGGCTTCAACGACGGGCCCCGACCCGAGGTGCCAGGCTGAAATTTCACAGCATCTAATTGGACGAGGAGAAAAAAATACGAAATGCTTCAAGTTCTCATCAAATTGGGGATGGGAGGGAGGCGGGGAGGGAGGGAGGGGGGAGGGGGGGGAGACGAGGGGATTGGCGGGGAGGGGGGGGAGCCTCAGACGGTGTCGGCATGAGGGAACGACGGCTGCGTCTAAATTAAGCCGTCAAATGGGAACGACAGGGAAGAGGATTGGCGATGGGAGAATTGGGAATGATGAGAGGGGAAATGCAGAGAGAGAGAGAGTGGTGGGGCGGGACGCAAACAACACTCCCTGGTACTCCAGGGAACGTTGGACTTTTATTGCGTTGCGATATTACAAAGGAGCGTGGTTTTGCCTTTTGAGGTTTCCATCACCATTATATATCTTAATTGCCTCCTTCTACAACGACTCCCCCACCTCATTTATGCTTTGCTTGATTGATCATATTTTCTGTGGGTGAAGGAATAGTTTTACTTCACAATTACCAAGAGAAAGTAGTGGCAGTAAAAACAAAGAGGGAAGTTTGATGAAAGAAAAGTTTTTTTGCAGGATTTGTGCTGAGTTTAACGGCTAACCTTAAAAAATGTTTACCGTTTGTTTATTATCATACACCTTGGTCACAATTTCATTGGTGTATGAATTTGTGCTACAGTCGATTTTGTGTGTGTGTGTGTGTGTGTGTGTGTGTCTGTGTGTGTGTCTGCGAGCATGCGTGTCTATGGTTGTGTGCTCAGCATGCCTGCAAGCGAGGGCTAAAGAAAACAAAAAATGATTAAAAATGAGTAGGAGTACAGCTGAAAAAACTCCAAAAGGAACACAGAGAATTAGGCAGATGGCTTCTTGTTTACGCCGTGCGTGCGTGTGTGTGTGTGCGTGCGCTTGCTTGCGTGTGCGGGCGTGTTTGTGCGTGTGTCAGTTCAACCTTGCCGGGATTACTCCTGCATAGCTCCAGCTCGTCACAACACAGCACGCAAGGTGACAGCTACTTCCACCGTTATCCAATTCAAACGTAGTCGGAGCGTTTCATTTCAGAATTCCAATCCTGCACTATCTGAGCATTCTTGGAGCTACATGTAAACATGCGTTTGATCAGTAAAGCTTTACTGTGCGTATACGAAGGAACGCAGTCATCGATGCCGGCGCGCCAGAGAATAATACAAGGATACGGTCCAAAACTGCGGTTCTCTATTATTTGGCAATTTGGCGTTGAAAGGCATTCTGTTCCCGTCGCAAAAAATCCATACTTATGACATTGCATCCTCAATGGTGGGAGGACGGGATGTGGAGAAGGGACGTTGTAAACTTCATGGTGGGGGGGGGTTGTGTGTGTGTGTGTGTGTGTGTGTGTGTGTGTGTGTGTGTGTGTGTGTGTGTGTGTGTGTGTGTGTGTGTGGATTTCTCAGAGTAATCCCTCTTCCTCTGTGAGATAAATAACATCACCAAATCCTTCCACTCTGAAGTCAGGTCGGATGACCCTGGGGAGAGAGGGATAGAAGGAGACAGGGAGAGAGAGAGGGGGAGGGGGGAGAGAGAGGGATAGAAGGAGACAGGGAGAGAGAGAAGAGGGGAGGGGGGAGAGAGGGATAGAAGGAGACAGGAGAGAGAGAGGGGAGGGGGAGAGAGAGGGATAGAAGGAGACAGGGAGAGAGAGAGGGGGAGGGGGAGAGAGAGGGATAGAAGGAGACAGGGAGAGAGAGAGAGGGGAGGGGAGGGGGAGAGAGGGATAGAAGGAGACAGGGAGAGAGAGAGAGAGAGGGGGAGGGGGGAGGAGAGAGGGATAGAAGGAGACAGGAGAGAGAGAGGGGGGAGAGAGAGGGATAGAAGGAGACAGGGAGAGAGAGAGGGGAGAGAGAGAGGGATAGAAGGGGGACAGGGAGGAGAGAGAGGGGAGGGGGAGAGAGAGGGATAGAAGGAGACAGGGAGAGAGAGAGAGGAGGGGGGGAGAGAGAGGGGATAGAAGGAGACAGAGAGAGAGAGAGGTGAGGGGGGAGAGAGAGGGATAGAAGGAGACAGAGAGAGAGAGGGGAGGGGGGAGAGAGAGGGATAGAAGGAGACAGAGAGAGAGAGAGAGGGGAGGGGGGAGATGAGAGGGATAGGCGGAGACAGAGAGAGAGAGAGGGGAGGGGGAGAGAGAGGGATAGAAGGAGACAGAGAGAGAGAGGGGAGGGGGAGAGAGGGATAGAAGGAGACAGGGAGAGAGAGAGAGAGGGGGGAGAGAGAGGGATAGAAGGAGACAGGGAGAGAGAGAGGAGGGGGGAGAGAGAGGGATAGAAGGAGACAGGGAGAGAGAGGAGGGGGGGAGAGAGAGGGATAGAAGGAGACAGGGAGAGAGAGAGAGGGGAGGGGGGAGAGAGGGGATAGAAGGAGACAGGGAGAGAGAGAGGGGGAGGGGGGGAGAGAGAGCCAGGTCTCTGTGGCTGTTGCTGCATCCTGTCCACTTCTCATTATCCTCATCATCCTCTCATTTTACATACACACACACACACAACACACACACACACACACACACACACACACACACGTTATCAAGAACACAATCCCATGCTACTGCATTGCCAACCACTTCCTAAACACACGCACAAAATACGCACACACACCCACACAGACACACGCAATTAAACACACACACACACACACACACGCTATCAAGCACAAACACCCATGCCACTCATTGCCAACCACTCCTAAACACACACACAGATGCACAAATACACACACACACACTCATGCACACACACACAAACACACAACACACACACGCAATCGAGCACACACACACACAAACACACATGGTATCAAGCACAAACACCCAGGCTACTCATTGCCAACCACTCCTAAACACACACACACACACACAGATGCACAAATAAACACACACAGACATGCAATCAAACACACCAACACCTGCTGCTCATTGTCAACCACCCCTAAACACAAACACAACCCCCCCCCCCCACACACACACACACACACACACACACACACACACACAGTTCTGCGTTGGCTGGCACCCCTCGCTTCCTGGTCACCTGATGCATTTGTTCCAGGTCCTCTGGCTAACGCTCAGCGGTTGTTGGAGTGGAAGCGTTGTTGTGTTGCTGTTTGTTTATGACCCCCCCACCCCCCCCCCCCCCCCCTACTTAACATCATTAACTGGCTGCCGAAGTCCCATCGCCCCCCAGGGCCCTCGGTCCTGATCAGCGGGCCGTTTGTCCTACGGTCAACCCAGATATGCTCTTGCTTTGCCGAGCCTCATTGGCCGCTGCGCAGCCAATTAGGTGCCAGCGAGATGACCACACACACACACACACACACACACAGAGCTCATGGTCGCGAGTAGGCTACGCTACACGGTGTCAGCGCCTTCTACTTTGATTGACGTTGTGCCTATTCACCTTTCTGAGGTGTTTCTTTGCGAGAGCGTCGAGAGCGTGGCCGTGAAAGCGTTAAGAGAAGAGTCGGTGACTATTTTCACTGTCGCAAAAAAATAGACGCTCAATAGACGCTCTCTTGCGTCTTTGGCCTCTGCTTTTTTTTGTTTTCTTTCTTTCTTTCTCAGAGTCAAGGATATCAACACAACACGGGCAAAAGGCCTTCCGCGTTGTAGCGCAGCACGCCATCGTACGCTACCAACGCTGCGTCCGAGCAAAATACGCCGTTCAACGAAAGGGCTCGAAAGCTATCGAGGAGGCTCTTAGGAAGCAAGCAGAGGAAGCAATGACAGTGAGGGAGCATAAAAGGAGGTTACCCCCGATGTGTCGCCTCCCTCCCTCCCTCCCTCCCTCCCTCTCCCCCACTAACCTGCTTCCCTCCTTCAGCATCCACCCGACCTAACGCTATCAGCTCTCCCTTCAGGTGGCCTGACGACTGGCCAGATCCCGCTTGATATATTGCTTTGATATAGCCTGTAATTACTGGCCGTGAAGGCCACTACGCCTTAGGGAGCGGGGAAAAGAGGCACCACAAGTAAAGGGGGAAAGAGAAAGACAGCAGAGAGAGAGAGAGAGAGAGAGAGAGAGAGAGAGAGAGAGAGAGAGAGAGAGAGAGAGAGAGAGAGAGAGAGAGACACTAGGGGCTGGCGGTGATGAAAGAATGGCCGCGTGACCGTTTCTCTTTTTTCCTTTTTTAAACCTCTCCAGTGGTCCTGACACGATGACAAGTGGTGGTGGCGTTGGATGTGTGAGGGGCCTCTCTGGGGGATAGCAGCAGACCGTAGCCGCCAGTGGCAAGCATTTAAATGTTTGCCAGGGAGGTGACACCAGGCAACAGGAAGTCCGGCGGCACCTCAGATCTGTGGTCTCGCGTATGAAAGCCTTGATAGCAGATTTAAAAAAACAATCCAAATTTATTCATCATGTCCTCGAACATGCAGGGGTGCTGATACACAGCCATATCTCATAGACCATATCAAATAAAAGGGGAAATTCTACATATTTCTTCAAAAGCACATACATAAGCAGGATATATATGCACACATAAATACATAAAAAGACATAAGCACAAATAACATCACAACCAGCCATGGTTTGCATAAACACAGAGAGTAGGCACCCTGTCTTTGTCGTCCTCAGTCATTTTCTTTGTCACACGCTGACGGAAGTCATAGGCGTCCATTATTCTGCATGTCGAGCAGAGAAATAGAAAAAGAGGAAAGAGGGGGCCGGATGGATGGACAGGGGGGGGGGGGGGGGGGGGGGATGCGTAATGCCACACAGCAGAGCCATTTATTTCCCGCTGTCACAGCTCGCTGGTGGACAGCCTTCATTTTGAGATGCATTACGGCACTCTGGCGGCACGGCGGCGCGGCTATCACTCAGACACAGGGCGCTATTAGGCTTCACTTAAAAGGCTGTAATGGAACCAAACACCTTGCTGGAGGACCGCCGCCGCCGCCACGGACCCCCCCACACACACACACACACACACACACACACACACACACACACACACACACACACACGTACACCCACCTATCCACACACACAAGCATGCAAACATACACACACACCTACACAGCTACACACCGACACACACACACACACACACACACACACACACACACACACACACCTACAGAGACATAAATCCATGCACACACACACACACACACATACATAGACACTGGCAGACACGAGCATGCACACAGGCAGAGGGCCACACACACAAGCATTCGCACACACGCACACGCGCGCGCACACACACACACACACACACACACACACACACACACACACAGTCACATAGCCAAACACACACACACACACACACGCACATACACAAGGACAGACATGAGCACGCCCACGCAGAGACACACATGAGCACACACACACACACACACACACATAAATAAACTCCCACACACACATACAGAAATACATAGATACACACATGCATCCTTCCCTAGTTTCCCTTTTCCTTTTGTTGATGGGTGTTCTCAACAAAGAACAAAAGGAAACGGTAGCTCGTAGCTCTCCATCGTGAACACCAACCAGGGGGGTGTGTTCTCTCGGTGTGGGGGGGATGGGGGGGGGGGGGGGTGGGCTTTGCCACGGCGAGGCGAGCTAGCTAAATGTGTAGTGACGGCTGGGCGGTGGTTAGCGTTGCCACGGCTGGGTGATTCCGTCGGTGATGGATGATAGCATGTGGCTCGCGGACCGGTGCCAGGGCAAACAAGACAGCTAGAGAGCGAGCTAGCTAGAGAGCTAGCTAGATAGATAGCTAGACTTAGATAGAAAGCTAGACATAGATAGATAGCTAGATAGCTAGATAGCATTACTAGCGCACACTAGCACACATACACACACTCTTTAGACCTGAGTGCTAAAGGATTTGTGTGTGTTTGTGTGTGTGTGTGTGTGCTAGCCACCGCTATATAGATAGCTAGCAGTGGCTAGCACACACACACACACACCCTTTAGACATGACCGCTAAAGGGTGCGAATGCTAAAGTAGCGCACGGCCGTGCCAGTCGTGGAGGCTTCACCACGTGCCAGCAGGAGAGACAGGTGGCAGACAGACTGAGGAACCAGAAGAAGAGAAAAGGGAGGACAATCCAACAGGATGCAGGGGAGAGCGGGGGAGGAGGGGGGAGAAAACGTGACGCTTTGTAGAAGGGAGTGCGAATGGCAAATACATGGTCATACCGGCCATCTTAAAAGGCTTTCATGTCCTGCAGGATGTGTCTCGGAGAGATTGATACGAAAAAGGGGCTGAACGGGAGAGTGTAAAGCAGCCATGGTAATGGGCGACGGCTGTGTTCCCGGTCAGAGGGTAAATGTACCGCAGGTATGCATAAGACCAGGTGTGCGTGAATCTTAACTTTGATCACGGTCTGTCCCTTAAAAGAGCCCCACCATCAAAGAGGGTACAGCAATGTATGTGTAATATGCATAACAAAGGGGTTGGAACTTATCAGAGCGAAAGCAGTTCCGTGCAACGTTCTTTGTGTTTGTCCAATAATCTCGCCGGTTCCGCCAAAATAAAAGCGTGTACTTTCACCCCGGCTTCGCTTCAGGCTTCAGCGGTCGGCTTGATCAAAAAGCCTTCGTCTCAGCGTCTGTGTTTCCAGTCTCGTCTCGTCGTCTCGTCTCTCTTTCTTTTCAGAGCCTTAATGAGCTTAATCGCCGGCTCCCCGTTAACGCGGCGACAGCTTGCATTTTGTTGCAAGGAAGTGGGTGGGGGGGGGGCTGGCTGCGGAGTGAGGTGATGTTTGTTTGCAGCGCTAACCTCTGCATGCTAATGCGAAGTCAAACCACAGATACTATTCAAACCGACCCCCACCACCACCACCACCACCACCCTCAGCCTCTTCGCCGGCCCCCCTCCCTACCCCTCCCCCATCTTCCACACTCTGAAGCCAGCCCACCCCAGCCCTCGCCCGAATGAAAGCTACATCTTTTCAGGGAGAAGAAGAACAGGTGAAGCGCAGTGTTCGCTGGGGCCTTGCCAAAAAGCAACAACAACAGCGAAAAAAAGAAAACATACTTTTTGAGATTCTTTTTTCGTTTTTTTTGAAAATAGTCCAACTGCCTGACTCATTACGGCTGCAGCTGGTGAATGCCAGTATAGCCTGGAATGGATCTGAGCAGACGCAAACCCCATTACCCTCTCCTACCGGCTGCATTGTGTATTCACTACGCAAATGATGTCAGCTCATGCGGTAGTACGGAAAAGAACGAGAAGCGAGAGAGACAGATAAGATACTATAACGCCAGAGGAGCCAACTTTTTTTCCAACTACTCTCTCATTGTGAAAGAGCAGGAACAGATCAATAGGGAAGGCTAAATTAGAGAGAGTCGGTCTTCGCAGAGCGCGTGTGTGTGTGTGTGTGTGTGTGTGCGACCTTGAAGGAATAACTAACGAACGCTTCAGAAGATATTCCTTGCAGGAATTCTCTTCTGTTTATGTTGTTGCTTCATTAACAGGGATTGAGTAGATGTGAATGTGGATATCTTTAAGCATACCACAACATACACACATTTAGCTACGGTGAGTGTGTGTGTGCTGAAAGACAGAAAGTAGGCATAGCTAGTGAGAGAGGGCTTTGAGATGCTGAGTCCTTTGAGAGTCAAGGATGTTGCGGCGCATTAATCGCGGATTATATTAGCAAATAATAAACAGCAAAGGAGATGATTTTATACCAGTCAAAACGAACCCCCCCAAAAATACACATTGTTTTTTATTAAAATACACAAAACACACAAAAAATAATTGTTTTAATTACCTTGGTTTGGACAAAACAGCACTGGGTACCTCGTTTAGTAAACAGTACATAACTCCAAAGAAGAGTCGGGAATGAGGCTCACGAAGTATCCGTGGCTTCAATATAAGTATCCGTGCCAAAATAGAAAATATATGAATAAAATAAAAAGCTGTAAAGAAATGCTTTTTCCCTAACTCACATTCCCGAGCTCACATAAAAAGATAAAACCAAATCCAAATAAGAAACACGTGCTCGAGAAACAAGGGTTGCCAACGATGGCCCACAGGGACCCCAATGGAAATAAGCCTTCGGCCTTTATTGTTTCACCCCTGCCTATTTATGTACTCCAATGTACGACACAGAGTGCTGTTCCTATTTAATAACAAAATGGTCGAATAAAATCAATCAATCCAGCAAACTCGCCCCCGACTCCCCACCTGACCCCCACACTGGCCCCGCCCACCCCCGTACCGGGCCCCCGCCCGCGGCGCCACGCCTACCTTTGGGACATGATCTTGTAGGCGTCGGGCAGGTAGCAGCGGGTGTTCTCCATCTGGGCCGGGTCGGCGTCGCAGATCTTGTCGTCGGTGCGGCCGTAGTTGGCGCTCTCGATCATGATGACGTCGGTGCCCGGGCAGCGCAGCTCAATGGGGTACGACTCGCACGACAGCTCCCGACGCACCACCGCCATGGGGATGGGCGCCCGGCTGAACGCTGGTGGGAGGGGGGAGAGGGGGGTTAGTGATGGACGTTTGAGCATTTGAAGTGTTGTCGTTTTGCAATGCGTTACAGTGGGTTTGTGGTTCATTCCCGTTGCATTGAGTCTTCCACGTTAAAATGAGTCGTTCACATTGCATTCAGTCGTTCACATTGCATTCAGTCGTTCACATTGCATTCAGTCGTTCACATTGCATTCAGTCGTTCACATTGCATTCAGTCGTTCACATTGCATTAAGTCCTTCATGATGGATTAAATCGTTCATGATGGATTAAGTCATTCACGTTGCATTAAGTCATTCCCGTTGCATTGAGTCTTCCACGTTAAAATGAGTCGTTCACATTGCATTCAGTCGTTCACATTGCATTCAGTCGTTCACATTGCATTCAGTCGTTCACATTGCATTCAGTCGTTCACATTGCATTCAGTCGTTCACATTGCATTAAGTCCTTCATGATGGATTAAATCGTTCATGATGGATTAAGTCATTCACGTTGCATTAAGTCATTCCCGTTGCATTGAGTCTTCCACGTTAAAATGAGTCGTTCACATTGCATTCAGTCGTTCACATTGCATTCAGTCGTTCAAATTGCATTCAGTCGTTCACATTGCATTCAGTCGTTCACATTGCATTCAGTCGTTCACATTGCATTCAGTCGTTCACATTGCATTCAGTCGTTCACATTGCATTCAGTCGTTCACATTGCATTAAGTCCTTCATGATGGATTAAGTCGTTCATGATGGATTAAGTCATTCACGTTGCATTGAGTCATTCCCGTTGCATTGAGTCTTTCACGTTAAAAATGAGTCGTTCACATTGCATTCAGTCGTTCACATTGCATTCAGTCGTTCATGTTGCATTAAGTCGTTCATGACGGATTAAGTCATTCACGTTGCATTGAGTCATTCCCGTTGCATTGGGTCCTTCACGTCGCATTCGGTCGCACACGTTGCATTTAGCCGCACACATTGCATTCAGTCGTTCACATTGTATTATGTCACTCACATTGTATTCAGTCATTCACATCGTAGTCAGTCATTATTCTTGCATTAAATTGCTCACATCACATTTAGTCATTTAGATCTCATTGTGTCATTCCACAGATGCTTTTCATCTTAAGGCTAGCAAATTAGGCTGGGAACAATCAAGACTAAGAGGGGCTGCAACAAAAGGTAAAGTAATAGAGTGGTGACTAGTCTTTAACAATAATAGAGGAGAGAGTGCGATAGGAGTCACAAATCGAGTGGTTTCTTAACCAACACAATTTCTACATGAATTTAGTTTCCCAGCAAGTACACAGAGTGCATCCAAGACTAGCACAGGATAATTACAAATCAAGATTAAGATGAAGGACCTTCACATTGATAGAAAAGCATTGAGTAGCCGTTGGTGTGCATTGCATTATAACAGTATTTCTACTGCAATTGCTGTCCTTATGTATAGTTTGCAAGTCTGTGGTCAATTTGTGTATATACATAGATATAAGAATGTAAATAAATACATTTATACCAAAAACCCACCAACATATGGCTGTGAGTTGCTGTAAATCAACCATAGATAATAATTATCAAGATATATAGATAAAATATATATATCTTGATAATTATTTTTATTAATTTATTCATTATTTCAAGCAAACCGCTAAAAATGAGACCTCTTCCTCTAGACATCTCTTCCGAGCAGACCCCTCAATAAATGCGAATAGAGGACTGTTCCCCTAGGGGGGCCCTTGCCTTTGACTACAGTACGCAAGGGCCCGATTGTTGCACCACTAAGCTGGGCCGATACATTAGAAAATAAACCACCGGGAGGACTCCTCCGCCGCTGTCGCGGGAACAGATGGGAGGGGCCGCCAGGGCCGTGTCGTTAGATTCAAAGGGGGCTTGACATTGAGACATGTGCGCTGCCGGTCAACCAAGCCGTTCCGCGGGGAGAGGAGGTGGGTGGTGGTCGGGGGGATCGGGGGTGGGGGTGACAGCCGGAGCAATGGCTCTACGGGGAGTGGGTGGATGAGCGATGGTGTT